>NC_060124.1:290831629-291140971 GCF_021461395.2 Schistocerca americana
ACCAGCTTGCACAATGCCTTGTTGACAACTTGGTCCCATGGCTTTGTGAGGTCTGCATCACACTCAAAACCTACAATCAACTCTTACCAACTGACATCAGGACTCATCTGATGTGGTCACAAGTCTATGAGATGTTATCTGGTATCATAGCCTATTAACGACAAATTTCATCAGATTGCTCTTACAGATACATTCATCATCTGTCTCACATTGAGTTCTGCAGTTATTTCACTGCGCTGCTTGTCTGTCAGCAATAACAAATCTATGCAAATGCTGCTGCTCTCAGTCATCAAATGAAGGCCGTCAGCCATTGCATTGACTGTAGTGAGAGATATTGCCTGGAATTTGGTATTCTTGGCACACTCTTGCCACTGTGGATCCTGGAATATTAAATTCCCTACAATTTTGAAACTGGAATGTTCCATGTGCATCTAGTTCCAACTACCATTACATGTTTCCTTCATGCGGCAATAATCGCGTCGGAAACCTTTTCACGTGAACCTCCTGAGTACAAATGGCAGCTCTGCCAATGCACTGCCCTTTTTTTCCTCATGCACATGAAAATACCCCCATCTGTATTTGTGCATATCACTATTCCATGACTTTTGTTGCCTCACTGTAAATGTTCGTAATTCACCTTCTAACCACACTATATGGCCAAATGAAATGTTACAGAATATGCATGTAGGATGCACAATAATTTACTACATTAGCACAGTTATCCATGCTTGAACTTATTAAATGATCATCTTGGAATGCTTATGTAAAAACACAGAAAACTTTTTAATGTAATCGTGTTGAACTTGTAGTGGCGGTGATTTGCACAGCAACGCAGTCACAATGATGTGACATGACAGAAAAAATTCATGTAAACAATATCTATGCACCAGTAAATTAAACCATTCAAAACAAGTTTGACACAACACCCATGACTTGCATAGTTTATTATCCCCCTCTCTAGATACATCTTTCTCAACACCCTTTTGACCACAGGAAAGCACTACATACAGCTTCCAGCATTTTCAGTGGTGTTCAGTTAGTGTGTGTTGTGTCTCCAACTGTGAAAAGAATAATAGAGCTTTGTATGCAGTTTGGTCTGCCAACATGTAAGAAGGGTCCTGCTCAGCTTAGACTATATGTGCATCGTTACTTTATTGAAAGAAGTGGTGTCGGTATGGGAAATTGTTTGGTGAATTGGCATTCATACAACTGACTGCTTTTGTGAGAAACAAATCCTTGAGGGTCTCCCTTTAAATGATTACACATAGTGAACAACACCAGCTGATGTGCAGTGCGGACAAATCACAGTTTGTAGGTACACTACCAAGAATGCTGCAGAACTGTACATTGACTTTACGAGGCAACTGGAAGGGCTCTAAGAGATCCATTATGAACATTACAAACCCAAGCACCATGGTAAGTGAAGGAGGTGAGCAAGGGAAGAGGTTCATAACTTTCTGAACAGCATGGCGGCAAGCTGGTATGACATGGGCATACAAAAACTGCCACAGTGTCTACAAAAATGCATCGACAGAAATGGTGATTATGTCGAAAAATAGCTAAATCTTCCAGCTGTAAACTGATGTAAACCATTCTAGAAATAAACAGGTCTATGTACTTATAAAAAAAAATAGGCAACCTTACTTTTGGGATTACCCTTGTACATTGATTAAGAACAAAAATATCCCTTAGTGACTAACAGCTGGCACACTTCGTCAGTGGAGCAATTTTTAAATTATTATCATTAATTTTGCAATGCTTATATTAATTATTTGTCTTTAAGCACCTGTAGCTCTTAAAGTTAAAATAACACAAATTGCGTTGATGTGGCAGTGATTTTGTTTTAAAGTGAGACTGTTTGCTGTATTTTCACTTCTTTCATGACAGGAGATTCCGTTCCATTTCCGGGTGGAGGGAGACATTTAGGTTGTTTGACTATATGGCTCTGTCAATTGCCTGCGGGCAGGGGTGTTCAAATGAATCACGCATCGAAAAACAAGCCATGTCTGTGGCACAATAAGGCTACCTGGTGTGTAGCTTACACTATCTGAGCCAGCTTCAAGTCCACATGACTGGAATTACCCCAGTAGCAAACTTTCTCCAATACCTGCTTTCAAAAGAATATGTCCTACTCTGTAACTAACAGATGCACTGAATCATCCCACCACTGTAAGAGGCATACCCTATGTTGTGACTCGCCGATCATTCAAAGCACCACCGCGCAATTACGCGTGTCCTCTACATGCGGCGCTGTCTCCCAGCCATGCAGCAGCTGCGCCACCTAAGCGGCCAGCCGAGCAGTGGCCACTAGACTGGGACTCAGTGCTCATTCGAATGCTAACGTGTACATGTCTTGCTTGTCAACTTACTCTGTGACTTATGTGTGTTGTGTCGTTCTGAAATATATGTGTTAAACTTGACATTATAACAATTGGTGACGAGGTAGTGGATTTTTCCTTTTCACCGTTGACCCACAGGTATCCATGGCTACTGTTGGGCAACTACTGCAAAATCTCCTTCAACAGCAAACACTTCTAACAGCGGCGATTCGCGATTTCGTCGTGGCGTCAAATGCGGGTCATTTCTCGTCGTTGGCTATACCTCCTTTTCCTCCCTAAGACGAGACTGGTCTGATTATGAAAAACGTCTTCGACAGCACTTCTTGGCATTTCCTGTCACAGACAAACAACCATGTAAGTCTCTGTTCCTTTCCTGGATTTCACCTCAAATGTATCGGTTGTTGTCGCAATTGGCTCCTTTGAAGGATCCTGCGTCTTTGTCCTTTGCTGAAATGTGCTCACTTCTGTCTGTCTATTTTCAAAAGCAAACGCATGTGGTAGCCTCTCGTGTTGCCTTTTATCGTTGTCAAAAACAGCCACATCAATCCTATCGTGCTTGGGCTGCTGAACTTCACAGCCTCAGTTGAAAGCGTCAATTTGTTATTGACGTTCACAAAGAATCCTATGCCGATTCCATGGTACGGGATGCTATTATCCGGTTGGCACCCGACAAAGAAGTTAGGCAACGTGCCCTTCAGTTGGCAAATCCGACTCTAGATGAAGTTCTCTCCATTGTGCAGTCTTTTTAAATTTCTCCCGCCGCTGGGGCACAAATAGAGGTGTGGGGTGATGTCGCGGAAATACAACCTCTGTGCGCTGTTGACAACGAGTGCGGAGTGTCCCCGCCGGCCAACGTGGCCGCAGTGTGCTCCCACGCGCAGCCTCAGCCTAACCGTAAACAACCCGCTAAGAAACTGCAGCAAAACCCCCGGCAACTTCCTTCATGTCCGCGGTGTTTTACAAAACATTCACGCGAGGATTGTACCCAAAGTTGGGCTGTGTGTCACAATTGCAAAAAGAAAGGTCATGTGTCTTCCGTTTGCAAATCCGACCGCATACACGATGTTCACGAACATGGCGCTGATTCTGATTCTGTGTTGTCTGTCAATTGCACTTCTTCCCTTTCAGGGAAGTTATTCCTCACTGTCCAAATCCTTGGTCGAGATGTTCGAATGCAGGTGGATACCGGTTCTGCTGCCACTATAATTAATTCTCAGACGTATCTTCAGCTGGGTTCTCCACTCCTGTCACCTGTTACTCAGCAATTATGGACGTACAATAAACAGAAGATTTCTCCCTTGGGACAGTTTAATGCTGAGGTATCTTACAAATCCGTCGTTCGCACGGTTCCCATATTTGTGGTCGACCAGAGTAACGCACAGAATCTTTTTGGTTTCGATGCCTTTCGTGTTTTTGGGTTCTCCATAGATGACTCTGTCAATATCATCTATGATGCTATTCCTTATGCCCAATTGGATTCCTTGTCGACGACATTTTTGTCCCTTTTTTCTCCTGGGTTAGGCCATGCAAACAACTTTGAAGCTCATATCACGCTCAAACCCACTGCTCGGCCTAAGTTTTTTCGGGCTTGGCCCATTCCTGTCGCCCTTCGTGACTGGGTAAAACGGGAGTTGTATCGTCTCACTACTTCCGGGGTCTTGCTTCCTGTCACTTCCAGTGAGTGGTCCTCTCCTGTCATTGTCGTTGCTAAGCCAAATGGTGATATTCGTCTCTGTGGCAATTTCAAAGTCACTGTAAATGCTCAATGCCTCATAGACACTCACCCTATGCCCCCTCCTGAAGAACTGTTCACTAAACTTGCTGGAGGCCAGTATTTTTCTAAAATTGACCTGTCAGAAGCTTATCATCAACTTCCTCTCGACGCTGCTTCCAGGCAGTTTCTGGTCCTTAACACGCCTTTCGGCCTCTATCAATACCAACGCTTGCCATTCGGGGTTGCTAGCGCCCTTGCTCTCTTTCAGCGATTCTTGGAACAATTATTGCTCCCTGTCCCTGGGTGTATCACTTACATGGACGACATTGTTGTCACTGGCTCCACAACTGAAGAACATCTTCAAAATCTCCGCACACTTTTTCATGTCTTACAGACTGCCAGTCTTAAGTGTAATCTTCAGAAATCACAATTTTTTCAGGCATCTATCACGTACTTGGGGTTTCGACTCTCTCGGGATGGTATTTGTCCGCTTCAGCAAACTGTCGCTGTGATGGATGCCCTTCCTCGCCCTACATCTGTTAAGGAACTGCAGGCCTTCTTGGGGAAAATAACATACTATCACAAGTTTTTACCGTCTGCGGCTTCGGTGGCTCAGCCGTTGCATCGCCTGTTGCATAAAAACGTGCCTTTTCACTGGTCCACGTCATGCGATGCGGCTTTCCAGAAATTGAAGACTCTGCTGAAACAGGCCCTGTGCCTGGCTACTTATCGACCTGGCCAACATCTTGTTCTTGCCACAAACGCCTCTCAATACGGGGTCGGTGCAGTCCTTGCGCACAGTTTTTCTGATGGTTCGGAACAACCCATTGCTTATGCCTCCAAAACGCTCTCGGATGCCCAACAAAAGTATTCTGAAATTGAAAAAGAAGCTTTGGCCATTATTTATGCTCTTCACAATTTTGGTGTTTTTCTCTATGGCTCCAAATTTCATCTTGTTACGGATCACAAACCACTTGTTTCCTTGTTTCATCCATCAACATCACTTCCCGACAAGGCTGCATACCACCTCCAGCGTTGGGCTCTTTACTTGTCTCGTTTCAATTATGAGATTCATTTCCGGCCAACAGCTCAACATGCAAATGCTGATGCTCTGTCTTGCCTTCCCATGGGTCCTGATCTGGCATTCGATAGGGACGAACTTTTGTGTTTCCACCTGGATGTTGCCGAGCAGCGGGTTGTGGACGGGTTCCCCATCACTGGAGACAGGCTGGCGGCTGCTATGGATTCTGACCCTACCCTCTCCCAGGTTTTACGCTGTATTCAGAAGGGTTGGCCAGATCGCCAGTCCGCTAAGACTTCTGATCCGTTGCAGAACTACTACGCTTTGCGCTACCGCCTCACGACTAGGGATGGTGTTATCCTCCTTTCCACTGACAATGCTTCGCCGCATGTTGTGGTACCTGCGTCTTTGCGTGCTTCGGTCTAGTGCCTCCTTCACCAAGGGCACTGGGGTGTGTCTCGCACAAAATCTCTGGCGCGCCGTCATGTGTACTGGCCTGGCATCAACTCTGAAACAGAACACATGGCCGCTGCCTGCGGCCCTTGTGCGTCGCAGGCTGCTGCCCCGAAGTCATCTTTGTCACTGGCCTTCGCCTGAGAAGCCCTGGGAGCGCATTCATGCCGACTTCGCAGGACCCTTTTTAGGTACTTATTGGCTCCTCGTAATTGACGCGTACTCTAACTTTTCTTTCATTGTCCGTTGCACGTCGCCTACCACTGCGGCAACCACCAGTGCTCTCGCCCGCATTTTTTTCTTTGGAAGGCCTCCCCTCTACTCTTGTTACTGATAATGGTCCGCAATTTGCCTCTTCCGAATTTGCGGATTTTTGTGCTTGTCACGGCGTTATGCATGTCACGGCCCCGCCGTTCCATCCACAATCAAACGGTGAGGCTGAACGACTAGTCCGCACATTTAAGGCTCAGATGCGGAAACTTCTGACTTCTTCTGCTGCTGATGATGCGCTTCTCCAGTTTCTGGCGTCTTACCATTTCACCCCCATGGGCGACCACAGCCCGGCTGAGCTCTTACATGGCCGACAGCCCCGCACGCTACTTCACCTTCTGCGGCCTTCAACCTCACGGCCGCGGGTGCCTTCACTTGGCCGGTTCACCACCGACAACCTCGTCTGGGTATGGGGATATGGCAGGCGGCCAAAATGGAGTCCGGGCCGCATCTTACGACACCGTGGCCGACACCTGTATGAAATCCAGACGGACACGGGTGTTGCAGTGCGTCATTCGGACCAGCTTCGGCCTCCTGTGCCGGCAACGCCTGTTCCGAATGCCGTTACACCACCTGACGTTCGGGATCTTGGCGTCTCTCAATACTCACAACGCAGCCCTCTCACCGTAATCGCGATGCCAGGACAAGAATGGACGCCACCAGGAGACGTGCCCATGCAGGAACCGGATGACCATCCTCTGTCAGAGCCAATCGACTCGCCTCCTCCTCCAACGGACGCCGACACATCGCCCATGTCTCCTGTTACGTCAACTGGACTTGCCGCAACGGGCAGATTGGTGCACAGGGCCCCAGCAGGTTTGACCCCTACGTCTCCTGTCATCTTGACCCGTTATCATCAGGGACACTTCCGTCCGAGCGGAAAGCCCCTCCTCGAGACTTTACAGCGTGTCAAACAACGCCTATGGACGTTAGCCATCTCCAGGACACCTACATCAGGACCAGTGCAACAATTTCAGAGGGGGGAAAAGTATTGTGACTCGCCGATCATTCAAAGCGCCGCCGCGCTATTACATGCGTCCTCTACGTGCGGCGCTGTCTGCCAGCCATGCAGCAGCTGCGCCACCTAAGCGGCCAGCCGAGCAGCGGCCGCTAGACTGGGACTCAGTGCTCATTCGAATGCTAACGTGTACACGTCTTGCTTGTCAACTTACTCTGTGATTCATGTGTGTTGTGTCGTTCTGAAATATATGTGTTAAACTTGACTTTATAACACCCTACTTAGTGTGTTCTAGTCTGCCATCCCATAACCTATATATTGAACATAGCACCCAAAAGAATGAAGTGCATAATGCTTTGGCTCAGTATCATGGGGCAGCTCTTTAAGAATGCAATGCCCTCTGATAATGCCTAACAGACTATCCAGAAAAACAGAAAAATCCACTAAAGCTCCAAATGACAAGAGTTGGGGACATTTTCCAGTGAAAATAAACACTTCCTCTGAAAAATGTAAGTGATGTTGACAGAGAGCACCGTGGAAAAATCTAATTTGAATGTAGGAGACATAAAGCTAATTTTCACGTGGACAAATTCTTTGTGGTGTGTCGGGCACAACTGAATCATGAGAGACTGACTGTATAATATATGTGCTTTGAACAAAAGTTTTGCACTTTTCCATAACCAATTGTGTGTGTGTGTGTGTGTGTGTGTGTGTGTGTGAAAAACATAAAAAAATTGTTGTCTAGCATATCTTTGTTTAAAAAATGTAGGTGAATATGTCCAAACTATTATAACAGAAGGCTATTGGTGGAATATAAACAGTGACTAATATGATAAACAACCAGTTGTCTTTAAGAGAAACTTAAGAGTAATATTTGATTTGTCTTCGATTTATGTGAAGTGTTGAAACCCACAAAGACAAGAATATAATGCTGCAGTGGGATTAAAGGCTGTGTGAATAGGGATGAACTTTCTGCTCTCGAAATAAAGGCATGTGTTCAAAAGACAAACTAGCAGCACACACTGTTCATGTGCATTTACTCATCATACTTTTTTTAAAGATGAGTAATGGTCTGTCAACTGAATCATTGCTTAAAATGAATTATTCTATAATATACAAAATTACAACTGTCAGCAGTATTATCAACAATCACCTACTTTCCTCCATAATATTTTCACTTGATTCACCATCACAGTAACTTACTAAACCCAATATTAAAAACATTTTTAATTATTTACTTATAATATTATACAGCTACAAAATCCTTTGTACAGCATCCGCTCCTGCAAAACTAATTTTCATAAATGCTATTTTTATTTCTTAAACGTTATTAAAGTTCAGATATTACCCAATTGTAGCCTTGATGTTTTAGGGTTCTTTAGGCTTTTCATTCCAAAATAAACTCCTGCTTTACAAGAAGTGTTGGTGAACTTAAAGGTTATTTATTGTGTTGCATTATAGTAACTATCATAACATCAAAATACATACATCTGAGCCACACATCTAAAAGCATTCACACACAATTTTAAATTCAGATCCAATTATAATTTTTATGTCTAATTTAATTAAAAATCAACATGATTGAAGAGATTGCCATCCATTACAAAAAGATATGAGATCACAACAATCACTTCAATATATGTCACAGACACAGTGATTTAATATGTTTTAGTCCTATTTCAAATTTTACAGTTCGATTACAAATCGGAGACACATCTTCAATTAAGAGCAACATTATTTTGGACACGTTAGGCAACCATACAGTGGAATTACTTTGGCCTCCGTCCTCTCCCTCCTCCTCCTTTTGCCTTCTTTGCACTAGCTGGTTTTTCTTCACTCTGTAAAAATTGAATACATTATTCAGTTATTGAACAACTTGAATGAAAATACCACTAAATGCCACTACCGCTTCCACTATCACTCAACGCTCTACATGGTGGTTAGTATAATACCAATATTTAAGTTTTCATTACTAAGTATTGAATAAACTAAAAACAATCTCACACAGAATGTGAGAGATCACATTAGACTCAAGCACACACACATTTCATTTCGTCCGAGTTGCTAATTAAGCAACTATATTATAAAGCTGACATATACATTAAAAACTAAAAAAGGTAAGCCAGCCACATTTAAACAATTGTTATCAGAAACACTCAGATAAAATTGGAGAAATTCACTCACTTTTAAAACATGAACAGTTATTAAGAACAGCGTCATTGTCATTTAATTGAAAACCATTGTGACTGGAATGAAAATATTTATTGTTAAACTACATTCTGCTAACATATCACGAAACAAGTTCATAGGCTGATCTACATTCTTTCAGTGTTATTTCTCTGTGACTAGCCAGCCACTGCTCATTTTTAAGTATCTGTACAATGAACGTATTCCACACAGGATTTTCTGTCACTGTATTCACCCTTTTTTTAAAGAGAGAGAGAGAGAGAGAGAGAGAGAGAGAGAGAGAGAGAGAGAACTGGTAGAACTGATCACAAAATATGTACACAAGACCAGAAGTGTGGCTCGATATAAGGTTCATGGTCAACTTTTGACACAGCAAGTTAACCAAAACTTTTTACCCAAACCAGAAAAGGATGAGAGAGTGCCACTGCCTGACCACTTCATTTTTTGACACACTTCTTCGTGCCATCTCTCATTTTCATTGGGACTGAATTGCCAACACAAAACACAAGAGCTTTTCATAATGGATAGCCTGGGTCAACACTATGGCCAAAGAACACACCCATTTATTACTACCACTGCCACCACCACTATTGGCCACACTGGAGCATGTAAATCATTCCACATTCACATTATTTTTTACAGGTCGAGTTGATCTGCCCAGTACTTTTCATTTGCTCCAATTGTCACTTCAATTTGTCTGAAACCTCTATAGCCTTTCTATGTAGTCACTCCCGCTGAAAATTTGTATGTCTTCAAAGGATGTTAATTTTATCTTTGTCTCCTATATTTGCTGCTTCAAGTTCAACTGCTTCCATTGTCCTTCCACTTTTCCAGATTTCTCATCACTAGTTGTCATTACACGTCTGTATTCTAGCAGTCGTAGGACGTACTTTCATACAACTTTTTCAGTTTTAAGGAGCAATTCAGCTCCTTTTTTTCTTTTCTTTTTTTACATTTGGTACAGAGTTTCTTAAGAATAAATACCTTCTGAGAGTGTCACAGTTTTATACATGGTGTTTGTAACGGATCATCTTCCTTTAGCATTACTTTTCCTCAACAGTAGTTGTTGATACCAGTATTATTTTTCGAATTTTGGACAGGTCAATATTATCTCAGTTGCTTTTCTAAAAACTTTCATATAATTTTATACACAGTATGTTATATTTCTATCTAAAATTTGTGAAAATGAACTACTTTATAAAATATTTTACTCTCGATGTTATAATCAGTAAGTATTATTTCTGAATGTACAGTTAAAATTATTTTTTGAAACATTTGAAATTATGAACTACTGGCAACACTGTACTGGTTACTATGCTTATCTCTGGATTTATTTATGAAATAATAATCAAAATTAATAATGTAACAAACTAGTAGAAATTCATTTGTTAAGAAAAATTGTAAACCCTTTGAAATATGGTTATTTCAGCAGAGTGTGGGAGTCATAAGCATGCTTCTGATGTGATCGGACATATTTTTGTATTTTGTGCGAATAACGTAATTTCGGCTTTGTTAATGTAAAAATTTTAAAACTGTAGGATACACTAAAATGTGAGAAAATATAATTACCTAAAAACAAAAATTCAGCAACAACAATCTTCAAATTTATTTAGATCAATCCAACGGTGAGGACCTAAAATGACATTTTCAGCTATAAGAATCAGACCCCTAGACAAAAAGAACTGGAGTCAACTCTACATGGAAAGCTAGGTAAACTAGAAAGTTTATTGTAATCTTTACTCCTCTCAAATCTTCATAAGAGACTAATGTGGACAATAGATGCCATTAGGAAGGAGGGGGTGTACAGGAACATGATGAAAGACCCCTGAGGATGCCACTAACAATATTTATTTAAGAACAAAGCAAAAACGAAACATCAATTGAATGGACACATTGGCATAGACATTAATTATGAATGCACGATAAGGCACAGACAAAAGAAAACATTTTATCATTCAATTTTTTGTACTGTTGTTTTCTGTTTTAAGAGAGACAGTCAGACTTATGAGTATGCAGCAGGACGACGTACTGTGATAGTGATGTATTCTATGGTATGAGTGAATAATTCAAGGTTAAATAATATAGCAAGCATTTTTATTTACTGAGACAAAGGGAAGAGAAAAATCAAGAAAGTGGATTTTTGGTGATCACGAGAGAAACCGGTATCCCAGGAGTCCTCTGCTGCCTGCATCTTCAACTAGATCAGCGAAGTCTGATCATTAAACGAAATTGAGATAAGCACAAACAGACTTCTCAACAACGCAAGATATACGTATATTCAAGTTTAATATATTATTATTTTTATTTAAATATATTACAATTGGCATCCTGTGTGCCAGAACTTTTGGGCACCTGTCGTTAATAGTGTTGTTAACTATTGTCATAGTCAGAAATTTCTATGACATTGTAATAAATAATAAAAATTAATTGTCTGTATTTTCTGTTTCCATGAATCACGATGGGGAGCAAGCATTAGAAAAGTGCAAAAATTGAGGAGAAATATTTGGAAAGGAATAAGAATTGGACGCAGGTCATGTAAAATTTTCCATAGTAAGTTGTTTTATTCAGTGCAGCAAAGGTAGGACGGCTACGCAAGTTGCTTGCATGGTTACGCTTGGTAGCACCTCTTGCGAAAAATTTACAGGAAATTTTCAGTGTGATACGAATTGTCAGTAGAACAAAGAATTGTGACACAATAGTTTGAACATCATAACAGATGAAAAAAACAGGCCTTGACATTTCAGAATTTGCATTTATCAAGTGTAATAATTAATGTAGAAAAATTTTAACATTTTGTGAAATTTTTATTTCTTACAAATTAATATAACATGGCTGAAAAATATATGACTACTGTTGATAACAATAGCAAAAATGCAATCAGCCAAGATGGCGTAGAATTGCGAGATCAAACAACTGAAGTTCAGGCGCCATGCATGCCTACTGTAGAAGGTTTAAGTAGATCAGAGATGAGTGTCGCAGGAGTGACAAATGATAGCGACGCTCCACAGCAGAACGACCTCGACAACACATTGTTTACAATTGACGAGACAATGTCACGCATCTCCCAAAGCGACATACTGCTCGTGAATGAAATACTAGAGAGCAATCAAAATGTGAATCGTGACAACAAGTTACAAATAACACTTGTTCGCAACACAAACATTAACTTGGAAAGCACTGTGGACAGCAACCACAGTAGTACAACTAACGCAATGGCAATTGCTATCTAACATGAATGCGAAATTTGATGATATGAAACACAAGATGAACACCAATTTCAGTGATATGAAACACAATATGAATACCAAAATTGGTAATATGACAAGTATTGAACACGGTAAAACAGCAGCAAAACACTGTTACACAAGATCTAAATACAATGAAGCAAGAACAGAAACAAGTATTCAAGGATTTCACGACACGGTCTCACAGAAATTCGATAACTTGACCAAAAACTTTCGCAACCAAAAACTTTCGCACTGAAATAGACGAAAAATTGAATCATATGAAAACACAGGTAAAGCATGAAGTACTTTCTGAAGTTAACAGTAACATTACGGAGTCAAAACAGAAGGTAGATTCTTTTAATGTCCCTCACAATCTAGTAGAATAACAGATAAAGAAAATCACAGACACAAACACACACATAGAAGCCACACAAAACCAGTTGGTTTGGACAGTAAAAAAGGTAACCACTGTCGTTAACAAACTAAATAAAGACTATGAAGGTGTACCTCTAGCTGTAAAGGAGCTCACTTTAAGGGTAGCAACATTAGAAGTTGACTCAGCATGTGCAAAGAAGGAGAGGGAGAAGATTAATGAAACTCTGAGTGATATGATTAGTGAAGCTGAAGCAGGTATGCTAGATGAGGGTAACACCATTGCAGAGAAGCTAGTAACCGATTGTAAGTTATACACAGATATAGTCGAAAAGGGTATTCTGGAAAAGAAAAATGAAATCGTGAA
Organism: Schistocerca americana; assembly: GCF_021461395.2. NCBI lineage: Eukaryota > Metazoa > Arthropoda > Insecta > Orthoptera > Acrididae > Schistocerca > Schistocerca americana. Next base: position 290,844,538 of record NC_060124.1, read on the forward strand.
CAAGGTAAACATTAACCTACAAGCCGCGGAAAATAGGATCTGCAATCTTTTGGAAGAAAATAATACCGCATCTCGAACTATGCACGTAAATAATACACAGGCTACAGTGCACATACCACAACCTGTTGGTATCTATTCACAAATTGTCACGAGTCCCACAGCATGGACCAGTGACAGTTGTAGATTACAAATGTAAACATACCCACAACTCCAATACATGAACAATTACCAGCCAGAATTACAGGTAGCTACAATAACAACATAAATACGACCGAAAATGCCATGTGTTTATCAACTATTTTTGCAGACAAAGGTTTGCTGAGACATCGACAGTTTCCTACATTCACTACTGAAAGTAAGAGAATGAACCCTGTAGTATTTATCAGTGCTTTTCGTCATGTATTTCCACGCAACTGGGCGGAAGCACAGAAAATAAGTCTTGTTGTGAGATATACGCAAGGCGATGTGCTCTTATGGGCAACCGAAATGGTCGAACGTTGCAGCACTTATACCCAATTTGAATGAGCTTTTCTCAACAAATACTGGTCTGAGGCAGTGCAAGAAAGACTCAGACGTGAGGGTTTCTACCCTGCACCATTCAATGGCAAATACGGTAGTCTATGTGGATACTTTGAGAAATACCTGAACAAGACATGCTACTGAGTGAACCCAATATTGCAGGTAGACATGTTAAAAATTTTGAAAAGTTGTTTACCATCGCACATTAGAGAAAAATTAGTCAATGCCTGAGCACAACACTCAATATTTTCTGTCAGTGCTCGATTCTATCGACTTAATATATGAGGAAAGATCTGTACCCCATAGGGCAACAGAACTTCAGATAATAACAACATGACCACGTAAATCAGTCAGTAAAATGTGATTTAAACACACAGCAAGGTTGGTACACACAACACCAAAATTACATACCTAGAGGTAATGAGTACCGTAAAGTGTACTGAAAAAACAAACGATTTAAAAGCAATTTCCAAAACAACATGGGTAACTTCAATGTGCGAGCAAATTACAATTCACCATCACAAGGCCCTATGCCGAACATAAACAGAATCAGTCAGCTGCAGTAGTGGCTGACGTGCGGCAACAATGCCATGCCTTACGCAGTACCGCAGTTGACTTTTGGGCAGCAAAATAACTGCACAGTGGCTAATGACACAAACTGGCAAAGTACACACACAGTGCAACTCACCGAAATTTCTCCAGGTAACGAACTAAATCACACTACGCCATTGGAAAACACCAACTGGTCGTAGTAAAGTCCCAGGCTATTGACCTCTCAGGAACTGGGGGCAAGGGAGAATTACAAACATGTTTCATAAGATTTGACAAAAGAGCCCCCCAAGAACCATGGACCTTGCCGTTGGTGGGGAGGCTTGCGTGCCTCAGCGATACAGATAGCTGTACCGTAGGTGCAACCACAACGGAGGGGTATCTGTCGAGAGGCCAGACAAACGTGTGGTTCCTGAAGATGGGCAGCAGCCTTTTCAGTAGTTGCAGGGGCAACAGACTGGATGATTGACTGATCTGGCCTTGTAACACTAACCAAAACAGCCTTGCTGTGCTGGTACTGCGAACGGCTGAAAGCAAGGGGAAACTACGGGTGTAATTTTTCCCGAGGGCATGCAGCTTTACAGTATGGTTAAATGATGATGGTGTCCTCTTGGGTAAAATATTTCGGAGGTAAAATAGTCCCCCATTCGTATCTCTGGGCAGGGACTACTCAAGAGGACGTCGTTATCAGGAGAAAGAAAACTGGCATTCTACGGATTGGAGTGTGGAATGTCAGATCCCTTAATCAGGCAGGTAGGTTAGAAAATTTAAAAAGGGAAATGGATAGGTTAAAGTTAGATATAGTGGGAATTACTGAAGTTCGGTGGCAGCAGGAACAAGACTTCTGGTCAGGTGAATACAGGGTTATAAATACAAAATCAAATAGGGGTGATGCAGGAGTCGGTTTAATAATGAATAAAAAAAATAGGATTGAGGGTAAGCTACTTCAAACAGCATAGTGGACGCATTATTGTGCCCAAGATAGACACGAAGCCCACGCCTACTGCAGTAGTACAAGTTTATATGGCAACTAGCTCTGCAGATGACGAAGTAATCGAAGAAATGTATGATGTAATAAAAGAAATTATTCAGATAGTGAAGGGAGTCGAAAAATTTAATAGTCATGGGTGACTGGAATTCGGTAGTAGGAAAAGGGAGAGAAGGAAACGTAGTAGGTGAATATGGATTGGGGCTAAGAAATGAAAGAGGAAGCCGTCTGATAGAAATTTGCACAAAGCACAACTTAATCATTGCTAACACTTGGTTCAAGAATCATAAAAGAAGTTTGTATACATGGAAGAAGCCTGGAGATACTGACAGGTTTCAGATAGATTACATAATGGTAAGACAGAGATTTAGGAACCAGGTTTTAAATTGTAGGACATTTCCAGGGGCAGATGTGGACTCTGATCACAATCTATTGGTTATAAACTGTAGATTAAAACCAAAGAAACTGCAAAAAGGCGGGAATTTAAGGAGATGGGACCTGGATAAACTGAAAGAACCAGAGGTTGTACAGAGTTTCAGGGAGAGCATAAGGGAACAATTGACAGGAATGGGGGAAAGAAATACAGTAGAAGAAGAATGGGTAGCTTTGAGAGATGAAGTAGTTAAGGCAACAGAGGACCTAGTAGGTAAAAAGACGAGGGCTAGTAGAAATCCTTGGGTAACAGAAGAAATATTGAATTTATTGATGAAAGGAGAAAATATAAAAATGCAGTAAATGAAGCAGGCAAAAAGGAATACAAACGTCTCAAAAACAAGATCGACATGAAGTGCAAAATGGCTAAGCAGGGATGGCTAGAGGACAAATGTAAGGATGTAGAGGCTTATCTCACTAAGGGTAAGATAGATACTGCCTACAGGAAAATTAAAGAGACCTTTGGAGAACAGAGAACCACTTGTATGAATGATGGTAACCCAGTTCTAGGGAAAGAAGGGAAAGCAGAAAGGTGGAGGAAGTATATAGAGGGCCTATACAAGGGCAATGTACTTGAGGACAATATTATGGAAATGGAAGAGGATGTAGATGAAGATGAAATGGGAGATACGATACTGCGTGAAGAGTTTGACAGAGCACTGAAAGACCTGAGTCGAAACAAGGCCCCGGGAGTAGACAACATTCCATTAGAACTACTGACAGCCTTGGGAGAACCAGTCCTGACAAAACTCTACCATCTGGTGAGCAAGATGTATGAGACAGGTGAAATACCCTCAGACTTCAAGAAGAATATAATAATCCAAATCTCAAAGAAAGCAGGTGCTGACATATGTGAAAATTACTGAACAATCAGTTTAATAAGTCACGGATGCAAAATACTAGCGCGTATTCTCTACAGACGAATGGAAAAACTGGTAGAAGCTGACCTCGGGGAAGATCAGTTTGGATTCCATAGAAAAGTTGGAACACGTGAGGCAATACTGACCCTACGACTTATCGTAGAAGAAAGATTAAGGAAAGGCAAACCTATGTTTCTAGCATTTGTAGACTTACAGAAAGCTTTTGACAATGTTGACTGGAATACTCTCTTTCAAATTCTAAAGGAGGCAGGGGTAAAGTACAGGAAGCGAAAGGCGATTTACAATTTGTACAGAAACCAGAGAAAGAGTCGAGGGACACAAAAGGGAAGCAGTGGTTGGGAAGGGAATGAGACAGGGTTGTAGCCTATCCCCGATGTTATTCAATCTGTATATTGAGCAAGCAGTGAAGGAAACAAAAGAAAAATTTGGAGTAGGTATTAAAATCCATGGAGAAGAAATAGAAACTTTTAGGTTCGCCGATGACATTGTAATTCTGTCAGAGACAGCAAAGGACTTGGAAGAGCTGTTGAATGGAATGGACAGTGTCATGAAAGGAGGGTATAAGATGAACATCAACAAAAGCAAAACGAGGATAATGGAATGTAGTCGAATTAAGTCGGGTGATGCTGAGGGAATTAGATTAGGAAATGAGACACTTAAAGTAGTAAAGGAGTTTTGCTATTTGGGGAGCAAAATAACTGATGATGGTCGAAGTAGAGAGGATATAAAATGTAGACTGGCAATGGCAAGGAAGTCAGGAAGTCAGAATGTGACTGCAGAAGCCTTGTCTAGGCTACCACTAGGTTCAGAGGAATTTAGTGAATTAACAGAGCAAGATGCAGAAATCAGAACATTATTAATGCACGGTACAACACAACAGTTTGATTCTCGTAAGTTTTGTAAGCAGATTAAAATTATACAACAGCAAGATCACAGATGGAGTAAAGTATGCAAATCCTTAAGAAAGATGAAGGTGGAAAGGTAAGTAAATGGTTTCAGGAGTACAAGGGTGTTTTGTTTAGTAGGAAACATGAAAAATCTAATCAATGGTGTGTGTGTGTGTGTGTGTGTGTGTGTGTGTGTGTGTGTGTGTGTGTTTTTGTGTGTCTGTTCCTGAAGATTATATCGAAGAATTTATAAGACACACACATGAAGTGTGGGGACACTTCGGAGTGAGCACATTTAGTGAAAAAATTGTTATTTTATTTTCCAAATTTGAGAAGGCAAGTCCTACAGGTAATAAGAAAGTGTGCAATATGTCAAGAGTAAAAACAGTCCAATGTGTCAAAATAAACTGAGCTAAAACCAATACTCACAAAAAAAACCTCTAGATATAGTATCCCTGGACATAGCTGGTCCATATCCAAGTAGTAGTACTATACAACATTCTCTCGAAACACGTCAAAATGTATGCCATTAAAAATGCAACAGCCACACATATCAGAAGAAGAATTGAGGGAGACTATTTGAGAAGAGTAGATAAATCAAAGATACTACTAACTGATAACGCTTCATATTTCATTGGGCAAAAGTGGAAACAATTTATGACCTCACAGGGCATAAAGCACATACCAGTAAGCTTATTTCACCCAGAAGCAAGCTCAGTAAAATGAGTCTTTAAAGAATTTAACCAGTTTATTAGGACATACACACCTCACAAACACACCTGATGGGTAGAATACATAACTCCTTTCATGCAAGTTGTCAATAAACTTCCACATTCTTCAACAGGTTTCACACCCAATGAACTGATGTTCCGGACAAAACAAATGAATGAGTGGGTGTCACCCATACCAAAGGTACCCACTACAGAAATGACACTACAAGACAAAATCAAACAAGCCATAGATACACTAGAAAACAGGGCCGAGTATAGAAGGAAAATTTATAACAAGAAACTGAAACACTTTACACAATTTTTTGAAGGGCAACGAGTCCTCTTACTGACTCACCCTAAATCAACAAAAATTGGCAAACTAAATAAGAAGCGGCAATTACTCTATTCAGGGCCATATCCGGGGACATACAGATTAGCCTATGAGAAAACCAGAAGAGGCAAGGGCCTCTACCCTCACATCACAAAGATATAAAAACCTTTACAGAGTGATGAAGCATGGTAATTTTTTTTTATCACTAGGTAATTGTACACAGTGTACATAATTCTAAGTGTAATATTTCTTCTAGAGAGTATTTTAAGATAAAGTAATGAATATAGGCATAAGTGATTCTCTTCATCTGTACACATAGGCACAAAAATTAACAGCAATGAAAGGTGACACATGCTTCATGCGAAGCGTAAGTACAAACAAAATTAGCTTATGGCTCAACAGTCTGCACTCATCAATTCACACTGACGTCAGTAGCAGGAGAGGAGACAATGTATATCTAATCTAAATACAAAGTAAATGGAAATACTGCACAAATACATCTACTGTCAAAGAACTAAGGAACCTATTGATATATGTAAACAGAGATTTAATTAAATACTATGTTATTTGTAAAGTGGAAACAATGTATGACCTCGGAGGGCATAAAGCACATATCAGTACGCTTATTTCACCCAGAAGAAAGCTCAGTAGAACGAGTCTTTAAAGAATTTAATCAGTTTATTAGGACATACACACCTCACAAACACACCTGAGGTGTAAGCTAAGGTCTAACAACAAAATACCGTGAGAGATGTCAAATAATTTTTCTTTGCAGAGTGAATAATCACAATGGGTAACAGAATACATGAAAGTCTATGAATTTAAACAAGGTATGGAAATATCTGCAGAAGTATGCAACGACCAAATGTATCGGTGGCCATCGAGCTACAAAATGCAATCAGTTTTAAGTTTTTCTTTCAGTGAACAGTGCATCGTCATGGCGCAGAAGAAGAGAATTACGTCAAGTGTAGCAGATACCAAATGAAGAAACGGACCGCACTTCGTGTAAACAATTTAGTTATAAGGAAAATTATACAAAGGTCATAAGGGAGGAGGAGATTAGTGTTTAACGTCCCGTCGACAACGAGGTCATTAGAGACGGAGCGCAAGCTCGGGTGAGGGAAGGATGGGGAAGGAAATCGGCCGTGCCCTTTCAAAGGAACCATCCCGGCATTTGCCTGAAGCGATTTAGGGAAATCACGGAAAACCTAAATACAAAGGTCATAAGGCAAATGAAAAATGAAATATGCATCATCACAGTATGTTTCCGTAACAATTATCGTTACCTATTCACTGCAGAGTACACAAACATTTAAGCACGAGATTTTACAAAAACCAGTTAATTTTTATCATGTTACATGAAAGCTTGAGTAATGGAAGTTCCAGGTATTTAAGAAAGATAAGACTATGCTGAGGGAATTAGATTAGGAAATTTGCTATTTGGGGAGCAAAATAACTGATGATGGTCGAAGTAGAGAGGATATAAAATGTAGACTGGCAATGGCAAGGAAAGCGTTTCTGAAGAAGAGAAACTTGTTAACGTCGAGTATAGATTTAAGTGTCAGGAAGTCATTTCTCAAAGTATTTGTATGGAGTGTAGCCATGTATGGAAGTGAAATGTGGACGATAAATAGTTTGGACAAGAAGAGAATAGAAGCTTTCGAAATGTGGTGCTACAGAAGAATGCTGAAGATTAGATGGGTAGATCACATAACAAATGAGGAAGTATTGAATAGAATTGGAGAGAAGAGAAATTTGTGGCACAACTTGACTAGAAGAAGGGATTGGTTGGTAGGACATGTTCTGAGGCATCAAGGGATCACCAATTTAGTATTGGAGGGCAGTGTGGAATGTAAAAATCATAGAGGGAGACCAAGAGATGAATACACTAAGCAGATTCAGAAGGATGTAGGTTGCAGTAGTTACTGGGAGATGATGAAGCTTGCACAGGATAGAGTAGCACAGAGAGCTGCATCAAACCCGTCTTAGGACTGAAGACCACAACAACAACAAGTCTATGTTGGTGAAAACATGAGACTTTACACTAAGCGACACAGGAATTGAAGGACACAGCAGTAACACATGAAGAATCAACCAGACACTTTGTCAATGATTAGCCGGTACACATGATTTAAATGAACCAAAGTTCCTTGACAATTAGTCCATGATTGTACAAGTAACATTTCCTCATAAATCCTTGAACTAGTAGATGAGTACTTCCTTTCCTCCCCTTCCAAACAAAGGAGAAGGTGTCAAGCGTAGTTAAGGCCAGCAAAGTGCGATGTTTTTAGTACTATTTCCAATTTTTTTTCGCCTTCCTCCAACTAATATCATATGCTTGTATTATGTCAAAAAATGTGATATGAATGAAGATGAGTCGTAACTAACAAACAAACTGTAGTGATAGAACCCAGTTAATGAAAAAATTTTTATGACACGTTAAATCTTTAGAAATTTATGTTTGTAATATAACCAATGGATGGAATGTCAGCCATAGGTATAAGTTATCATGTTATGTATATTGTTGTAACTCGATACTTGTATGAATTTTATTGGAAATCAAACTCTATATATGAACTTAAAAGACAAGCAATTTATACAATATTTTGGACAGCTATATGTGTCTTTCAACAAGTGCACGGTTAAGTGTAATGACATGAACATATGTGTGCAATGAAATAAGTATTGTGGCTCACAACGCTTGATACATGGACAAGTGAGCCACAGTTGTTCAAGCAGATGCTTACCTCATTGACAGATTCTGTTGGTCACGGTTCTCTCCGCAGAAAATGCAAGTACGACAGGTAGTAATGATGTCCGGGCTGTAAAAATAGATATCTTCTGCCACAGCGTCGGATTTTGAACAAAAAGCACACACTCACTGCACCCAGCATAAAAACAAACGCCATCGAAATTCTTTGATACACAGCACTCAGGTGAAAGTGTGACACTCAGCGTGACATCAACACCTAGAAAACAAGTGCACGCACGTGCAATGGCAGCATATAGCATGTTGACCATTGGAAACCAGTTCTCTTCGTCCAATCAGCCAGTGCGAACCCGACAGTGAGAATGAAACGAACTGGACATTATTGTTACAGCGCTAAATTCAAATATGTGATGGACTCACATATTATGTATGTAATATTTTAATTTTTTGTACATACAATAAGTTAACATGGGGGGGAGGGGGGGGGGGGAAGAGGCCGACAATAAAGGACAGCAACCCCTATTGGGGTGGAGTGGGGACTGTACATCTCCATAACATGTCAACGTATAGTGTGGAGGCCATTGTACAGGTATGATGAAAGACCCCCAGGATGCCGCTAACTTAATATTTATTTAAGAATAAAGCAAAAATGAAACACCGATCGAACGGACGCATTAGTAAAGACATTAATTATGAATGCGTGATAAGGCGCAGACAAAAGAATACTTTTTATCATTCAATTTTTAGTACAGTTGTTTTTTGTTTTATGAGAGACAGTCAGACTTTCGAGTATGTAGCTGGATGATGTACTGTGATAGCAATGTATTCTATTGTATGAGTGACTAATACATGAAGAATGTATCAAGCATTATATTTATTGAGATAAAGGGGACAGAAAAATGAAGAAAGTGGATTTTTTGTGATTACAATAGGCACCGGTATCCCTGGAGTCCTCTGCTGCCTGCATCTGCAACTAGATCAGCGAAGTCGACTGTAACTGACAGAGATCGAATTGGACTTCACGAAAAACAATAAAAAAAACTTCTACAGAACGTTCACAGAAAATATGAGTGGATATCAACCACCCAACTTGTGCTTCAGAAGACCGGATGGAACCCTAGAAACCAATACCAAAAGTGACATTCTGGCAAAGTACTTTGAAAAACTCCTGAACTCGGACCTCCCCATGAAAGAATTTATGACATAAACAAGCACGTACAATCCAGATAGTGAACCTCCAACTCTAGAAGTAGTTAAAGAAATAATCAAGTTACTCAAGAATCGTAGAGTACCAGGAGAAGACGGCATCATCGTGGAAATCTGGAAAGACCCAGAACTCACTCAAGACATCCACAGGATCTTGGAAGATATCTGGGAAACCATGAAAATTCCTGACAACTGGAAAATTGCCCTGATTCACCCACAACACAAAAAAGGTGACAAGACTGACCCGAACAACTACACAGGAATATCCCTACTAACAGTCATATACAAGATCCTCTCTAAAGTTTTACTAAACAGACTGGAATGCCAGACCGATCACTTGATTGGGGAATACCAAGCAGGCTTCCGTAAAGGGCGGTCTTGTGCGGAACAAATTTGGAACCTGGAAATGATTTTACAACACAAACAGAACCTGATAACAAGACTGGAATAGAAGGGAGAACCGATAGAGGTACTCAGGGTACCCTCCGCCACACACCGTCAGGTGGCTTGCGGAGTATGGATGTAGATGTAGATGTAGATGTAGGTGTCCCAGGAGAAATTGTCAGTATTCAGCTGCATGAGAGGAATGATCATTCAAAGCTAAAAAGTCTTATAAACATGGGCTCTAAAGTGCATATCTTAAGAGCTGAAAGTACTTCTCGATTTTCGGTACTGCGAAACAAAATCTTCTACTTAAAGATCTTCATTTTCCATATCATATGGACCAAAACACAAAAAACGTGTTTCCTGTAAACATGGGCTCTATATAGTGCATACCTTAATAACTATGAGCAGTTTTTCATCTTCACTACTTTGAAACACATCTCTTCTATTGAATAAGTGCTCGTAGCTCTTAAGATATGCATTCAAAGTCCATGTTTAGCAGACATTTTTTGCTTCAATGATTGTTTCTGTAATCTGTGAATATTGACCTTTTCTCGTGGAACTTGTGTTATAATATAAAAATTGGTGTTTTGCCCATAAAGAGCGCAGTTAGACTAAATTCCTTTTGCTGCCTTTCTTGCTGCTCAAACTTCCCTCATTCTCTTGCTGTGTTTCTGTTACCAGTCCTCTGTCCATGCTTCTTGTCCACTTCGTGTCTTTGGCTTCATCTTGGTACCCCCATATTTCTTTCATCTTGCGGCTGTGATCTTGTTTGCATTCTTCGGTTCATTTTACGCCTGTTTGTTTGTCATGGTGTATCTCATGTAGTTTACTTTTCTTAATGATGTTTCTGAATGTTATTCTGTCATTTATTGTGTCTGGTGTGATGTTGAGTTGGTTCAGGTTGTTTTATACCTCTGCCATCCATTTGTTGTTTCTAGTGGTTACCCAGTCAAAGATCTGTTTGGTCAGTCTGTGTGATGGCATTCTGTATAGCTGTCCATAGAATTGTAGTCTGCATTTTCTAATCTTTTCTGTGATTGTCTCCATATGTTTGTATAGTTCCTCTGTAGGTTTTTTGATCCATACTCCATTGTTGTTAGTTGCACCAAATATTTTCCTAAGTGTTTTCCGTTCTATTTTCTCTAGTTGTCTGATACGTTTATGCCCTAGGATTAGTGTGGTGTCTGCTGCATACAGTGCTTCGGGGAACACCACAGTGTTGTAGTGGCATAATTTGGCTTTTTGTGAGATACACTTCTTGTTGTAATGATTCCACACTAATTTGCATGCCTTTTCGAGTTTAGTTTTTCTTTCTTCATTTGAGTCTCTGTTATGTCCGCCCATTTGTAGTGTTTCACCGAGGTATTTGAAGTTTGCCGTTTTGTAAATCATGCCGTACTTTGTGTTCAGAGATGAGGGTCTCTTTGTGCTCATAAACTGTGTCTTTTCGTAAGAGATCTGTAGTCCAGTTTTGGAAGCAATGTCATGTAATTTTTCAGTAGCTTCTTTTGTTTCGTTTATACCTTTCGTGACAATCACCAAATTGTCTGCAAAAGCCAGGCATTTAATCTGTAAGTTTCCTAAGGTTATCCACTGTTGTGATATTTCCCATTCTTTTATTACCTTATCTAACACTAGATTGTAAAGGAGCAGTGAGAGGCCATCGCCTTTCGGACACCTGGGTGAATTTCAAAGGGCTCTGATAGTCCCCCACAGAGCTTTACTTTGGAGGTTGTGTTGGTCAAGGTTTGCTCTATGATAGTCTGTTTTTTGTTGTATACTTTGTATTCAGCTAGAATTTTGAAGGAGTTTTCCGGCTATAGAGTCGTACGCCTTTCTGAAGTCAACAAAGGTAATTATCAGGTTCTGTTTGTGTTGTAAAATAATTTCCAGGTTCCAAATTTGTTCCGCACAAGACCGCCCTTTTTGATCTTAATATCTACTGAGAAGCATTTTTAATTATATGTTGAACACTAACTGGCCATTTTAGGGTCCATATCTCAATAGGTAAAAATGGAACCCTTATAGAATCTCTGTTGTCCGTCTGTCAAGATTCCCCTTCTCAGGAACAGGTAGAGGTGTCACGTTGAAATGTATGCAAAATGATATAAGGTCAACATTCCTTTGGCAGTTTAAATAACTCAAGCTTTAAGTCAATACAATCAAAAGATATGGCTATATGTATCAAATATTTTGATATTTGCAAACTCACTCATCAAAACCTATCAATGAACTATCTATGTAAATGTCAGTCCTGGTGGGCTAGCAGTAAGTGTGTACCGGGAAACAGAGGTCTTAACCTGGCCATCAGGTCTCAACAATGTGAGGAGTTACCAGAAACAACGCACAATTTAGATTCCATGTTAAACTGTTCCCTTTCCCTGGTTGGATAACTGCGGTAGGTTACGGACACACAAGTTGCTGAAGTGGCATCCAATAGAAAGAGTTGCACCAGGCCACTGAGCCACACAAAATAATAATAATTATTATTTACATAATTAAATTTGTACAGAGTCATCAAAGTACCAGGTACTACTCGCACCTGTCCGACATTTCATTTTGTTGACTCTACTTATCCATATTGCCTCCTTGCTTAGATTGTGTGTGGTGACTTCTGCATTGTATTTAAAATTGCAGCATTGTGTTCATTTTCTGATCACTTATGCAGATTTTACTTACTCAAGAAGTTTCACAGGCATAATATCAGTGTCTCAAATGGTACTTTGATTTCAGTGTGATTTTTGTAGGCTGATAATCTTAGCAAAAAATACCTCTAAACCAAAGCCTAGAGTACCTTTAAACCTCAAGCAGTTTGTTCTTGTTGGCGGTTTTGCTCCTATTTAGCAGATTTTGATTTTCTACAATGAAATGGAGTGAGGATTATCCATCACCTTTTTGATGCCAGCCTTTATAGTAAAAGACTTGTATCTTTCTCCCCTGAACTTTATTTGGTTGGTTAAAGTTAGTTCAAAACTTTTATTAGTTCTGGATGAACATTGTTTTCTCTGAGAATTCTTAAAAGTGAGTCTGTGGATATTATCATATGCTTCTTTAAAATACAAGGATGATGCAAGGAACTGTTTACCTTTGTACTTTTAACATCTATTATTAGTTTCAGGCTGAAAATTTGCTCTGGAGAGCTTCTGTACGTGCAAAATTCTTCTTGGTATCCATAAAGTTTCAGTGCCACAAAATTCTTCTTGGTATCCATAAAGTTTCAGTGCCAGACTGTTTCTTGTCCCTATTGCAATTTATCTCCTTTTTAAAATATTGGATGGGTTATTTGAAAATCTACATCTGAATTAGATGTTAGTGGAGATTCAGAATCAGATTTTCGAACTTTTTTCCAGATTTCTGCACAGACTATGTCTTCACTGCCTGCCTTGTAATTCTTAAGTCCAGTTATTGTGATTTCTACCCCCTTAATGGTTGGAGAGTTTATTATCATGGATGGTTACAGCAGGTATGTCAGTGTTTACTTTGAATGTTCCTGTGACTCATCACAATGTCAAAGATTGCTGAAAACATACATGGGGATCTCTGCGTTTTCTTGTTTACTAGGGGCTAACTTTCGCAAATTCTCTCTCAGTATAGATGTTAAGAGTTTATATTTTGAAGATATCTGCTAAAATTTTTGTAAAAATTTCCCTGATGCTTTTTCTGAAAATTCTCTTTTATCTTATCAAGGATGATTGTGAGATGTTTATATATTGTTTGTCTTAAAATTTTATGAATTAAATGTTGTTATTTTTGTTCCAAATTTGATTCTTCTAACTTCTGAGCTAGATCATTTATCCACTCTTGTGTCTTCTATTCATCATCTGGTCGCATTCTTCATTTATGTTTCTGTGAGTTATCAGAGCTAATTCTTCTACAATCAATTTTAATTTTGTGATAAATTCTTTTGATGTTTTACTGTTAATAGCTTCCTACATTTCACTATAGTATTCCCTTCTTATATTTGATTACTACACTGTGTATAATAATTAGCTGCTTCATCTTAAACAATATCCTTCACACAAAGCATCAGTCAACTATAAATTAAAGCATTGCAAGTGTTTCTCTTCCGAACATATTTTGTTGATACTGACCTACATAGGGAGAAACGATCATGATGATAATATAAGGGAAATCAGAGCTCACGGAAAGATATAGGTATTCGTTTTTTGCGCGTGCTGTATGAGATCTGAAAAACAGAGAATTATTGTGAATGTTGTTCGATGAACCCTCTGCCAGGCACTTAAATGTTATTTGCAGAGTATCCATATAGATGTAGACGTATATGTTCTTACCTTTACAAGAATATAATGGCTCTTGTATATATGACTGTGAAAAGAAAAGCCACAAATGAGGAGCAAAAATCCTTGAAAAACTTTGGTCAGGGCGAAGGAAAATAAGATGAATCATATTAGTGACTAAATGCATGAAAATAACGTAACTGTACAGTGAATTGTGGTGTGTACACGCAATCTTTCTCGCACGATTTTAAAGGAACTGTCAGGTAGAAATGGCTGCATCTTATACCAATGTCTGTAGTTCTGTGAAGTCGGATCACAGAAGAAATAAGGAAAAACTGAGGAAAATGGAAGTTGAAAATACCATAATACAGGCAATTGAATCACAAAGACTACTTTGGTATTGGCACCCAGAAAGAATGGATGATACAAGATTGCCAAAGCGAGTACGGCAGTGGACACCAATGGAATATATACATACACCAATGTTTGCCTGCTTCATGGTAAGCTTCCTATCTTTTTGTTAACTGCAACTGTGATATTTTGATGTTAAATAACCCCTCATACAAAATTAGAATAGTCTGTAATGAAAAACAGAAGTCACTATGAATTTGTGTGTGGCGCATGTTAGGTTATACGTAACTGTGTATGACATGAACATAATTAATTTTTGTTTGTATTTGCTACATATGTATTTGTATTCAATCTCAAGAGAACTGATTGCATGCAATGCACTCACTTTTGCTTGTGCGCACAGATAAAACATGAGAATGAAATATTCATGACACCCCTTGTATCTCATAAACCTTTTTTGAGATATCAAACCAAGTTTCTAGCAAATGAAAGGCTGCAAAAAGGAGACTATTTTGCCATATATGGTTAACATGGGAAATTTCCTATCTACCATGGTGTACAAGAACCTACAGCAGTTTTCAATAGAATAATGCAATTTTTAAGGGCCATTTTTATGCTGAAAATTAAGTTCTTCATAAATTATTGCCCTGTCTTGTCCTCGGCTGGTTGTTAATAATCCACTACTTCAGGATTCTGCAGCTATTGCAACTGCATTAGCATGTTTGTTAGATGAAGCTTTGTAAACTCTGCTGTGTTTTGCTAATAGAAACAATACACCACAGCACCAAGAAAAACATGGGTGTTACTCAGAATTTGCCACTGATGCTTCTCTAAAAGAAAAAAGGTTAACAAGAAAGGCATAAATCAATCACTCTTTTTGTTCCAATTTCAGTAGTCACATATCCTGGTAAATAAAGTTTCACATTTTAACAAAATGGTAAAAAACCCTCCTCCTGTGAAGCTAACAAATAAGGCTATAAGATGCAGAAAAAACTACTTTTTTACTCTGTAGTTTCTTCAACATTGTTTGAGAAAGCTTGCTGAACAGCCAGCATGCACACATCCGGTCACACCGTGTAGTGAACTGGTTGTCAACTGCACCAAAGTGGGCAAAGAATGTTGCATTCATAATGGACAAAGTGTACAAAACAGCAGGCAACAGAAAACCAAGGTGGTCGACGCTTCGGAGCAAAAGGTTGGCTTTGCCTAGCAAAGAGGACAAGAATACGTCTGTGTGCATGAGTCAATTTATTTTGCATGAACTCTGTTCCAACACACACTGGAAAACTATATAAAACATATAGAGGGTGAAACTCATGGGCATCATATTTTCAAGTCAAGCTGCAGTGCTGGCATAGGGTAGTCAGGTGGTACAATGTAGCCATATAGGTATTTTGTATGTGTGTGGGGGCTTTATTCCTCAGATTATTTACATTTTCAAATTAATAATTTTTGAATTCAGGCTTTGACACGTTCAAAATTTTTCAATCTTGGTCACATTTTATTGTTGCTGATTCTGATTGTGAATTTCGGCAAACTGTCATCATCAGATCTGTCAAGAGACAAAAAGTAAAACTATAAAAACAGTGCCAACCACCTCATGTACTTGAAAAAACCACATGAGCCACACTGTATAGCATGTCCCTTACCAGTCCCATCATTATGTCACTATGCCGGACACGCCATCTATGATCTATGGGCATAATAATCAGCAGAATCTTGATCAGGCCCCCCTCTATTCTGGCAGGAAAGCTCTATTTTATGGTTTGCTCAGTTGCAGTGAGAGTTCATGTTAACATAGGTGACAGCAGACCAGATTAAATACAGCTATGTTCTCACAGCATTAAATGTAGATATGCCTACAGAGATGCAAGATATTCTAGCTGTCCAGCTGAGGACCGATCAGTATGCGACGATCAAGAATGCTTTAACTACCCGCCTGTTGCAATCCAAGGCATATTTCAGAATATCTAGGTATCATGCCTACCATCTGATGCACAGAAAATATTAACAGTATGCACCTTTGCCCAGACTGCAGATCGCAGTTCAAAAGTTTATCTTACCACACAAGCATTGCATCTGTAGGCCCACAGAAGGACAGCAACCCTATGGCAGCCCTCACATCTTAACAAGCACAAATTGCCAAGTTTATGGCCCAAGTAACCAATTTGATAACATCGTGTTCCTGTCACTACCCACAACAGGGCTGGCTGGCGAGGAGGTCCAATCAATTGCCATCGGCAGCAAAGATCTTCTGGTACCACCAAAAGTTCAGCGCGGAAGCATGAAAAATGCAACCCTCGTGTGAGATGAGAAACCTGGCGTGAAGTGAGTGATGATGGCGACTGGCTCTCTCAATGGCAATCGACGCCTCTGTCAGAGAGATACACGAAGCAGTAGTTTTTAGTAGACACAGGAGCTGAAGTGTTAGTGTGTCTAGCTACTTGACTGGCACACCACAGCTGAGATGATTGCTGTCTTTTCACTGCCAATGGATCATTGATTCAAACTTATGGTCGTGTGATACTATTTCTCAATCTAGGTCTACGACACAAATTCGAGTGGCAGACATGAGGCATCATCCTCAGAGCCAATTTCCTGTTGTATAAATGGTGTTTTACTAGACCTCTGGCATCACTGTCTCCTTGATACTACTACTTATTTAACCGGCCAAGGAAAACTATGATGTATCATTGGTAGTACAGTATGTACCATCACAGGAGAATTTCCATACTTAGTTCCCAGAACTTTCCTAAGCACACCCGTGCTAACGCCTATACAACATATCATCTTCCATTATATACTCACTAACCCAGGACCTTCTATCCATGCAGAGCCTTGTCGATAAACACCTCAGAAGTTGAGGGTAGTGAAGCAAGAATTTTCACCAATGTTAGCACAAGGGATCTGTCAACACTCATGCAGTAGCTGGGCTGTGCCATTACATGTCGTGCCGAAGAAGAAAATGGATGGCACCTGTGCGGTGACTACCAAAAATTCAGTTTGAGAACAATTCCTGACAGATATCCGTTGTGGCACAAAGAAGATTTTGCACACAATGTACATTGTACATGCATTTTTCTACCACTGACTTAGTACGTGTGCATCATCAGATACCTGTCGCACCCGAAGATACAGCCAAATTGCTGTTATTACTCCATTCAGTCTCTGACTATATGAGAATGCTGTTCAAAATATGTAATGCTGCACAGATGTTTCCACATCTTATGGATGAAATAATGTGCAACCTTTAATTATGTTACATATATATCGAGAACATTTTGGTGAAATCTTCTTCAGAATCAGATCACATGGAGCATTTGCATCAAACCTTCAACCACCTCAGTTTGCAGGGACTGATTATTAACACTTCATACTGTGTATTCAAAGTGATAGAATTGCAATTCCTCAGATTCACCATCAACGCCCAAGGAATTCAAGCGCAGAAAGAGAAAGTTAAAGCCATAGTCAAATACCCGCGGCTGGTCATGATCTGGGAATTGAGAGAATTTCTAGGCGTAATAAACTTCTATCACCATTTTGAACAAAACTATACACTGTTGACAACACCATTGAATGGCTAGCTGAGAGATGCTTCGAAACTGAATAATGAAATCTTATGGACTAGTGAAGCAGAAGCAGCTTGCACCAAATGAAAACTGGCAACATTGAAGCTATGCTGTTAGTGCATCCTATTTCTTACGTCCCCCTTCACTTTGATGGCAGACATGTCGGCATCAACAACAGGCACCATACTATAACAGCAAATAGAGCAGTGTTGCCAGCCTCTCATGTTTTTCAGGCACAAGTTTTTACCAACGGGGCAAGGCTGGTCGACATGCGATCGCAAGCTGAATGCTGTGTACACTGCCATAAAAAAGTTGCATCATATACTCAAAGGGCAGCAATTTACTTTGGTCACTGACCACAAGCTATTGATGTTTGTCTTTCTTCAGATGCCAGACAAGGCATCACCACGACATCAACACCACCTAGATAATAACGGCTAATTTACTATGCATGTTATTCACGTTTAGGGTGATATGAACATTCCAGAAGACGCGCTCTCTCTTTCATGTCAAAACACTTACAACTGCTATCAACTAAGAGGCTGTCACTAAGTCACAATGGCTCAACCCCTTAGTTACATGCATTACTGGAGCAACCAACAAGCCTGCACCTCCAATGTGACCCACTACCACTGGCGAACATATGGATGTATTATGACATTTCAACAGCAAAGACACGACTGCCTGTCCCTCTGCAGTTTTGACACTAAACCATTGCATCATTGGCGCATCCAGGGATCTGCAGTAAGTTGAATCTTGGGAAGAACACTTTCATGTGGCCAGCGTCAGATCACAAGCTGAGAGCCAGTGCATGACTTAACGGAGGAATGAAATTACTCAACATGTCAAAGCATTACATGGCACATTTCTACCACCTAATCAATGATCTGAGCACATCCATTTAGACATCATCAAGCTATTACCATCATCTGATGGTTTCAGTTACCGACTTATGGACATCAACTGGTTTTAGCATTGGCCAGAGGTTTTCCCTATGAGTAATATAATCTCTGAAACTCTGGCAACTCCATTCTTTTGAGGACAGATTGCCCAGTTTGATTTGCCTCTTCATTTTTACCGTGGATCAAGGCTGACAGTTTGAGCCATATTTGTTTACATCACTTGCCACACTGATAGGCATGAAGTATATCTGCACTACAGCTTACCATTCTACAGCCAATGGATTTGTGGGACAACTGCACCGGCAATTGAAAGTAGCATTAAGACATTACAATTTGCAGTGCTGGAAGGCAGCATTAAGACGTTACAATTTGCAGTGCTGGAAGGCAGCATTAAGACGTTACAATTTGCAGTGCTGGAAGGGAGCATTACCCATTGTGCTTCTAGGCCTTCATGCATCCATCAAGGAAAATCTCCATGCTAGAGTAGCTGATCTTGTCTATGGCCAATCAATTCAACCACCAGAAAAATTCCTCGAGCACAGATCTCCAAGCTGCAAGCACAAATCTGACAACTCTGTCCTGTCTCATTGTGAGGTCAACTCACTTGTTGTCTTTTTGTTTTCAAGGATCTAGCATTGTGTGACCAAGTCTTCGTCCCACTATGATGCGATACACGAGCCACTCCAACCCCTGTATGATGAACTTGCACAGTCCTCAGCACGGATGGAAAGATGTCTAAGATCGATATTATGGGTACCGTAATATAAATGATTGATACAATGTATATCATCAAATAGTCATACTTGTACCAGCTGCAGGTGCGAACTGGTAACTACACAGTCACAACTCTTATGTTACATCACGTTTGTTAAAATCTCATTAGAGCTGTATAGATGCACATGTATTAGTCCATAAGGTTTGTCATTTTAATGTTTGCTTAACACATTAACAAAAATGGTAATTATGCTTTTAATCCAATTTACCTTTTATTCATGTTTGGACTTATCTCTCATCTATAACAAGAGTGCGCTGCCGTCGTGGCTTGAGAGTCACCTGATCGCGGTTGAAAAATTTACCTTCCTACCAGTAACTGCCACCACCACAATGCACCTACACCTCACATGAGGAAGAGCTGTTTGAGGGTATACATCTCATAAATATATTAAAGTATTTGGTATGTATTACTCATGTATATTACTGTATTTGTACCCTATTAATTGTAAATACTTAATATTTTGTGATCTATCGAAATAAAGCGCATCCTATGGACATTTTTCTGTTCTCATGAAAAATATTCTTGTAATATGTGCAAAGAATTGTATAGCCCATGTATTTATGTTTTTACTTTTTATCTCATGAGAGATCCGATGATTGCAGTTAAATGAAACACATAGTCAGAATCATAAATAATAATATGTGAGCAAGACGGAAAAATTGTGTTTCGCAAGTCCCTCACAAAACCAAGAGACAAGTGATATTTACATACCTTTCTTTTCTGCGAGGTATTGTTCGTACTGGGTAAAACTTTGAAGAATGTATCAAGGCGACCTTGAGTTGTCCCTGACCGGCCCTTTGCCAGTTTTTTTGCACCATTACGCACACGATCTTCATTGAATTGTTTGTCACCACACAAATATTTCACCAAACCTTCCTCATCTGGATCAGTCCATTTCAGCTGAAAAGTAGTAATTAATAAAAAAAAGCAAGTGGCACAAATTGTTACATTACAAAATTAACACAAGGAAAAAGTTTTAAATGAAGTATACTGCTGAACACCGACTTTCTTAGTAAGATATTTTGAAATGCATTGTATTCCTCATTTATTACTAACAATGTATAAGTGTTGACATAAAAGAAACTTCTGAGGCTGTCAATTTGCAGTTTAATGTTCAATTAGTGCTGAAGTAGGATCTATTTGGGCCTACACACACGTACATTCATTTCTTTGCATACATTTTTGCATGTTGTTTTCTGTGAAGTCGTGCAGATGCTCTGCCGTTTTTGTCTCCCAGTGGGGTGCAACAACATGGCTGTAGTAAACTGTTGACCCATTAACACTGATTAGACAGAGTTTTATGAAACTAGGCACAGCACAAAGGTTGAAAAACAGTTGTACACTAATTGGTTACAAACTCTTTCTTGTTTTGGAGAGTGGGGAGTGGTATGATGACTTTTTATATAGTTTACTTGACTGTTTCTAAGAGTTTTGTATTTTGCACTACACAACTCATCTGACTACTATTTGGTGAGGCTTCTCAGTGTCCAAGAAATCACAGGTCCATGGTATTCTATAACAGCTCCTCCCACTATTGCAGCCAGTCAGTTACCCTGGAAACTGACTATCTGTCATATAGCTGTTACCAGCTTCAGCAAGGTGCATGCCAAGATTTCTGCCACTACTGTTCTTCCACGCAGATTTCTAATACCTCTAAGAAAACCCTTACTTATTTGAATAAATTTGTGCTACAGCGTTTCTTTCTTAATATTCCAAGCACTGGTTTTTCCCAAAAGAAAATCATACCATATTATATTATTACTGACTGGCCAGTGCACTTCCATACCACCTGATTTGGAATTTCTGCACACTAACAAATATATCAATAACTTCAGTTTATCTTTTACATACTGCTGCATACGTTCCATGACCTGTCAATATATCTTTCTCCTGGTAGATTGCTTGTATTTTAACTAAACACTTGCTGCACAACTGAGAAAATCTGTAAACTCTTCTTTCCATTGTTGTGTCCAAAGAACATTGCCATTATTACAGGAGCTTTGATATTCCCTATTTGACACAAGCTGCTCTCTCGTTTCATACACCTTGCTTCTTTAACTAGTACTCCGAGTGGCTCTGGAGTTCAGCAGTAAACTGTCACGCTATTTATTCATAGGTCTTGGGTTCAATACGTGGTCACCGCTAGGATTATTATCTGTCATATTACTTCTTTCTCCTCTAGTACTAATAGTGAAAAATGTCAGGTAGCACATTGGTTTGGAGTCCATGTAGGCCCTCGTGTAACTGGCTGAAAATGGCAGTTTGAACATAATGAAGGAAAGCAACAACATATCACTTCCAGTGGGACCATGCATTTTAAGTCACTGTGAAGTTCAAACCAACCTTCGAGTTGACCTCAGCTTTAGCTTACTGCGCCCTCCAACTAAACTTCTAGGTTTCTTGGCAAGATTCGTAGAAAATAAATATGAGGGATAGATGTACCGGGCTGCAGAAGACTGAACTGTGACTCAGACCATTTTGTGATGAAATAAGACTTCAGGGAGAAACTGTCAATAACAAATGGCAACAGAATAAAAAAGAAGATTAACTAATACTGACAAACTGAAAATCTCTGATGAAGTAAAAAAATACCAAGTAACACAAAGCAGAAAGACAAGCAGTGAAGATATTGCAGGAGTAGATGAAAGATGGAGAAGGATTGGAAAAGCCTTTAAAGATGCTGAAGAAGAAATAATAGGTATAAGAAGGAACAGAATAACCCAGGAATGAACTGACAAGAATTGCAGGTCAGCAATAGCGGTAAAGATCCAGGCAAGAAAAAAAGTGCCGCAGAGAGAAACTAGAAATAATTTGGAACAATATAGGGAATTAAGGAGAAGAGCTAACAAAGGGACAGAGTAAAATAAGAAATTTCTATCATGCTGTAGGCAAAATAAAGAGCAGATCCCAGCCAAAAATAATGGAATGCTCCAGCAAAGATGGGAAAATGATAAGAGAGGAAGAACAGATAGTAGGAGGACAAACAGGTTATTTCACAGATACACTAAATACAAACCAAGAAGAAGAAGAAGAAGAGACAGCTGCACAAGAGGAAAGAGTGGAGCTGGAAGTAGACAATGATGCCAACAAGGCAAGAAAGCCAAAACTACAAGGGGTCACCCAGGCTGTGCACAAGACGAAACACAACCAAACGCCTAGGGAAGACAGCATACTTCCTGAATTAATAACAGCTGGTGAAGAGGCTGTAATAAAGGAACCACACACATTAATATCAAATATATGGGAAACAAACTATGCCAGACAAATGGAAAACTGGAATAATAATTGCCATTTATAAGAAAGGGGATAGAACAGCATGTGAAAAACCTAACACTGAAAACTATAGAGGTGTAACATTCTTAACCACAGCTTATAAGATCTTCAGAAGTATACTAAACAAAAGGATAGATGGTGGTGGTGGTTTTTGGGGGAAGGAGACCAGACAGCGAGGTCATCGGTCTCATCGGATTAGGGAAGGACGGGGAAGGAAGTCGGCCGTGCCCTTTGAAAGGAACCATCCCGGCATTTGCCTGGAGCGATTTAGGGAAATCACGGAAAACCTAAATCAGGATGGCCGGACGCGGGATTGAACCGTCGTCCTCCCGAATGCGAGTCCAGTGTCTAACCACTGTGCCACCTCGCTCGGTACTAAACAAAAGGATAGAGAAGTGCGCAGAAGACATGCTAGGGGAATATCAGTGTGGCTTTTGACCAGACAGAGGAACAACTGATCAAATATTTATGATAAGACAAATGATGAAAAAGTTCTATGAATATGATACAGATCTGCATTTCCTATTCAATAACTTCAAACTAGCCTCTGACAGCACAAACCAGCAAGTACTATACAGAGTACTGAAAGAAGTTTGTGTACGAGGGGGGACCCAAAAGAAACCGGATTGTTGTCATAAAAAATTTATTGATGAACCTTTTTACAAAATTATTTCAGTCACCTTCAAAATACTCTCCATTACATGTGATGCACTTGTCAAGTCTCTTTTCCCACTGTTGGAAGCATGTTTGGAACTCTTCAAGTTTGATATTGTCCAGTGCCCTTTGCGAAGCTGTTTTTACCGCCTCCACATCGTCATAACGCTCCCCTTTTAGCATTTTTTTCATTCGTGGATATAGGAAAAAGTCACACGGGGCTAGGTCCGGCGAATACGGAGCGTGGGGAACGACAGACCACCTCTGGGATACCAAATAGTAGGTCACTCGTAAGGCTGTGTGTGCTGGAGCGTTGTCGTGATGCAGAAACCAATCACCTGATCGCCAAAGTTCCAGGCGTTTCCTCCTCACATCCTCTCGCAGACGCCTTAAAACATCCAAGTAAAAGTGCTGGTTAACGGTCTGGCCAGGGGGGTACAAACTCCCGATGCACAATTCCACAAACATCAAAAAAGACAATGATCATCGTCTTCACATTTGACCTCACTTGCCTTGTTTTTTTTGGTCTGGGTCATATCCATAACACCAACTCTCATCCCCTGTAATGACTTTGTTCAAGAATTTAGTTTGGATCATGTGCAATCTCTGTTTTCAAGTCTTGACACACATTCATGCGGATGGTTTTTTGCTCCTGTGTGAGAAGGCGTGGAACAAATTTAACAGCAACACGTCTCATGTGCGAATCCTCACTCAAAATCCGCTGACAGGAGCTCCAACTGATTCCTGTCTCTGCTGAAATTTGGTCGATCGTTTGGCGACGATCCTCGTTGATCTTTTGGCGGACCTTTTCAATGTTCTCCCCATTCCGCGATGTTGAAGGGCGTCCAGAACGAGCTTGGTCTTCAACACACATCACACCACGTTTAAAACGCCCCAACCACTCGAAAACCTGTGTGCGGCTCATAGTGTCCTCCTGGAATGCTTCCTGAAGCATTTGGTGTGTCTCCGTTGCAGTTTTTTTTATGCAGGAAACAAAATTTCACACACACTCTTTGTTCTTTTAAAGTTGTCATAACGACTTCGCAGAGGTAACCTGCCAACAGTCAGAGAAACACAATGCCCACACTTGCACGTTCAGCTCTGCACTGACGCCCGTCTGCACAGCTGTTTCATGAAGGTCTCTACTAACACTATCTATCGTAAGAACCCTGCACTACGTCTACAAGTGGCCGCGCCCTCGGAGTCCGGTTTCTTTTGGGTCCCCCCTCGTATGTGCTAAAGTAATAAGATTAATCAGAGCGACAATGACAGAGACAAGAGCAAAAGAACAAGTGAAAGCTTTGGCTTTGATAAAGGTGTGAAGCAAAGTGATAGTATCTCCACTGCACTATTCAATATAGCCCTGCATAGTTTGTTAAACAAAATCAACAAAAGAGGCACCATATTTATGAAAACTATGTGCATATACTGATGACAATGTTATAGAAGGAAGAAATATCAATACACTTCCAGAAACATACTGGCCAATGGAAACAGAAGCATTAAGAACTGGCCTCATAGTAAATGAAGAAAATATATTGTAACATCACAATCTGAGGCAAAAAGAACCCATAAAGAACCTAAACATCAAAGGAGAATACTTTAAAGGAGTGTCTTCTTTTAACTACTTGGGAGCTGTAATAACAAATGGTAACAGCATTTGAAAGGCAACAAGAGAAAGAAAACAAGCAGGAAACAGAGCCTATTTTGCAAATATGCAACTTTTCACAAATAGCCTTGTTACAAGAAAAACAAAAATACTCTGATCATGTGATAAACATTCAGGGTGTCCTCCCCCTCCAATCTCATTTGAAATGCCTGTTCCTCGCAATGCGTCTGAACTGCAGTCAGTACTCGGCAAGATGACTTACTACATTCGGTTCATACCGAATGCTGCTCAGATCGTGGCTCCATTGCATCACTTGCATCAGAAAAATGTGCCTTTCATGTCAACCAAAGAGTGTCTCAATGCATTTCAGAAACTCAAAAATGCCTTGATCAGTGACAGATGTTTAGCGCATTTTTACCCTGCCAAGCCAGTAGTTCTGCAAGTCGATGCTTCTTCCTACAGAATCAGCCCTGTGCTTTCGTGCAGAACTGGTGCACAAGACAGATCTATTGTTTTTGTGCCAAAGTTGTTAACTCAAACTCAGTGCCGTTATTCTCGAACAGAAAAAGAGGCTCTGGCTATTGTGTATGGTGTGACTCAATTCCATCAAGTATGGCTGCAAGTTCTTTTTGCTGACAGATCACAAGCCTTTGCAGTTCCTGTTTCAACGTTCAAAGCCGGTTCCTACACACATTCTTAAAAAAAATTGCAACATTGGGCTTTGTTCCTTTCGCAGTATCAGTTCGAAATTGTGTACAGACCTGTGACAAAGCATATGCCCTATCTTGCCTTACAAATGGCCCAGACTGATTTTGATATATCTGCCGCATCCTGCTGCCAAATCAATGTGCAGAACTCTGAATTGCTGGAATCTCTTCCCTTTCACAACAGAAAAATTGCACAAGCCACGGAAGCAAACACAGATCTCTTGGGGAATTGTTTGCACTATACAGTTAGTGTGATGGTACTGCACTTGGCAGGGCATGGATACCCATATTGAACAGATGACATCACAGTGTTACGCATGTGTGAAAAACCAATTTGCTCTGCCACAGGCGTTCTCAGCTTGGCCTAAGACTCAATCCGCATGGCAATGAGTGCACATAAACTTTGCAGGACCACTTTGGAACATTCACTGGCTCATAGTGGTAGACTCTTTTAGCAAGGTTTCCCTTTGCAGTGCCTATGGCTTCTACCACATCGCTTAGTGCCATTCAAGCATTGTCCTCCATATTTTGCATAGCTCACTTCACGTATTTTTGAACAGTTTTGTGAATGAAATGGCATTCGACATCAAACAAGTGCTCCGTTTCACCCCCAGTTCAACAGCAAAGCAGAACATTTCATAAGCACTTTTAAACAACAGATGGCCAAGCTTGGCACCACCCAGACACAGGACCAAGTGCTGCAACTCTTTCTTGCATCCTATCACTCCCACCCACGAGACAGACCATCACCAGCGGAACTTCTGTATGGATGCGGCCATCAGATGCTGCTACACTTGCTACACCCACTACAGCTGCCAGTGGCATCAATGGTTGTGTTATTTGACCTGATAATAACTGGCAATCAACTCAGCTGAACTAATGTACCTTCCTTGATAGAATTTCGTTAACAAATCATCAATAGATACAGGTCTGTCTCTATATGTTTGCTTAAAGTATAACACTAGCTACCATTTTCTGATTTCCTTATATACTGCTGTTCTTAAACTTTTGGGAACTGAGTAAGATTTGCAAAAAAAGGCTTCATAGTCGACATTCGCTCCAGGTTTTTCAGAAAATACGCTCCTTTATTTCATTAAGATCATATGAAAATCTCTTGTTCTTCACTTAATAGGTCAGATACCTGAGAGTTCTTCTTTATTTGTTCCCAGTACCCTTGCAGATTTTCTGTTTCTTTATCATCATCCACTAACAGAGCTGTGGCAACTAGTAATAAATCCCTATTAGTTAATAATTTACCTATTTTAAATGGTGTAATGTGATTAGAGCCTTCCTTGGTCCAGTATAACATGATCGTAAACTACGTTTTACTTTTATATTTTAATAATCGGTCTAGGCCAAACAGTACCTGTAGGTTCACATGGGGTACTATTAACACAGTCCACACAAATTCAACAGCTCGTATCTCTAATGACAGCCGAGTTTCCTCTTTAAGTTGTTTTCCTTTACTACCTGCTATTTCTACAATATATGGTCCTGTTACTGGTAATCCGGGACACTTATTCCTATTTCTAAGAGTGAGCAGGTATTCGTGTGAAATTTTGTTTCCTAGATCTATATAAATATCTACGTTTATATGTGATACCCTTGCCTCAATCACTGGTTTTAATTGCTCTTCCTCTTCTATATTACCTTCTTGTGATAACCATTCTCTTGTAGGTATTGAATGAGTGAATTCAATTAATTATTCATTGTACAGGCCTACAATAGCTTTGATAAATCCTAGACATTGGCCCATGTCCCAAGATGTGATACTAGTATTGGATAATTATTTGTACCTGTACTTTGGTTGACATCCTGTTTTACCAGTGTCGATGGTGTTTGGGTCACTGATTATAAAAACGTGTGAATTATTCCTTTCACTATTACAGTAGAACTTACTCAAAACAGAAGTGCCTGGGACTAAAATAATATTCCAAATTCGACAGGTTTCCGGATTACACAAAACTCACTGGGCTACGTAAAATTTGTCAAGTATCAGGCACAAAAGTACAGTAAAAATTTATAATTATGCATATACTGTATTTATGTACCTTGATTCCAGCATAGTAGATGTTCATTTACCGTATATTGGACAACAGAACACTTGACTATTACACTAATTGATAAATAACATGGCATTTCTATATTTTTACTCAAACTTTAAATTCGTTTATTATTGTATGTACATACATATTATTACCATGTTTATTTGCTTTCCATTTCACTTTTTTCACCACATGTCAAGGAGGGGAAACTTGTTTTAATTCCATGTTCAAAATTGTTTTTTCTAGTCAATTTTTTGCACCATTGTTTCTGCATGCAATGGCTTCTTCAGACGTGTTAATTTTTCTAGGGATATATTTTGCTCCTGCTTCTCCTCTTCTTCTTTTTCTTCTTCTTCGTTTCTTCTTCATCATCCTCTGTGTTGCAGATTTCTTTTAGATTTGTTGCTGAAGTGAAAGTGGGGTGAGTTGAAAGAAAGTCATCACTTTAAATGTAATCATCAGCACTACACGAAATGTTTCAAATTTTCATTAATTCAGCAATTGCTGTTGCATTTTCTTGAGTTTCGATGGCCAAACAAGCATCTTGTTCTTGACCCCCAAACACCACTTTGTTGAAGCACATGGTGATAGTTTCAGGCTTTATTTCCTTTACTGCCAAGCCAATTCAATTTACTGCATCCAGGACAGAAACTGACCGTGCAAGAGCAAACACACTTTTGGCTTCTTCAACATTTAAGAATAAGAAATTGTATCAGTAATCGCCTATAAGGACACCTGAATGTGTAAATAACCCCCTAGTCCATGGGTTGTGTGAGGCAGGTTTAACCTGGAGGGAACCAAGCCAATTTCACGTTTGATAATGTTACTTTCGGGTGACAGGTTGCATTGTCTAGAAAAAGAGAACCTAGCGATTTCATTTCTTCGTTTTTGGCATTGAAAGAGCGCAGCCATTCTTCCATAAGACCACTCATCATCCACGCCTTTTTATTGCTTCGCCATGTGAATGAAATGTTACTGATGTTTATGTTTTTGAAACAATGCAGCTGTGCTGCCTTTCCAATCACCAGTGGCTTCTCTATTTCACCTAACACGTTTCCACACAGCAGTACAGTGAGTCTTTCCTTGGACATTTTCCTATTGGTGCACTTTTCACTTCAAATTGCTACCAATTTTGAAGACAGCATGCAATAAAACAGTCCCATTTCATCGGCACTGAACACATTTTTTGGGTCATAATTCAAAATGAAGTTGGACAGTATCTTATCCTTGTTTCTTAAAGTCTCATAAATTTCTGTTTGTCCACCCCTGGTAGCTGAGTGGTCAGCACGACGAAATGTCATACCTAACAGCCCGGGTTCGAATCGCGGCTGGGGCGGAGATTTTCTCCACACAGGGACTGGGTGTTGTGTTGTCCTTACCACCATCATTTCATCCTCATCAACATGCAAGTCACCGAAGTGGCATCAACTCTAAAGACTTGCACCAGGCGACCGGTCTACCCGACAAGAGGTCCTAGCCACATGGCATTTCCATTTCCAATGTCCGTTTTACAGCATTTGGAACACAACATAATTTTGCACACAAAGAGTTTGTCTTTCTCACTCGCCTTGATTACATTAATCTTTCCGTTAAGTGTTAACAACGCATACCGTTTATTTGACATCATGTTACAGTATCTCTTAAAGTGCTACTAGTCAACTGAAACTGGCAGAAAATAATGACCTTGCTGGGTAAAACCATTGTTTGATGGAACAATACCCACCTCTTTCACTGCACACACTGCAGCACAGTGTTGGTAGAGGCGCAACAATGTTCCTGTATGCACCGATGTGCATCAATAATGAGGAAAACGAGAGAGCTCACAAACAGAGTGCTGACGAATGAACCATTTGCTTTGATGTACTGTACTGACATTGAGCGTAACTTATACGTTGTTTCACAGAGCGGCGCAGTTTTTGGTCCACACCAGCAGCACCGCACTGCGCTGAACATATTTTCTTGGATGTGCACTGTTTAACAGAGGTGTCCAAAGTAATGTCGTGGTGGAGTCATGAATAACTAATGAACTGTAATACAATAGTTGTGTATAGGCTTTTTCCGCGTTATACAATAAATTATTAAGTAGACTATGTGATCAAAAGTATCCAGACTCCCCCAAAAACATATGCTTATCATATTAGGTGCATAGTGCTACCAGCTACTGCCATGTACTCCATATCAGTGACCTCAGTAGTAATTAGACCTCGTGAGAGAGCAGAATGGGACACCCACGGGACTCATGGATTTCGAATGTGGTCAGGTGATTCGGTGACACTTGTGCCATATGTCTGTAAGCTAAATTTCCACACTCCTAAACATTCCTAGATCCCCTGTTTCCATTGTGATGGCGAAGTGGAAATGTGAAGGGACGTGTACAGCACAAAAGCGTACAGGGCGATCTCATCTGTTGACTTACAGATACCGCCGACAGTTGAAGAGGGTCATAATGTGTAATAAGCAGACATCTATCCAGACCATCCCACAGGAGTTCCAAACTGCTTCAGATTCCACTGCAAGTACTATGACAGTAAGGTGGGACGTGAGAAAACTCGGACTTCATAGTTGCGCGGCTGCTCATAAGCCACACATCGCGTCGGTAAATGACTAACGATGCCTCTCTCAGTGTAAGGAGCGTAAACATTGGGCAGTTGAACAGTGGAAAAATGTGTGGAGTGATGAATCACGGTACCCAATGTGGGGATCCGATGGCAGGGTGTGAGTATGGCGAACGCCCGGTTAACATCATCTGCCAGTGTCTTTAGTGCCAGCAGTAAAATTTGGAGACGGTGGTGTTATGATGTGGTCAGGTTTTTCATGGAGGGAGCTTGCACCCCTTGTTGTTTTGCATGGCACTAACACAGCAAAGATCTACACTGATGATTTAAGCACCTTCTTGCTTCCCACTGTTGAAGAGTAATTCAGGGATGGCGACTGCATCTTTCAACACGATTGAGCACCTGTTCATAATGCACGGCCTGTGGCGGAGTGGTTACATGACAATAACATCCCTGTAATGAACTGGCCAGCACAGAGTCCTGGCCTGAACCCTACAGAACACCTTGGGAATGTTTTGGAACTCCGACTTCATACCAGGCCTCACCGACCAACATCAATACCTCTCCTCAGTGCAGCACTCCGTGAAAAATAGGCTGCCATTTCCCAACAAACCTCCCAGCACCCGATTTAATGTATGCCTGCGAGAGTGGAAGCTGTCATCAAGACTAAAGGTGGGCAAACACCATATTGAATTCCAGCATTACCGATGGAGGGCGTCACAAACTTTTAAGTCATATTCAGCCGGATGTCTGGATACGTTTGATCACATAGTGTATGTTCTAAGCTTTGCTTTCCCTTTCTGCATTAGGCACATTCCACTTATACA
Source organism: Schistocerca americana (assembly GCF_021461395.2). Classification (NCBI taxonomy): domain Eukaryota; kingdom Metazoa; phylum Arthropoda; class Insecta; order Orthoptera; family Acrididae; genus Schistocerca; species Schistocerca americana. Next base: position 290,875,643 of record NC_060124.1, read on the forward strand.
AAAAATCAGCATACAGAAGCGCACTGAATGCGTCGGGACTGAAATACTTGTACGGTTTGGGCAGATTTCCGAATTATACATGTGCCGATTTGAGCAAGTTTTACTGTATTTCTCTTTCTATTGCAATCATTATTTGGTCTCCTATCTATACAACAAAAATTACTTCTTCTTCTTCCTGGAAAATTTAGATATGTAACATTCCACCTCGTTTCCTGCATTCAGATTTTCTGCATGATTAAAATCGCCCCTCTTTCTTTATTCGGGATATCGAAACCTACAAATACCAATAACTGTTCTGTATTAGTCCACCCACTATATATTTCTTTACTTGCAAAATAAGGCAATTTCCTTACCAGCACTTGAAGCAAATTTTTTTCATGCTTCTTATATGTACCCCATGAACCATTATGGTACTTAGGATCTAATAACTGTAGCATAAGTTTTTCTTGTGAACCAATATTTTCTCTTACATTTTTCCTGAAAGTCTTCCCACGATTTAAATTCCTCTGAATGAGCTGTTCTCCATTCTGCTGCATCAGTTAATAAATGTCCTAGCCCAATTTTTTTATTTTATTTTTTAAGTAGCATCCCATTTCTGAAGCATAGATCGAGAAAATACTCTTAAGAAATATGTCAGGCATACTTCTCCTTCTGGCTTAAACTTTGGAAATTGCTTAGCACAACTAACTCTGTTTCCTATTTGTAATTTTTCTAATAATTTTGGTGATAATCCTATGTTAGATGTAGCTATTTTCCATCCAAGTTCATGTCCAGTGTCTTCTAATTCTTTCCACAACTTCTGGACCTCACTCTTATTACATATATATAACAATGCTCAACTATTTTCATTTTGAACTCCTGAGGTTTCTTCTAATTTGAAAATTCTGTCTTTATTGTGGCTAAGTCAGGTAATTTTTTAATTACTTGGAGATAGCTCCCCTAGTTTATCTGCTTGACTTTTGCTGTTTTGGGATGGTTCCCCTACTTTTTCTAATGCTTTAAGTTTATCTAGAATTTCCGCTAATATTGTGCTATCCATGCTTCTGGTTGTGATGGACATGTAATCCAAACTACAGTACCACTTAAAACTTATATCATTTTAAAAACCTTTGTCATTTATCAATGTATTTACACCCAATGTTATTCAACACTGACTGTGAACAATTAGTTCCAATTAAATAACTACACACACACACACACACACGCACGCACGCACGCACGCACGCACACACGACAGCATCAGCAGGGTGCCACAGCAACTGGTATGGCAAATTAGGTAAGCTGTACAGTGTATCACCTCCAGAATGTGTATATGTGTGTGTGTGTGTGTGTGTGTGTGTGTGTGTGTGTGTGTGTGTGTTCTTGGGACATAAATCATGAGAAGATAAGCCAACTGCAGACAAGATCTTCGGTAAGCAGTTTCAATGATGCTGTGATGGCTTTCGAGGACAACACTTCATCACTTTGCAGTTGGTGGCAATGCAGCAGACTACAGCAGTGGCTACACAACAACTGTCCGAGACTGTGCCACACACACACACACACACACACACACACACACACACACACACAAAATAGCATCAGCAGGGTGCCACAGCAGCTGGTATGGCAAATTAGGTAAGCTGTACAGTGTATCACCTCCAGAATGTGTGTGTGTGTGTGTGTGTGTGTGTGGCACAGTCTCGGACAGTTGTTGTGTAGCCACTGCTGTAGTCTGCTGCATTGCCACCAACTGCAAATTGATGAAGTGTTGCCCTCGAAAGCCATCACAGCCTCATTGAAACTGCTTACTGAAAATCTTCTCTGCAGTCGGCTTATCTTCTCATGATTTATGTGCCAAGAACATACTCCAACACGGGAATAATATTAGTTGTTGACCTGATTGCTATGGCCAACAGGTATTCCTTTTGTTGAAGATCGTGACAATCTAAATTGTTTGGGTTTAATTAAAGTCACAATCCCTTTAGTTTCAATAGTGTTGCTGCTGTTTGCACCATTACAACGTATGTGCTTATGATACAGTTCTTGATGGCTTGTTTATTTCTGTCGCCCTATGCAACATCGGACATCTTACTGTTTTTCATAAAATTTCAATTTTAATTTCTTGTTTAGTTTTAATTTCTTGTCATAGCTCTTATTTTATTTCCTCTTGTGTGTATCTTTCACTTAGGACATAACATGAGGTGTTTTTCTTGTTGTGGGTTCGTTTTAAGGATCGATATATTGGGAGATGCCAAGTCTTTACTCATTCCCTGTAGTAACAGTTACCTTATTTCCTGAATTTCCTGGTAACTGTCTTGTTTTCTCTTGATGTTGTGGCCTTGCTATGCAGTGCCATGAATCTGACTGCCAACTTCTTTTCCAATTTCAGAGGGGCAATGGCTACAAGAGAACTTATACATTAAACAATTCACTATGAAATCACCCAGTTTCCATAATTCTTCTGAATTCTATTAAGTTCTCAACTCACAATACCTGATAACTAACAAAGATTTTCAGACATGCATGATGCTTCAATGCTTGATGAAATCCACAAGTCCATAATTAATTCAAGATAACACAGCATAGAGTCTATATAACAACATTCATTTTTCTATCGTCCTCAACCACTGTTGTCAGGCCCCTTCCTCCTTTGGAGTCCACAGCACCCCCAAAATATCACTGCAAAGTGCAAGTGACCCCTCACTAGCCAGTCCAAATTACACATCCGTCGTCGCTTTCTGCACTGTTCCTGCATTTTTCTTTCTCATATCCGCATGTAAATTCCAACAAACCCGGGCACAGTAGATGCTCTCTATGCTACTACTAATTAAAGTCATGGTTTTCACACACACATTTTGTCATCAGTCTAGTAAAAGGAAAATGATATGTGTTGCTGCGCTTTATAGTAACATATACCACTACAACACCAACACACCAACACACACACGCACGCACGCACGCGCGCGCGCACACACACACACACACACACACACACACACACACACACACACACACATGATGACTGCCTTTGGTCGCTGCAGCCAGACTGTGGACAGCAACTGCACCTGATGGGAGCAGCAATCTACTGAGGATAAGGAGGAGTAGCACTGTATGAGAAGGGTTGGTGTAGAGCTGCTTGTGGGAGTGTGCAGGGACGATGTGGAGACAGGGTAGGTATGCTAAGTGCAGTTGAGTGGTTTGGGATGGAGAGAGAGGGGGGAGGAGGGGGCAGGGGGAGGGGAAGAGAGCGGAAGGGAGATAAACGGAGAATGGGGAAAAAACTAGTCGGTGCACTGGTCGAATAGAAAGCTGCATAGTACTGGAGAGAGAGCAGAGATGGCGATGGGTATGGGGGACAGGGATTAGCAAAGACTGAGGCCAGGGGGTCACAGAAATGTAGGATAGTTGCCTACCTGCACAATTCAGAAAAGCTGCATTGGTAGGAAGGAACTAGATGCGACAGGCTGTCAAGCAATAATTGAAGTGAAGTATTTCGTGTTGGGCAGCATGTCTCGCAACAGGGTGGTCCAGTTGCCTCTGATAAAAAAAAAAGTGTTTCCACTGTAGGGACCACGAGAAGGAGAGGAAGTCTTCTGATGAATCCAGCACGACTGAATTTGAGCGTGGGGCAAAAGGTAAACAGCTGGACCACCCAGTTGCTGAATGTTCTGCCCAACATGATAGGCTTCACTTTAATGACTGCTTGACAGCCTGCACAATCTGGATTCTTCCTACTAGCACCAGCTTTTCTGAATCGTGCAAAAACACTTTTGGCTTGTTTCAACTTTGGTGGCATCAGCTGCACCGGTATTGAGGCTAGGTGTCTCAGTAGAGTGTAAACAAACTGAAGTACACAGTGGGGAATGGAAGAAATTGGTCACTTTTTGGGTGTCTATGCTACGCATAGGTTTTTGTGGGGTTTTAATGATGCTGATTATAAGAAATGTGTTTCAAAATGAGTATTAGGGTTTTAAAGCTTCATAGGCCCACAGCTTGTGGTAGCATTCTCGCTTACTGCACATGGGGTCCCGGGTTTGATTACAGGCGGGGTCAAGAATTCTCCCTGCCTTGAGATGACTGGGTGTTGGTGTGTCGTCGTCTTCATCATCATCATCATCATCATCATCATCATCCGTCCCCATTATGGTCAGAGGAAGGCAATGGCAAACCACCTCCGCTAGGACCTTGTCTAGTTGGCAGTGCGGGTCTCCCACATTGCCCCTACGCTCCTCGGAGTATTGGACATCTTCATCATCACCATTTATTACATTCACCTTGCTTTATTTACAATTGTATCAAATGAAGGAGTAACTCATCAAACAGCTTTGTTTGTATACCTGCACTGCTTCCTGCATCTTCTGTTACAAAGTGCTAGTAGCAAAGATGCAAACTAATGAACAGAAAGCTTTTTGTGCTTCAGTTCACAAGGTCTGAATCTGTTGTTACAGTGAAACATATGTTCCATTGTAATCTTGCAAGTGGTAATATCTGTACATGGTATCAATAGTTTGAAGATACCGGCTATCTTTGCAAAGAGAAGAATATGGGATGATAAAGGGTGACTGGAGGCATTGAATGAGTGACAGAGTGTTCCATGAATAGCCCCAAGAAATAAGATTGGAAGACTAGTCATGAATTAGCAATTTTAGTGATGTCTGTGTGGAGACTTAATGAGACTTATTAGTTTCTCCATGTTGGATGATGCTAATTCTACATCTGTTGTTCAATTAATGAAATCTGCTCTATTGCTTAGTCAGAACTTTATTGAGTCCACTTAACCAATTTCAGACCATTTTATCAAGTCTAGTTTACACTATGGCACTATGTTGCATGCAACTTGTTGCTGAAACTAAACACTCTTCGCTTGTTTCAACTTGCTGACACCGGCTACACTGGTTTTGAGGTTAGAGGTGTCAGTAGTGTGTTAACAAACTGAAGTATAAAGTGGGGAAGGGAGGAAATTGGTCACTTTTTGGGTGCTATGCTATGCAAAGGTTGTTGTAGGATTTTAATGATGCTGATTACAAAAACTAGGAGTGAGGTGTTGTTGCATTTGTGGCCGTACGTGATTAGGTTGATTATATATGAGATGCAGAGCAAAATTCATTCAATTAGGTTTGCGTTGGCAGAATCTCAAGCTTTTTGTTGGCAGTGTCTTTTTTTAAGGAAAATAGTTGGTACAAGGAAAGGCTACAGAAATCTGGAAAGGTGAATCCTTTATTCAATACTGTTTTATTAAAAATGTCACAGCAGTGCTTTCCATTCACAACTTGTACAACAGATGATTAAATTAGCTTTTAAGGTCTTCCACTAAAATTTCTTTCAGCAAGGTTGCTCAGTAACTTCTTTTTATCCAGTCATGAACCCAAAAGTTTCTTTTTCTTTTGTCACACGCAGAGATTTCACACAAATAAGCACTAACTTGGCCACAACGCTTACAGCTGCCAAAATTTTACACAAAACTACAGTGCTCCCAAAACAACGAAACTCAAGCGTACATTGGTGGCATTGTGTCAAAAGAGATATAAGAAACCATTTGCGTGCAACTCGTTTCACACAATGAGTGATACAATTCAGTATTGTCGTGCGAACCGAGCTTTAGACCATTATCAAGTGTATCTGAAACTTTAAGATATGCTCGATAATCGCCTAATGTAAAGACTGAAACCATTCGTGTGGACTTAATAAATTTCTTATTAAACAACTGGAGCAGATGCTGATTCATTTAAAAAAGACACTAACAAAAGACTTGTCCTTATTGTTTGCAGTTGTTACAAGCTCTAAAGTTTACAGACTACAGTTTACGTGATAACTTTGCGAATGAAAGGTTGCTGTAAGATGATTTTCTAGATTGTGTCATCTTCAATGATGTATCAACATTTCTCTTAAGTGGAAATGTGAAAACACACAATGTGCGCACCTAGGGGTCAGCAAATTCCCACAAGACTGTAAGTTGCAATGAGACTCCCCTAAATTGAATATTTTTGAGCCACATCCCGGCAGAAACTTTATGGACGTTTCTTTTTGCTGAAGCAACATGGGCGCACTGCCTCACTGGCATTAAACTCAGTACGAGATTGGTTAAAGGACACTGTACGTGACCGCTAGATTGGTCACAAGGGGCCAGATGACAGTTTCGCATGGTATCCACTTTAACCTGATCTGAGGCCGTACAATTTCTACCTTTGGGAGTTCATAAAGGATCATGTGTATGTGCCTCTGCTAGCAGCTCATCTACATGACTTAAGAAACAGGATTGAAGCAATTGTTGCAACAATTACTCCAGACAAGATTTGGGAAGAACTCATCTATTGACTCAATGTATGCTGTGGGATGGATGGTGCTCACATTGAACACTTAAAAGAAAAACTGGTCAATTTGCTCTTGCATTTGATGTACTATTTATAATTGCAAGTTGAATATAATAAATGCTACAAAGCATTAAAAACCTAATATTCATTTTAAAACACCCGATAATACTCTCCTGTAGCATAGTAAGTGAAAGTCTTCAGGTCAAGACAATGAGAGTTCTTGAGTGCACAGAAGGCAAATCCGAGATTTTTAACTAATTCATCTACATAGTTGGACCGCCCAGGAACTTCACGCTAGAGGTACTTCTGGTACCTGTACATCATTTTGATTTGTTTGCAAGAAAGGCCTGGAATCCCATTTCTCCCTCCCCTTAAAGAAGAGCAGAAGTTAAGGCCCGATAACAAGATGGAACTAGAAATGCTTTGTTGCAACAAAAGGCAACAATGAGTCAAGTGGAATGTGAACCTAGAATAGAATGCCTGGTCCATCACTGAGACAAATGGGAAGATAAGAGAACATGGACCATTATAATGTGCATCAACTCAACAGACAGCCAGATGATAACAGGCTCGGCTATTGACGTATTCAGCAAATCACTCATGAGAAAATTATGTCTCAGAACATTTTGTACACATACAGAGTGATTCACAAAGATATGCAAATATTTTAATATGTTATTCTACAAGTAAAACTAAAGAAGAAAGTTCATATAAACATAGGTCCACAAATGTTTAGCTGTGGAGTTACAGTTAATAAAAGATTTTTACCTGAAATTTAGTAACTTTGCTAATATGGAGCTAACACAAAACTGTACGAGGTTAAAGTAAAGCACAATTTCCATTAATTTTGTTGTTATTGATCTGATGAATCTAATAAAACATGTCCAAGACATGTATCTGCAATAGCTTTCCAGAACATCCAGAGAGGCAAAGACGTAGTTTCATAAAAAATTTTAATTTATTAACTACTTGGCCCAATTTGTTTTTTAAATTCCAGATAACTGCAGAAAGTTTTTAACAGAAGTTGTAGAGAATTTAATTTTGGATAAAGGTAATAACGTTAACTGAAACTGTATGAATGTGTCAGATAATTTGCTTTTATTATTACATATTACAACAGTTACTAAGTGGTTTCATTTAAATACACTGGTTTTATTATGTTCTTTCACTGAACAATACGGAAAACCAACTCATTTCAAGGATAGGAAACGACAAACAACTCAATGACAGTTGCCAACAATGACAAACATTTCTACATTCTTAATGAAAAGTAAACAAATTTACTTGTATAATAATCTTTGCTTCTCTGGATGTTCTAGTAAACTACTGCAGATACACATCTGGGACATGTGTTATTAGATTCACCACATCAACAACAGCAAACTAAATGGAAATTGTGTTTTACTTTAAACTCGTACATTTTTACGCGCTAAATTTCAGGCAAAATCTTTTATTAGCCATAACTCCGTAACTAAACATTTGCAGACCTAAGTTTATATGACTTTTTTTTTAAATTTTACTTTTAGAATAACATATTAAAATATTCGCATATCTTCGTGAGTCACCCTGTACACGCCAGGGGGGACGAGGGGGGGGGGAAATCATAAATCACATACATATCATCTAGTTTGTTTTTAGTGACTCCTGCTAGCAACATTATTATAAGTATTAACACTAACAATAAAATTGAGCAACTTCTTTCTATTGACCATTCAACCACTACAGATCGTAAGTGTGCACTTTGTGTACAAAGACATTAAAAGATGGAAAGCACCTTTAAGTAAGATCGTCTCGAAGGACACATGTGTAAAAATAACAGCAACATGGATTGCTCCACTATACAAATGACACTGCTATTGCTACAAGAGGTATGAATGGCAGCAAATCTGCAGACACCTGAACAACACTGGTTTAACAATGCAACAGTGAAGAAAAAAGGAAATGTTACTGAAAAACAGAGTGCCTTACCTCAATAGTTTCTGGATCAGCAACATCTGGTTCTAAAAACAGTTGCCTTGCTTCCTTATACATCCACCCTTCTGGTGGTGGGTACTTCTTTGTATCAATATTCTCAAGAATTTTTTCCAAACTGTGATGCTGCTTTATAAGGTCGATGGCACGTTTGGGGCCAATGCCTTTGATACTGTCACAGTAATCGCATCCCAACAAGATGCACAGGTCAATAAACTGCAAAACAATGTCCGTATTAATGTGTCATGTAAATGTAGATCATAACAGTTTAAATATTTTACAAACTAATAAGTCTAAGTATTACGCCACGTGAATACAACTGAATAAGAAGCCAATACTCATCCAGTTTCCCTCCCTCTTCCTACAACTGTTGATTTCAAGTCCACAATCAACCAATTTTTACTGAAGAAACATAGCACCTTTATTCTTACCTGGACAAACACATGCTAGCTAGTGTGCACATCACCCATCCTTCCATAAGTGTATTGAGACACCAAGAGCACGGGTATAAGAGAAATTTTTCCACTGTCTCCGATGTTCACATATAGTAATGATTATTGGCTTACTGTAGAAATGTCAGAATGGGATCATGAAAACAGTTTTATTCTGACAACAGTTATGAAGCAAAAATGTCTCACTGAATAATTCATGCACAACCAGTAAATATTCAGAAACACAATTCAATTGTCCTCAACGACATTACTGCTTTCTAGTTTACTTATCGCCTAATGGCAAGTTCAACAGCCCAATAATGAGTGTGGTTGAACCAAGATGATAATTACGAGGGTTGGAACTTTGAAATAGTGGCAAATATTTATTGACAACCGATATAAAAAGAGTTACATGTTTGCACCTGTTACTGTCCTTCAAAGTAGTCGTCAGCATTGCGTGAAACCTGCTGCCAGCGATGAGGAAGGCATAGTATACCGTTAGCAGAGCCTGTTCTGTTGATGGTGCGAATGGAGCGGTCTACTGCCTGTTGACTCTCTGGAACAGTTCTGAAGCGAATGCCATGAAGCGGTTGCTTCACCTTCGGAATCAAAACAAAGTCACAAGGACTTAAGTCCGGGGAGTATGGTGGATAGTACAGTACTTCCCAGTCCCACTGACCGAACAGAGCAGCCACAGCTTGCACTGTATGCACCCACGCATTGTCGTACAAAATGATGGGTGTGTTGCGCAGAAAGTGTCACTGCTTCTTTCGCAAAGCTGGTCGCAGCTGGTGCTCCAAAATTCGAAGAGTAATACTGTGCATTGACGGTTGCTGTGGAGAAACATAATGCATCAGGATAACACCATCACAGTCGTACAAGAGAATCACCATAACTTTAGACTGCTCCATGTAATGGTACTTTGACTTCCGCAAAGTTATAATTTACGATCGCGCACGCAGAAGAGCGCTGCGCCAGCGACCGATTTTATAAATAATTTTGTTCTTTTTTTTTTACTTTTGCATGGGTTTTTTGTTTTTAAGAACTGATGGATGTCTCTCTCTCTCTCTCTCTCTCTCTCGTCTTGATACGAAAGACGTGTATTTTTCCGCGATGTGTTGAATGTGCTTTTGGTGAAAATCAAAATTACATTACAAAGCGATGTTTCAATTGCTAATGAGGAGAAGATAATAAAAGGTAACACTACAATTGGCGTCCTGGTGACAGGACCTGCAATCTTCGGATTTGATACAAGTGCAGTTTGGATTTGATACAAGTGCAGTTTGGATTTGATACAAGTGCAGTTTGGATTTGATACAAGTGCAGTTTGGATTTGATACAAGTGCAGTTATTATAAATTTTGGACATTTTATCTAATTTTAACCACTTAATAGCATCAGAAAATGAATTTGGACTAAGTCTCATTCATTTCAATTGTAATGTTACGTGCATGAAATTTACAACAATATTGTTTTCCCTGTAATTAATTTGTGTTAATTTTCATTTTCATGCTGAGGAAATTAATTTGGTAAAAAAAAAAAAAAAGGGGGGGGGGGGGGGGGGGGGGAAGGATAACGTTCCATAAAATAATTTGCACGGACGCGAAAGAAAAATTTTGGATTGAAAACTGTATATTTGACGCTACATTTGCAACATAAAACTGAAAAAAATTGGTGAGTACAGAAATTTACATTTTTTCCAGTTTCAAGCAGCCATCTGTACTTCCTTTATTCCGATCCATTTATTTCGAAATTATTTTTTCAAATTGTAGTTAAAATTGATTTACTACTATTATTGGAAATGGTAAGTGAAGAGCATATTCACAGTCATTTATTTGTGAGAGGGAAATTTCAGTACCAGTTTAATAATTCAATTTCTAATTAGAAATCATATAGAAATATCCATTTCCATAAGAGAAATTTCAGATTTCAACATGTCATATTTAAAAAAAAATTTTTACCATTGGAAAATTTTATTTACAATTAATTATGAAAATCGCAAGATGGACGCTAGACGCGTAGAAATTGTTTCCGCGGACGAGCTTAGTGAAAGTGACACATTGCAAAACATGTCCGACAGTCAAATGAATATTGAACTTAATAGGGAGGATGTTCAAGACCTAATTTTACCGGATCGATTAAGACAACAACCCCTATATTCAAACAGATACACAGGCGAATGGAGAGTGAGTACTACGCGACAAAACGTGACATTGACAACGTCAACTTCAGAACCAGACATCAATCAGACACGAAAAAATGATGAAACTAAGACACAGGACTCTGAGATGCTCAACCAGATTCTGAAGCTACTTGGTGACCAAAACAGAAAATTTGACACTTTAGACAAAAGATTTGACGCTTTAGATGAGAAAAATGACAATTTAAAACGTGACATTGGGAAATTTGACACTAAATTCGATGAACTGACATGGGACATAAAACAAAATTTTGAAAAACAATCGAGACAAATTGCCAACTTGACAGAAACCACCAGTAGTCTTGGAAGGAAATTTACTGACTTATCAGACAAGGTTACGAGACAAGAAAAGGTATTTGTGGAATTCAGTGACGAGACAAAAACTGACTTACAACGATGTAATGAGAAATTGTTAACAGTGGTTTTTGAACAACAGAAAACCAGTACCCAAGTTGACGAATTACGACAGTCACACAATTCCGTAAAAACAAACCAAGAACACTTAGACCTGACGATTACAGACCTTTCAGACAGATTAAATGATGTAACATTGGAGCAGAAATCCTTACAGGAAAAGTTAGAAAAGCTTGAAGACAGAGCAGATGTAGCATCTTTAAAGAATGACACAACTCTAGCAGAAAAACTTGTACATGAATGCAAATTATGTGATGATTATTTAGATGAGACGTTTGAGACAATGACACAGATCATTTTAGATAAGACAAAGGAACAAGTAAAGGGAGAAACATAATATTCAGAAAGAGGTACATTAACTTAAAGAGAATGTTATACCAAGTTCGTCAGTGATACCAAAACCCATAACAGACCCACATCGTGAAAAATATTACACGTTACACAAAGAAGTATTATTTCACCGACGAAACCCTGAATCACAGCATTGGTGTGTTTGCTTACCTGAAGCTCATGTTGTTGATTTTATTTTATTTACACACAGAACTTGGGGACACTATGGTGTAACCAAATGTACAGATAAGATTATACAATATTGCTATTTTCCAAATTTAAGGCGAAAAGTATTGAGTAATATTAGGAAATGCATCATGTCAGAAAGCCAAATATTGTAATCGCACAAGCATGAATGAATTGCACCCAATCATACCTAAGAGGCCATTACAGCTAATTTCTTTAGATATTGCAGGACCCTATCCACAAGCACGTGGAGGAATGAAATACATCCTTGCTGTGTTAGATGTTTTCACAAAGTATTTAAAATTATATGCTTTACGTTCAGTTTCTACCACTGCTATTACCAGACGTCTATTAACAGATTATTTTGTAAGAATAGGAAAACCTGAAGTTATGATCACGGATAATGCAGCATATTTTACCAGTTTAAAATGAAAGACATTTATTGAAGAACAGAATGTTAAACATATTTTAATTTCAAGATTTCACGCAGCAGGAAACCCAGTAGAAAGAACATTTCGAGAATTTGGACAGTTTATGAGAACACACACACTAGAGAAGCACACAAAATGGGTAGAATACCTAGCACCATTTGAACAAATAGTGAACAATTTAACTCACATTTCTACTGGATACACACCAACTGAATTAATTATGGATAAAACAGAAAGAAATGAATGGACAGACCCTCTACCTAAATTTACAGCAACAACAAATCATGTTAGTTTAGAAGAAAAGGTAAGACAAGCTTACACAACATTATGTGACAAAGCTATGGAAAGAAAGCAGAAATATGACAGAGGTGTCAGGAAAGCACAAACATTTCAAGTTGATGAGTTAGTTTTACTAAGAACACATCCTAAACCCACAAAACTGAAACATTTAAACAGGAAATGGCAGATCTTATACTCTGGACCATACCGAATTGCAAATATTCCACACCCTGGCTGTTATTCATTAGAATATCCTTTAACACATAAACCCAGAGGTCTACATCCACACAGACATTTGAAAAAATACATACAGTAAAATGTTAGCTACTGAGGAGAAGATAATTAATATGATATACAGTTATGATCAGCCTACATTTAAGTTATACAGATACTTACAATCTAATGAATGCAGGTAAGTCTAGAAAGCAATGTGAACCATCCAATAGCTAATAAGATATTTGGTTATAAGAGGAGTTGCTATTGAGGCATATACACATTAGAGGAGGCATATACACATTAGAGGAGGCAGAGAACTGAACAGAATTATTTTCTTTAGGAGGCATGTGATAATAGTAATGTTGATATGAGTGATGTGAGTGACTGAATGAGATGAGTGAATGTAATTTTAGTTTAATAAGAGGACAAATAGTAATACGGAGAGAGGTAAATGGTATATAAGATGAGAAAATGGTGTTATTATTGCTGTTGTTGTTCTTGTTGTTGTTGTTGAAGTAAAGAGTCAGTGGTGATGAATAAGAGGAAAATATATATATATATATATAATGCTGAGGAATAAGTATATGTTATTTTGTGAAGAATGAATAATGGATAGGTGAGAATGTTATGAGTAATTGAGAATATGTTGAGAGGAGAGAAACTAGATTTGAACGCTATATCAAATGTACTCGTGGAATACAGAAGAAAGTAGTGGAAAGAATATTATTTATTGAAAGATTGGTATGCCTGAGATAATAACTTATGTGGTGTCTTATATATTCTTATAACTAAAGGTGAAAGTATAGATTTATGTGGAAAGAATTATTTACAGCAGCCACTGTTGGAAATATACCAGAAGATTTAAATCTATAACACTTTAACACTAATCTAATGGGAACTTGTCATGAAATTTTTGGAGTTACGTAGGCTTGACACTTCAGATTGGAAGAATTACTTAAGAGAACATATTTAGCAGTCATCTAATGACATAATTAAAGCTCATCAACTGTACTGAACTGATGCACCATTAAATAGAAAGGAGAATAAGGAGAAAACAAAACGTCAGTCCTCTGTTGCGGCTCATACTCTCATCCCTTTCTTAGAAAAATTTATACATGTTGATGAAATATTTGACATTATATAATTCGTGATTATCTGACAGTATGGAGAGACATACACAAATATTTATTTATGAATAGAATTTTACAGGTACCACAAGGTAAATACAGAATGGATATACAGCATGGAACGCAACAGCAATTACCTAAGAAGATTTATTTATTTATTAAGTAAAACATTTATTTATATTGCTTGATACTCATGAAAGAAAGGAGATGAACTACACAAACTTTATAGGAACATGATTGACTTGAAATATATATATATATATATATATATATATATATATATATATATATACACACACACACTTGTAGGATCCTAAGATATTTAGAGGGGCACCACTCTTAGAAACGGTAATAGAGGGGTACCACTCTTAGAAACAGCAATAGTGGGGACACCACACTTAGAAACGGTATTAGGTATAGGAACTTTTACGTTATATTAAGTTAACATGTACTTTATTTATCATATTTTTATTTTGTGTAGTCCACTGTAGGGGATGACTTTACTAGTATTTATGAAGTAGTTAGCAACCACCCCATGAACCTATCCTCCTACAGAGGGCTGTCTTGAAGCTTGAAATATGTGTAAATTTTATTCCAGGGTGCAAGATGAATTTTAAGTTGAATATTCTAGCGAGTTGCCACAATTATCTTCAAATGTTGCAAGTGTAACGGGGGAAAAAAAGACAGAAAGAAAGAAAGAGAGCTAACAAATAGAATAAATAAAATGTATATTTCAATCTGAATGTAATGTAATTCACATGTCAGCACAATAATATTGAATGTAACGTAAAAAAAAAAAAAAATTACTATATTTTTTCATTTAATTCTGTATATGTACCATATGACAACAATGTAACTACCTCATGTAATGATTAATTGTAAATATTTGTATATTTATGTACTTACTATATCAAGAAATGTATTTTAAGGAGATGTTAATGAGCTGCAAAGGACTTGTGCATGTAGCACATGATTCATATAAATGGAACTGAAAATGCAAAGAAGAAACCAACGTGATGGAACATTGGTCAAGCAATATTTACGTAGTGTCAATATGTTTTGAAGTGTATGGTGTTGTGGAAGCCGGCACGTCTTCAGGTTGGTGTAAAAGACAAGCTCATCACCTGTCGTAGGCAGTGAGGTGTTTCCTGTGCCCTCATTGACCATTTATACCCCGGTAGACGCCACCAAAATTCGACTGCTGGAGATCACAATTTCGTGTTGACACATTGAACAAACTTTGGATTTTCTTCAAGTCACACGCAAGAGATCCAGGCAGTACACACACACACTCAGAATCCGATACTACGTTTAAAGACATTGGAGCAATATAATAGAAACATTTATTGTTCGAATTAATTCCATTGTAAACACGAATCATGTGAACTGAATTCAAACGCTGTGCTAAGCAACGATAATACGCTGCAATTCAAAGACATTAATGTTACGACTCCTAAAGAAGATACACACCAAAAAAGACTGTATACAAAGAGCATTGTGCACAGAAATACTGCCACGCTCGCTTGCGGATCGTGTCAGTAGAGGATTGTAATGGTCTTTTGACTTCCACAAAATTATAATTTACGATCGCGCACGCAGAAGAGCGCTGCGCCAGCGACCAATTTTATAAATAATTTTGTTTTTTTTTTTTTTACTTTTGCGTGGTTTTTTTTGTTTTTACGAACTGATGGATGTCTCTCTCTCTCTCTTGTCTTGATACGAAAGACGTGTATTTTTCCGCGATGTGTTGAATGTGCTTTTGGTGAAAATTAAAATTACATTACAAAGCGATGTTGTTTCAATAGCTAACGAGGAGAAGATAATAAAAGGTAACACTACATCCATTCACACCATCAACAGAACAGGCTCTGCTAAGGGTATACTACGCCTTCCACATGGCTGGCAACAGGTTCTACACAATGCTGGTGACTACTTTGAAGGACAGTAACAGGTGCAAACATGCAACTCTTTTGTATCAGTTGTGAATAAATAGTTGCCACTATTTAAGTTCCAACCCTCGTATTAAAGTCAGCTAGATACAACCAAAAAGTCAAAAATTTTTCTAATTTTATTGTCTAAAAGTTAATACCATCAGATTTACTTCTGCTGTAGAAAAAATAATATTCTATTTTCTCAGGCTTGTCTATATTTTCTCAGGCTTGTCTGACATTTGGCATCACCCCCAAAGGCCTCACACTTAAAGTTCCCATCTCTGGCTGCAACCCTTCCTTCCATCAGTCCCTATACCAGTTCCAAACTGAACAATCCATTGCCCTCACCCACCTAATCCTTCACCTACATATCAACTCAGCCAATGAACACACCCGTCAACTCCTATCCTTAATAAAAGTCCTTAATCTTTCCTCTCCCACATCCACACCGGCTGTTCAGAGCATCCTCCTACAGGCCAACCGTAAATTAGAACAGCATGCCACCCTCCACCTCAAAAAACTATCCAATCTCCTGGTTTCCCACCTCCGGAAAGGCAACTCACTCACCCTTCACAACCTTTCCAGCAAACACCAACCTCCTCTCATTGCACACAAACCCAGTCTCTCCCATCTACTCAATCTCCCACTTCCAGCTCCACTCCCTCCAAAACCTCAAAATTCCGAGCAACACAATCTGGAACCACAACACCCTAATTCAGTAGTTAACCTTTCCTCCAAACCTCTCTCCCAATCCGAAACCTCTGTCCTATCCAAAGGCCTCACCTTCAGTCCCACTCCCAGATTCAACCAAACAGCCCTCATCAAAGATTTACTGTCCTACACCCGTACTCTCTGCTGGAAGTATCACTTTGCCACGAAGAAAAATGATCCTAATCCTACTCCTACTCCTAATGATCCGACTCCTCAAGACACCATCCAAATTGAACCCTGCCTGGAACAGTTCCGTCCTCCGTCACAGCGGGACCCACCTCCTCTTCCTCAAAATCACCCTCTCCAAACCTTCCAGGAATTTCTGACTTCCAGCCTTGCATCTCAATCCTTCTTAAAAAACCTTAATCCTACACCCAACATCACCACTGCTGAAGCCCAGGCTATCCGTGATCTGAAGGCTGACCGATCCATCGTCATTCTTCCGGCGGACAAGGGTTCCACGACCGTGGTACTTGATCGTCGGGAGTATGTGGCTGAGGAACTGCGTCAGCTTTCAGACAACACCACATACAAAGTTTGCCAAGGTAACCCCATTCCCGATGTCCAGGCGGAGCTTCAAGGAACCCTCAGAACCTTAGGCCCCCTGCAAAACCTTTCACCTGACTCCATCAACCTCCTGACCCCACCGACACCCCGCACCCCTACCTTCTACCTTCTTCCTAAAATCCACAAACCCAATCATCCCGGCCGCCCCATTGTAGCTGGTTACCAAGCCCCCACAGATCGTATCTCTGCCTACGTAGATCAACACCGTCAACCCATTACATGCAGTCTCCCATCCTTCATCAAAGACACCAACCACTTCCTTGAACGCCTGGAATCCTTACCCAATCTGTTACCCCCGGAAACCATCCTTGTAACCATTGACGCCACGTCCTTATACACAAATATTCCGCACGTCCAGGGCCTCGCTGCGATGGAGCATTTCCTTTCACGCCGATCACCTGCCACCCTACCTAAAACCTCTTTCCTCATTACCTTAGCCAGCTTCATCCTGACCCACAACTTCTTCACTTTTGAAGGCCAGACATACCAACAATTGAAGAGAACAGCCATGGGTACCAGGATGGCCCCCTCGTACGCCAACCTATTTATGGGTCGCTTAGAGGAAGCCTTCTTGGTTACCCAAGTCTGCCAACCCAAAGTTTGGTACAGATTTATTGATGACATCTTCATGATCTGGACTCACAGTGAAGAAGAACTCCAGAATTTCCTCTCCAACCTCAACTCCTTTGGTTCCATCAGATTCACCTGGTCCTACTCCAAATCCCATGCCACTTTCCTTGACGTTGACCTCCACCTGTCCAATGGCCAGCTTCACACGTCCGTCCACATCAAACCCACCAACAAGCAACAGTACCTCTATTATGACAGCTGCCACCCATTCCACATCAAACGGTCCCTTCCCTACAGCCTAGGTCTTCGTGGCAAACGAATCTGCTCCAGTCCAGAATCCCTGAATCATTACACCAACAACCTGAAAACAGCTTTCGCATCCCGCAACTACCCTCCCGACCTGGTACAGAAGCAAATAACCAGAGCCACTTCCTCGTCCCCTCGAACCCAGAATCCCCCACAGAAGAACCACAAAAGTGCCCCACTTGTGACAGGATACTTTCCGGGACTGGACCAGACTCTGAATGTGGCTCTCCAGCAGGGATACGACTTCCTCAAATCCTGCCCTGAAATGAGATCCATCCTTCATGAAATCCTCCCCACTCCGCCAAGAGTGTCTTTCCGCCGTCCACCTAACCTTCGTAACCTGTTAGTTCATCCCTATGAAATCCCCAAACCACCTTCCCTACCCTCTGGCTCCTATCCTTGTAACCGCCCCCGGTGCAAAACCTGTCCCATGCACCCTCCCACCACCACCTACTCCAGTCCTGTAACCCGGAATGTGTACACGATCAAAGGCAGAGCCACGTGTGAAAGCACCCATGTGATTTACCAACTGACCTGCCTACACTGTGATGCATTCTATGTGGGAATGACCAGCAACAAACTGTCCATTCGCATGAATGGACACAGGCAGACAGTGTTTGTTGGTAATGAGGATCACCCTGTGGCTAAACATGCCTTGGTGCACAGCCAGCACATCTTGGCACAGTGTTACACCGTCCGGGTTATCTGGATACTTCCCACAAACACCAACCTATCCGAACTCCGGAGATGGGAACTTGCCCTTCAGTATATCCTCTCTTCTCGTCATCCGCCAGGCCTCAATCTCCGCTAATTTCAAGTTGCCGCCACTCATACCTCACCTGTCTTTCAACAACTTCTTTGCCTCTACACTTCTGCCTCGACTGACATCTCCGCCCAAACTCTTTGTCTTTAAATATGTCTGCTTGTGGCTGTATGTGTGAATGGATATGTGCGTGTGTGCGAGTGTATACCTGTCCTTTTTTCCCCCAAAGGTAAGTCTTTCCGCTCCCGGGATTGGAATGACTCCTTACCCTCTCCCTTAAAACCCACTTCCTTTCGTCTTTCCCTCTCCTTCCCTCTTTCCTGATGAGGCAACAGTTTGTTGCGAAAGCTTGAATTTTGTGTGTATGTTTGTGTTTGTTTGTGTGTCTATCGACCTGCCAGCGCTTTCGTTCGGTAAGTCACCTCATCTTTGTTTTTATAAATAATGAATTTTGTTAGATATAATATGCAAATAAATTTTGTAGAAGATAGATGGGATTCCTTTGATTTATTAATCACATCATCATTTATTGTAGACTGTAACATAGCGAGACACAACAATGGCAGAAAATGCAAAGGGAACTGTAAGTGGAGTCTCAAGATAAGGTAATTCATCAGCTACACAACAATTATCGTAATAACAAACACAAATTTACAAATAAAGTGGAAGCTAAGACTAAGTCAAACATCCCAGCTGTATGTCTGGCATATGCAAGTGACACTGCAATCTTCTCTGGTAAGTCGGAAACTGCAAACGAAAGAACTGAACAGTTCCAAAGGATAGCAAAAATGATAAACCTATAAATCTCGTATGATAAAGCTATTTATGTCACTCATCAAAGATGCCTCCATACACTATCAAGTTGGGAGAGAGTTTAAGAGAAAAAGTTCATAATTTCAGTACTATTCAAAAATGTGCAATTTACTTTTATGTGAGTCACGGTGGTAATTTTAAAAGCAATGGATGCTATTTTTTTAAGTGTGTGCGGTAGCCTGACACTTTTCTCGGCAGATAATGAACCCCTGATGTCGATCCCCAACATCTTTAAGTGTGTGTGTGTGTGTGTGTGTGTGTGTGTGTGTGTGTGTGTGTGTGCGCGTGTGTGCGTGTGCGCGCGTACAAATTTTTAAAGAAGATCGTACCCCTAGCCTAAGACAGGAAGAAGGTTGAAGCTGACTAGGGTATAATTTTAAACACATTCTTACAACTTATTGATACAAAAGGACAAAAAAATCTTCTTCAAAATAAAGAACTGGTTCATCAAAAGAGGAAAATCAGAAGAATATAGAGCTCCATGCATCTAGGGGAAATAACAGAAGAATGTATGGGAGACAGTCATCATTTAAAGAGTACATGACAAAAATTTGAATCTGTATCTGCTAAGTGCTGCAATAGTAAGAAAGTGTTGTAAAGGTCTAATTTAAAATATGTAGCTACAATTAACAAATTAGACTGCTTGAGTTGGTAGAAACAATAGACATGATTGGAGAGGTACGGATGACATTAAAAACAAGCGACAGAGATGCTCCAAAACTCTTTCATCCAAATATGAATGGTTGGAAGAACTGGCTTAGATCTACCAAATATCTGCATTAAAAGACTTGAGTGACAGCTGATAAAGATTCATGGATTAAACAAGAAAAAGTAAAGAAAACGAAAGAAAAGAGAAGATCATAGTTTTATGGTCATTTATGAAGACTGGATGATGCACGACTAATAATAAAATTAAAAGCTTCTTCAATAAACGGAAAATGAAGCTAAAATGATTCTGGGAAGTGAGAACCAATCTTTTTAATTTAGGAGTGGAGGAAGAAGACTTATTGAGCAGAAATAAAACAATGGAAAGACCAGGATGGAATAACAACATCAAAATGACAGACTGCTACTCACACCATACAGTGTCGTGTCACAGATAGGCACAACAAGAAAAACTGCTGCAAATATTCCGCTTTTGGACTATGTCCTCCATCAGGAGTAGAAAGACACACACACACACACACACACACACACACACACACACACACACACACATATATCCATGCAAGCACAACTCGCACATACACGACCATTGCCTCTGGCCACTGAGGCCAGACTGTAAGCAACTGAGCACGATAGAAGAAGCAGTCTCGGTGGTGAGGATAAGGAGAAGACTGGGGCAGGGAGGGGGAAGGATAATAGGGTACGGGTGGGGGACAGTAAAGAATGGCTTATGGGAACGCGCAGGGACGTGGTTGGGACAGGGTAGGGCAGCTAGACAAAGTCAGGAGGTTAGACGGGGGAAGAGGAAGGAGGAAACAAATGGAGGGCACAAAAGACTGTGGGTGTGTTGGTAGAATAGAAGCCTGCGGAGCACTGGCATGGGAGCAGGGAGGTGGGCGACAGGCAGAGACTACCGAAGGATTCATTGGGTGCATCACAGATTGCCCTGCCTTTGATGGGATAGGTGACGCTTGTGACTGGACTGGAGTAAGTGGTGGTGGGAAGATGTATGGGATCAGTCGTGTGTGTGTGTGTGTGTGTGTGTGTGTGTGTGTGTGCGTGCATGTGTGTGTGTCTACTGCTGACAAAGGCCATTAAGGGCGAAAGCTAAAATTGTGTGAATCTTTATATTTTGCCTATCGCGACTCAACATCTCAGAAAAACTATGATCTTAAGAGTATACGTAAGGAGGAAGTACGAGCAATGAAGGAGAACGCAAGTCAGATTGGAGTAAATTGTGATGCTTATTTTAAAAAAGTCAGTGTAGCGAATACTAAGATAAAATAATAAATAGCAGGATAGTAGGGCTTGAACAAAATAGGTAGACATAGTGTCTATCATGAGTTGAATAATATGTGTATACATAGCATCTACTAAGATTGTAGAAGCTGAGAAGTAGAGGAGGACTCTAGGGTATTAAATGAAGTGCTAAGACGTGAGAGTGAAGTGTTAAATAGATATTTATTTTACCAGGAAATATTTAATTATAGTGCACATAAAGATGTATAATAGGGCAACAAACCATGAGGCCTACTCATACAGGATAACGGGGACGTACCCGCCATTTGCTAAGGATATAAGGCAGGCCTACCTATATAGAGAGAGGATGACCTGTGGCTTGATGAACAGGGATGTATTACGAAGGGGTGTACCTACCAGAATGGAGGGAGGAAGTGAACTCATAAGGTCAACCCACATGTAAGGTATAGGTACTGATCCTATGGGAAAAGGACAGTATCTGACAGAAGTCACACATGCAATAGGAATTATTCTGTTAAGTTTGAATTCTATATATCACTAGCATTATTATGTTTTACGTGAATTTACAAGTGTTGAAAAGAACACTTTCATTGGCCCAGAGTTCCTCCACACTACAAACTACTACAAATAATGATACTAGCACGTACTAAGGAAAAAATAGTACAAGGAATTAGAACAAAAAATAAAGTACTCAAGTGTCATGAACACCTGGAGCTTATGACTGGAAACTAAAGGTTTAATCCTCACGATTCCTATATATAAGAAAACAAACTCCAACATTGATTGAAATGTTCACTTTTTATAATTAAAGTAAAATATGGACTAGCTAAATAATAAAAAAAGGGGTTTCACAGTTATGAAAAGAACAAGGTATACTGTTGAAATACAAATTGTTATTACACGTGGTATAAATGTACATAATGACTGTATGGTCCGCAGTTCGTGGTCTTGCGGTAGCATTCTTGTTTCCCACGCATGGGGTCCCGGATTCAATTCCCGGTTGGGTCAGGGATTTTTCCTGCCTCAAGATGGTTGGGTGTTGTTGTGTCGTCTTCATCATCATTACGGTCAGAGGAAGGCAATGGCAAACCTCCTCCACTAGAACCTTGCCTAGTACAGTGATGCGGGTCTCCCGCATCATCCCCTACGCTGCTTGGAGTATGGGACCTCATCATCATCATCATCAATGACTGTATATAATATATCGCGTGTTCGATCTGAGGGGAGGGGGGGGGGGAGTATGTACTGCTTCAAGAATTTCTGCCTAAATTCCTAAATTCTAGAACCACCTGGCCTTCCTCCGTCTCAAACACACGATATTTTAAACAGAAGTGTGAGAGAGACGAATCCGACCTACTGCACTTTGTATGTTTGTGTGTGCAGGTCTAAAAACAGTCACGAGCAAAATGTGGACACGGCGGCCGAACGGTGGCTGACGAATACCTGCTGTATGACCCATAGAGTTTCAGTGTATGAGTAGAGAAGAACAAGGAGTATTTATGTATTATTCTGTGCTTTTAGTGACTGTGATGATTGTTAAGGACAAACGAAGAAATGAGGTTAGACTTTCAAGTAATTCATGTGTTGGACTTGCTAGAAGCAAAAAAAGTTCATAAATTATGGTTGACTTGCAAACTTTCGAATGTTTATGTGAGAAATAGTGAATTTGTTCTTTGTGGAAGTTGAAATATACCAAAACTAAACTAAAAGTATTTTGCGAGTATCCACTTATTTCATGAGGGGGAGGAGAGAGGGGGGGGGGGGGGGGGGGAGAGAGAGAGAGAGAGAGAGAGGGGGTGGGGTAAATTCCCTATCAGCTTTATTCTTCAGAGAAGAAGTTTTTGGAGATCGACGTGGCCGACTATACAGAGAGGAAGATTGGCTGTGCATACCAAGTAAGTCAACTGATGTGAGAACGGTGTGAAGTTGGCAAATCAGCTCCACATCCATTCTTGTCGTCTAAAGTGTTAGAAGGTTGTCATAGGATGATGCCATGTGGGTGCCCATTATCACACCACACATCTGTTTGTAGGGGATGCATTCAATTGAGAAGTAACTGTGGGTGAGGATGTAGTTGGTTGTGGTAATCAGGATGGAGGTTGTAGGTTTAGAATCAGCTGGGTGTTTGGGAAGGTAGTGTCCAATAGCAGCAAGGCCATGGGCATTAGGGATGTTAGTGTAATGGGAGATGGCATCAACAGAGATGAGCAAGGTGCTGTGATATGCTGTGAAGGAATAGGAACTGTGGAAAGTCAGTGGAGGAAATGATTGGAGTCCTTTGTACAGGAGGATAGGTTACAGGTAATAGGCTGAAGATGTTGGTCTATGAGAGCAGAGATTCTCTCAGTGGGGCCACAGTAACTGGACACAATGGGGGTTCTGGGTGGTTGGGTTTATGGGCTTTAGGAAGCATTTAGAAGGTAGGAGTGCAGGAAGTAGTAGGCATGAAGGGAAATATAGACTCAGGGGAGAGATTCTGGGATGTGCCGAAGGATCTGAGGAGAGACTAAAAATCCTGTTGGATTTCTGGAATAGGGTCACTGTGGCAGGTTTTGTAGATTGACAAATCTGACAACTGATGGAGTGCATCCACTAGGCAATCCCTGCAGTTCAAAACTACAGTGGTGGAGCCTAAGTCTGGATCACTTTTTAGGTGGTGGATTGAAGTTCTTTTTGTAGTTGTATGGTGAGCTTCCATGCTGAGGGATTTAGCAAAAGATGGTGAGGCACGGTTTGAGGTTAAGAAATTCTGTAATGTTAACAGGGGGTGATTTGAGTGTAGTGGGATGGATCACAGCTGGATGGAGAAGTGAACGAGTCAGGCAGCATTCAACAGTGGGGGCCATGAGAAGTAGAAAAGGTCTTTACACTGCAGGGCCCAAGAGAAGGAGAAAAGGTCTTTAACAAGTAAGCCTGATTTAATTTGGGAGTGGGTAGACAGCAAGGCCTTCGAAAGAGACTAATACTTCCGTGAGACAAGGGCCTTTGGAGGAAAGGTTCATGACTATGTTTTGGGTCTGTTTGGGTTCTGGATTCTGTATGATGGTGGGAGAGAGATTCTGTGAAAGTGGTAAATGTAGTAGGTTTTGTCAGGTATGGGGGGATATGGAGGGGAGGGGTTGGAGGTTGTTGTTTAGGTGATGGATAGTGTTAGTCCCAAGTGGAAGTAGATGGTGAACAGGTTGGAAAGATTTATGATGTAGTGTTGTACATGCTGCTTAAGCTCTTGGAGAGCAAGAGTTTCAGTGTGTGAGATAGGAACTGGGAATGTAGAATTGCAAAACAGAAGAATTTGACAGACGGACAGGAGGTACTGCAAGGAGGTTTGGGCCTGATTTTCATTTTTTTGTAGCGCTAAGTTGGTGAGGGAGAAGGTCATTGTGAAATGAGGGGTTGCAGCCGGATATGGTTAATTTGTGGGTAAGGCTGTTGAGGGGGTTCAAAGAGCCAGGCAATAACACAGGAACAGGATGTGTGATTGGGTTCTAACTACAGATAACGAAACTTCTATATTGGTGCAGATGGAAGGAGAACGGATCCATGGTGGAGAATAAACATGCATAAAAATAAGTAAATTACCTAAAAAATTAAAAACTCACAAAAAAATTCAAAATATGTGGAAAAATTGACAAAAAGAACGGAATGATTGAAGTGTGGGGAAAGAAGGTGAAACACGATGGAGCAGGGCTAACAATGAAAGGCAAAAACAAACTCAAATTTACGTGAAAACACAATGTGATAAAAAAAATGTGGGATGCACGTCAGTGAGGTGATATGTATAAGGAAGAGAGACACCAGATGTGACTGTATTACGTATGGTCAGTATGTGCGTACTGGAATAAGAGAAGAGAAGAATTGGGGGGGGGGGGGGGGGGGGGGGAGTTGGGTGGTTGGCAGGACAAGGACAGGAACGTAAAAAACATGCTAAAATATGCATCACGAAGACACAGGATTAATTGTGTCAGTGGGAGTGATGTGGGATATAAGATGCTGCATCAACTATCAGCATGGTCATGTAACCATGTGTTGCGAGTGGACAAGAGGATTACAGTGTCTCATCTAACTCTAAACTATTGTATACAGTCTTTTTACCCTGTGTACAAAGTGTTCATGACTGAAGTGGAAATATCAAAATGCTGTAGAAAGAAAAGCACCATTCAGAATGACACCAAATTTGAAGAGCATATTATTAACGCCCACCAGACATGAGGCACATTGTGTTCCTCAGTTTGCATCAAGACACCCACTATGACTGTCTCCATGAAGGATTGTGTGCTGGTTGTAAAGCTCTTTTACTAGAACGGTGACTATGTGCCAGTAGCCCTTGCAGAAGTTCCAGACACTCAAGCGCATGAGAAAAGGCATTGGTCTAATGCCTGCTAAGTGCCTGGAGAAAATGATTACAGAATTTGAAAAGACAGGTTTTTTTGAAGTGCAGTGTGGCAGAGGGAGGAAATCAGTTGATCCGACATCCATCAAAGATGTGGCCACAGCATTACAGTTGGGGTCAAGTGATTGTGCGTAAACATGCTGTGCATGGGGGACTGCCCGAACAATGTACATGCCTGAAAGCATGGTACAAAAAATTCTATGAAACAGCCCATTTCCATCTTCAAGGACATATCAATATGCATAACTGCAGAACATGGGCAAAACAAAATTCACATGTACATCAACCAGCACCACTTCAATCTGAAAAGAGGACTGTGTGGTGTCGGTTGATTGCAACATTTATCATAGGGCTGTAGTTTTTTGAGGAGGTAAGTCCTGTACGTCCTGTTGCCTGTACCATCACTGGCAAATGCCATGTGAGTCTTTTACACACTAACATCATTCCAAGCACATTGCACAGACAGTGAAGTGGCTGCTGCAGAGGTATTTCGAAAATGCTAGAAAACAGCCTGGCCACCCAAACCACCTGATCTTAATCTGTGTGACTTTTGGTTGTGGGTCAGCCAAAAGATGTTATCTTCCGTGCTCCAATTACAGACGTACCTGAATTGAAGGCATGCTATGTGCACCACATTCGGAACATGACCTCCAAGATACTCTGATCTCTTGTGGTACATAGTGTTTCTCAATTTCAACTTGTGTCAGAAAACAGTGCATATCATATTGGACACACAGAATGAAATTTTTACTCTGTAGCGGACTGTGTGCTGATAAGAAACTTCCTGGCAGATTAAAACTATGTGTGGACCGAGACTCGAACTTGGGACCTTTGCCTTTTGCGGGCACACAGTTTTAATCTGCCAGGAAGATTCATATCGGCACACACTCTGCTGCAGAGTGAAAATTTCATTCTGGAAACATCCCTCGGGTTGTGGCAAAGCCATGTCTCCGCAATATCCTTTCCTGCAGGAGTGCTAGTTCTGCAAGTTTCGCAGGAGAGCTTCTGTGAAGTTTGGAAGGTATCAGATGAGGTACTGGCGGAAGTAAAGCTGTGAGGACAGGTCGTGAGTCGTTCTTGGGTAGTTCAGACAGTAGAGCACTTGCTCACAGAAGGTAAAGATCTACATCTACATGGTTACTCTGTAATTCACACTGAAGTGCCTGGCAGAGGGTTCATCAAACCATTTTCATACTACTACTCTACCATTCCCGTGGGAAAAAGGAACACCTAAATCTTTCTGTTTGAGCTCTGATTTCTCTTATTTTATTATGATTATGATTTCTCCCTACATAGGTGGGTGTCAACAAAATATTTTCACATTCGGAAGAGAAAGTTGGTGATTGAAATTTCATGAATACATCTTGCCACAAAGAAAAATGCCTTTGTTTCAGTGACTGCCACCCAAACTCCCATATCATATTAATGACACTCTCACCCCTATTGCACAATAACATGAAACATGCTGCCCTTCTTTGGACTTTTTCGATGTCCTCCGTCAATCCTACCTGGTAAGGATCCCACACCATGCAGCAATATTCCAGCACAGGGCAGACAAGTGTAATGTAGGATGTCTCTTTAGAGATTTGTTGCATCTTCTAAGTGTTCTGCCAACAAAGCACAGTCTGTTTTGCCTTCCCCACAGTATTATCTATGTAGTCTCCCCATTTTAAGTTGCTCGTAATTGTAATTTCAAGGTATTTAGTCGAATTGACAGCCCTTAGATTTGTGCGATTTATCATATACCCAAGATCCCGAGTTTCAGTCTTGGTCTGCACATAGTTTTAATCTCCCAGGAAGTTTTATATTGAACATGTCTTGGGCCAATCTCATGACAATTAGAAACTGATGCCAATGTGCTTTTTATGCAGTTTCTGGCCCCAGGGCAATTAAAAATCCGATATGGCACAATCTTGCTGTGGTAGATGAGCTTACCTAACAAACAGTGCCACAACTGTTGACTGCTGAATTTTTACAGTCATGCACATTGAACAATACGGATGGTATACTGTGCAAATCGAAGCATATGCATCATACTGTGATTCATCTGTCATTTGTAGCCAACCCCATTTATGTTATGATGCTCACACTGTCAGCTAATGGCAAAAGTCTGTTAAATTTTTGTTGCTACATGATGTTTCCCCACATGACAATAATATGATGTTCAAATTTGTCTTCAGTCTGAGAACTGTTTCTCTTTCTAAAATGTTTCAAAACTGGAACTTTAATTATGGACAACCTGTATAAGGGTAGATGGTGAAAACAGGAAATGGTGCAAAATACTGTGAAGAGTGTCAAATGAGGAAGAATCCAAGTTAATTTATAATGGAAAAAAAAGATACGTTTCTAGGTACCTAATGAGACAAACAACTTCCCGACTATACAATAATACCTTGTGCTGTAGGTATTATGTCATGTTCATCAGTACAATAATAAATTGTAAGAGAGAATGAAAAAGTTTGCTTAATGCCAGTGATATTTTCTATTTTAATTACCTTTGCTTTGTAGATGGTTTTAGCTGGTACATTGTTTCACTTGTAGCAATTTAAGCTGCGTTATTATGTCCCTACCTAACCCCAACTCAGAAGTTGTGATATTTAAAAAAACAGCCAAATATTTGTGGCAACCATGATAAATATTATTGCTGCTTGTTTCGCTCACAGCAATTACAGTTGTACTATTAAGTCCCAACCTAAATACACACTCGGAGATCGTGACACATTCATTAAAACAAAAATGTCAAAATAATTGATACCCAAGATTATAACATTGAGCAAATCTCATTCATTACCATTTACTATCACTTGATTGGCTATGACCAAAGATAATGAATTGCCGATAGCAGTATGCTATGGAAAGTTGCTACCACCATAAATGCTTTAGCCAAGACTGTCCTGCAAACAAATACTTTGACCTATAACAAACATTTTGCACATACTGTTTGTTCCTTTTACAAATTACATTCTCCAAAACTTAAACAAATCATATGACTAAACTTTTCTGCTGGCAAACATGGAGGATCTCCATTGTTAAGGGATTGAGCTTCAATCCCCCTCTAACAACGCGACTGTTGGTTACAGAAATGTTACCACCTTCTCAAAGACCGAGTAGTTCTGTGTGTAAGTTATTACCAACAACAAACAAATTTATTAAAAACAGATGCAAAACAAATGTCTAATGGAGAAGTGAAGAACATCTCTCACGAGTTTTAAATGATATGCTACTGACTATCAGCTGATGGAATACATACCTCATCCCGTGTGAGTTCCAAGCCTTCCAAAACTTTGTTTAAATGGATCTCCTGAATTGGCATTTTCCGTGCTTCACTGAAGGTCATCCGTCGTAATAAAATGTTTGATCCAAATGTCAAAGCATCCATGTCTTCAGTTGCTGTCGCATACACTTTACCTGCTTTCACAAGGGCTGCACACTGTGCTTCAGCTTCACAAGGTGCCTAAAACCCATTTGCATATGCAAAACACCAGTTTACTAACAGTTCATGATAAATAGCTAGATACTATAGATGAACACACACACACACACACACACACACACACACACACACACACACAAAAACTACATTCATACAGATCCGTAATATTAGATCTGAAATCAAACAAATACTGTGAGTTTCATCACCAACATAGATAACCAACTGAAATGAAATTCATCAATCATTCAGTCATCATCATCATCATCATCATCAACAACAACAACAGCGACAAGAGCAGAAAGCCTCTGTTGAACACTGACAGATACGGGCACTGAAGACAAAGAACGATAATATATGAAGCGCTACCCAAAATATCCGAGAATTTCATAGTAAAAATCAGAAAACTATGCTTACATCTATATGAACATTTTGAAAAAACCGCAAGGTGCATCGCAGAGGGTGTCTCACTGTATCAGTCATTGGGGTTTCTTCCTGTTCAATTCACATATGGAGTGCAAGAAGACTGATTGACTGAATGCCACTGTGCCTGCAGTAATAAATCTCATCTTATCCTCATGATCCCTATGTGAGGATATGTAGGGATTATACACACATCAAAAAACAGTTTTGTGTCATCTCGGTTCCGAGAGTTCCAGAACCTGTACAGAAAATTGGAATAGAGATCAACATAAACATCATTTCCAACCCTTTTCACTGCTCATGAAAACCACACATTGCATGTTGTACCACCATACAGGGAGAACTTCAGAGGTGGTGGTCCAGATTGCTGTACACACCAGTACCTCTAATACCCAGTAGAATGACCTCTTGCATTGATGCTTGCCTGTATTCGTCATGGCATACTATCCACAAGTTCACCAAGGCACTGCTGGTCCAGATTGTCCCACTCCTCAACAGCGATTCGGCGTAGATCCCTCAGAGCAGTTGGTGGGGTCACATCATCCATGAACAGCCCTTTTCAATCAATCCCCGGCATGTTCGATAGGGTTCGTGTCTGGAGAACATGCTGGCCACCCTAGTTGAGCGATGTCGTTATCCTCAAGGAAGTCATTCACAAGATGTGCATGATGGGGGCGTGAATCGTCGTCCATGAAGACGAATGCCTCGCCAATATTCCCGATACGGTTGCACTATTGGTCGGAGGATGGCATTCACGTATCGTACAGCCGTTACTGTGCATTCCATTACCACCAGTGGCGTACATCTGCCCTACATAATGCCACCCCAAAACAGCAGGGAACATCCGCCTTGCTGCACTCGCTGGACAGTGTGTCTAAGGCGTTCAGCCTCACCAGGTTGCCTCCAAACACATCTCTGACGATCGTCTGGTTGAAGGCATACGCGACAATCATCAGTGAAGAGAATGTGATGCCAAACCTGAGCGGTCCATTCAGCACATAGTTGGGTCCATCTGTACTGCGCTGCATGGTGTTGTGGTTGCAAAGATGGACCTCGCCATGGACATCGGGAGTGAAGTTGCGCAGTGGCATGACGCCCTGTGGCTGCACGAAAAGCGTTATTCAACATGGTGGTGTTGCTGTCAGGGTTCCTCCGTGCCACAGTCCCACAGGTAACGGTCATCCACTGCAGCAGTAGCTGCTTGAGCGAGGCATGTCATCGACAGTTCCTGTCTCTAAGTATCTCCTCCATGTGCGAACACACGAGTGATTTGTAAGCTCTCTCCTTTGTAGACTGACTGCATTTCCCCAGTATTCTACCAATAACTCCAAGTCTACCACCTGCTATTCCATTTCATATCCCTACAAAGTGTTACACCCAGATATTTGGACAAGTTGGCAGATTCCAACAGTGACTCATTGATATTACAGTCACAGTATGCTACACTTTTTTATTTGTGAAGTCTTAATGTCCTACATCCTAATGTCTTCGGTCATCGTCAAAAATAGTCATCTTGGGCATATATGCAATAATCCCAGTATTGTTCCCAATTTTGGAAGCACACCGTAGGGTTAAAGGTGTCCAGGACTTCTTACGATTCCACTTGGATGTCTTCAGTTGGGACACAAAATTGCCCTTTCAACGTGCTTTTTATCTTTGGGAACAGGTAGAAGTCACACGGGGCTAGGTCTGGCAAGTAGGAAGGGTACAGGAATGCTGCCCTGCTGGTTTTGGCCAGGAATTCCTTCACAATGTGCAAGATGTGCATGGGCATGTTGTTATGGTGCTCTAACCAGTCTTTCCTCTTCCGCACCTCTAACCGTTTGTCCCAAACATTTTCCCTCATTTGCCTCAAAAAACCTTGCAGGAAAACTGCTTGACAGTCTGATCAGGTGGAAAAAACTCCTTATTCATTATCCCCAAACGTAAAAAAAAAGGGGGGGGGGGGCACTGACTTACTGACTTCATGTTGTTGCAAACTCATAAGAGTTTTTTCGGCCTTGGAGAAGATGGTGTTTCCCATTGTGACGAGTGCTGCTTTGTTTCAGGGTCATAACTGTAGATCCAAGACACATCAGCTGCTATGACTCTGGATAAGTGTACCGGACACTCAAATTCTCTAGTTCATTGAAATTTGTCTCATGTTTAGTTCCTCAGCTAGAATTTGTTGACTTGTGCCATACAACAGCCCAAGCCTGTTACAAACATCGTGAACTGTCCACCTTCGGTCCTTGTCAGTCACTTCAAGTACTTTTATGATCATTTCTGGTGTGTGTGTGTGTGTGTGTGTGTGTGTGTGTGTGTGTGTGTGTTTTTGACAATTGACCAGAATGTCTGTCGTCTTCCACAGATTCTCAGTCTTCCCTGAAGTGCTTGAACCACTCAAATGCTCTTGCTTGATTCAGTTCTCTCTCACCAAATGCCTTTGTCAGTATGTGATGGTTTGCAGATGCAGTTTTCTTCAACTTTAAACAGAATTTCATGTAAATCCATTGCTCCTTCATGTCATCCATTTCACAATTTGCAGAAGCACTTAAATACATCGCGACACGCACCACAACAACTCACAGCTGCAAGCAGCAAAGATAACACAACTTTTTGCTGCAGTAGCTAAGACATGTACCTCAAGATATCTAGTGGCGGAAGGTCTTACTGCTACTGGTTTGACCAGTACAATGGAAAATCTCAGATATTTTGGGTAGCATCTCGTATCGACATTAAAATCTGAGTAAACATTTTCAATATAATATGTGTGTTATCAACCTATTCCTTTTTGAGAAGTGACAAAGATGGTCTGCGGTTAAGGAAATTCATAAAAATCCACAATACTGCAGTGTGTAGGTAAAAAGCACCAGTTTACTGCTATCTGTCACGTTGTCACTTACGCGCAACATATAAGCAGCCTTGAACACTATTCCTAATACATATATTTTATATTTTAAAAACTTACCTCACGCGAAAGTTTACAATATCATAATTATTATTATTATCATCACCGTTTCTCATTCTACATTTTCCACTGTGACCTGAGTTTCTCAGCTCTATGTTTACAATTTTAACATAATGTAATTTATGCAAGTACCAGTTTTACCATGTTCTCCTTTTCAATGTTGTCAAGTATTTTTAGACATTTGTTTTATAACATGTTTAAAACATTGTAGGTGATTTTCCTTCTGAAGAAGATACCTTCCATGGTATTGAAACCTGGTCAACGTTTTTACATTAAACTTATGCAACCAGTTGGCTGCATACTTTACATATATTGAAGGAGAAGAAGAAGAAGAAGATGATGATGATGATGAGGAGGATGAGGATGATTGTGAAATATTGTGGTATTCAAACCTTTAGGTTCATAGTAGCTTTATCTTTAACCGCACACTTTTCAATAATAATGTGAATTTGACATCATCAAATGAATGGAAGATCAAAGTTGGCAAGAGCTAATAACACACTTTGCCACTGACTACTGTTATTTAAGATACATAGTTTTTTTGTCTGTGACTGGGATCATCCTAAAAACTCTCCTTTCCCCATCCCTATCTACTATCAACTTGAAAGTCACCATTTGCTCAATGTGCTTGAGTAATGCAGACTAAGAGTTGACAGAACTCAGCAGTACAAGTATCTACCAACAAAATCATTATGTGTATAAACAAATAAACTGATCAAAAGTACCACAATGTAAGGAATCCCCATCAGTTTCAAAAGCTGCTGGCATTCTTCTGTGTGTGTTTTTGTCACTTTCACTAATCTTCTGTTAAATTTGTCTATTTGTTCAACATCGCCTGTTGATAAAGAAAGCAAGAACATTTTAACAGCATATAAATACAACATTAGCATAAAAGAAACATTTGACAAGGCTGTGTGGCATATTACCTGCTTCTTCAGCTTTTTCCAATTCCTTTTGTGCTTGTTCTCTTCTTTCAGCACGTTTATCAAGCTCTCCTGATTTCAGATTCGGTGGCTTACCATCAAATACATATACAGGCTTTATGCCATTTTCAATAAGACGAATTGTACGATAAAATGTTCCCATAAGATGGCTAGAAAAAATTAACTGTCTTTAAAACTAATGAAGACAAATTTCACAAATGACAGGAAAACAACAAAAAGACAGATGACATACGAGTTTCACATAACTCACTTCTTTATCAATGCTGCAGAAACTGTCACGGTTCTAGATGAAGAATCTTAAGGTTTCTATTGTGTGTTTGTGCTTTTCCAGAATTACAAAGTAAGAAATAGAAAGAGAATGAGGAATATGATAAGGAGTGAAGGAAATAGTTACAGAAATTGTATCTTTCACAATTTATTATGTACTCACTCTGTCCAACCCTCCCCCTCCCCCCCCCCCCCCCCCCCCCCCCCCACACACACACACACACAACTGAATGACTTTACCACATACATTTCTACCCAGATTTTCATGCTTCATTTATTCTACTGTTCACAGTTACCTACAATAAAACAATTACAGAACAGTGTGACAGATTTATCATAAAACCTCAAATCAGAAACATTGATCAGCTACTCACCAGGAAACAAGGGAAAATACGAAACTTTACATAACGTACATATATTTTCTCTAAAACGGTTTATTTCTTGTCTTTGTGTCAATGGAAAAATTAATGATGTGCAGTCAGAAGTAGTACATCTTATGACATCAATGTATAAATCAAATAGGCAGCAGGTGTCACTGGCATTAAAATGGAACTGAAAATGTAAAAAGATTTTACAATATTGGGCACAAACAATGCCTGCAGTTTCACTTGTAACTGTATTTTATCACAGGCATCTGCAATCAGAATAGGCTCTTTACATTCTTGAAGCTGTAAAGTTGCAGGATGCAGGCTACTTAAAATTTAGACTTAATAATTTCTTCCTGAAAAGAAACAACTTATTTGCGGCACCAAGCACATAAAATCCAAAAAATTTTATTTGTAAATAAAAATTACACAATGTAGTAAACACTGCAAAGAACCATGCCAGACAGGAAACAACTGTCATGGTGCACCACAGAAAATGCAAGCAATTGTCTTTAGCACTGGCACATAGATAATGGGATGAAATGCTGAATCCAAAGACATAGGAGTAGATATCATACTTCTCTCTTTACACCACATTCTGTATACAATATTATTTTGACATGATCAGCATTGGATCCTAAATTTTGGTCACGTTAAATTCAACATTTCTATTTATTAAATGAACTATTAATGTGAAATAATGGTGATTATATGGTATCTGCAATACATTCCTGCAATGGCAAAACACTCCTAATTCATATCATCAATTCCCATTGTTGCACTCAAGTGTGCATAACCAAATAATTATTAAACAACCAAAATTTGAATATTAAAATGCTTAAAAGTCTTCCAACAAAAAAAGAAGCACGACATGCAAGTTAGCAGTCTTATCATGCTGACTGCTTCTTGAGGTCTACTGTTCGAAATTGGATTTTAAATTTTCAAGGGTTCCGGAGTCTCTTGAAGACGAACCTCATCCCAGTCGACAGCTGTGACCCCATAAAGCATTGGCACTGTCAGGTAAATGACTGAAGATGACTCATCTAAGATTTTGCGATCCTAAATATTGGATCAACTGTGGTGCAGATCATCATTTAAGATCATTTAGATGTGCCCATTGATTGCTACATTTCCTGACAGAAGCCCAAAAAACACAGCAATGGATTGGTACTGTTTTATTCTTGAAAAATTTGACAAAGAGCGCTCCAAAGACACTTACAATATCAGCACGGGTGACAAAACATGGGTTTATAATTACGATCCTGAAACAAAGAGACAGTCTTCAGTATGGTGCTCCCCAGGTGAAGCACCACCACCAAAAGTTTGGAGGAGTAGGAGCTCTGGAAGAAGATGGCAGCCACTTTTTTCAACAAGCTGGGTGGCATCACCTATGTGACCTGGGACACATACTGCACAATCAATATTGAGTGGCATGTTACTGAATGTCTGCCAAAGCAGAGGAGCAGGCAACTTCTTCTGCATCAAGACAATACTTCAGCACACACAGCTGCCACACAACGGACTCCTTGGAGGAGGAAAACGTGCGAGTGTTATGTACCCAATCTACGGACATGACATGGCTCTGTGTGACTTCTTTCTGTTCCCAAAGACGAAGGAAAAAATTTAAGGGCAGTATTTTTCATTCAATGAAGTGGCTATCACAGCATTCAATAGTGCTCTAAGTGACTTATCTCTAGAAGCTTGGACTGGAGCATTTTGAAGTGGCTCCAATGGATACAACAATGTGTAGGTGCACATGGAGAGTAGTTCGAAAAGGTGTAAGAATTATACTTTAAATAAAAAAAATATTCTGCTGAAAACTTCTGGCATAACCCTAGTATGCCTGCTCAGGGGTTGGTTGTGATTATTTGCTGTAGGGGCAAACACAGAATAATTCCTGTTAATGCTGGGGATCTGGGGATAGTAAGTCTGACTGCCAATGTGCCATGGCTTTCAAAGTAATAAGTGGTTCCCTTATGTTATTATGAATACAATGGAAAAATTGTTTTTTTCTTTCTTTTTTTACAAAAAAATCTTTGTGTGTATGGAAAGATGCTGACTGTTTCAGAGCTGCGGTCCAGAATAAGATAAATTTTGTGAAAACAAATTGATTTACATGTACTTTAATTACTTTCCTACACCTCATGAATCTAATACTTTCTATGTGAGACTGCAAATGGTGCACTCAAGAGCAAGTATTTTTCATTAACAAACATAATTTGTATAAATTAGCCCTTCAAGCCAAAGAGTATGAGAAACCCATCATCACTTTAACTTCTAAAGTGGGACTAACAAATAACTCACATCATTTATAGCTTCCTTCCATGTGCTCCATTAGCCCTTTAACTGCTCTGGACGTGTTAACACGGGCACCTTTGTACCTGTCCTTGTGTGCTCTGAACATGTTAACACACGCCACCAGTCCTACTACCTGGTACTCTGAATGTGTCTACACGTAGATACGTTCAGAGTATCAGGTAGAAGGACTGGTGGCGCGCGTAAACATGTCCAGAGCACACAGGGACAGGTACGAAGATGCACGTTAACACGTCCAGAGCAGTTAAAGGGTAAACAAAAGTATCAATACATAAAACAGTACCCAATGTGGTGCTAACAACAAAATTCCATACTACATGGTCTAACCTCATGCTGATCAGTCCTCTGAACAAATCGAAGGTGCACATCACTACCAATTGTAACACAACACTACTGAAAATCCTAACAAACTAAAGATATGTGATGATGTAAATATGACTCCCAATTATCAAATCATGAATACGCCCGTCTAAAAATTTTTCACCATTATGTGCAATCCCTGCGTAATAACATCGATAAAATTAATGAACTGCTAGCAGGTGAACTTAAAGATGTCTCAGTGTTATGCATTTTTGAGGACTGGCTTAACCCAGAATTAATCCAGAATACGAAAATTCATTTCGGCTTCTTACTACTGCAGGAGAAACAGCAAGCAGGGTGGGGATGGCAGTTTGCACAAAGGAGTATGTAGATTTTATTGCCCTACCTGACTTTCACCATCTGGAAACTTTGAACTTTCTTAAACATAATTGAGTCATTGCTAAATAAAGTAAATAAAATGGATTGTGACTGTTAATCTGTGGTGACTTCAATAATGATTCACTCACAAATAATAGAAATAGAGAGATCCTTTGAACCTTGCAACATCTTATAATTTAAAGGCTGAAGTAAAAGCTGCTACCCAAGTAACAGAAACTTGCCAAACAGCTCTAGATCAATTTCTAGTCAAGAAGAGTTTACACAATACTTCACTACAAATTTTCAATGCAGACTTAAGTGACCATATTGCTCAAATATTAAGCATAAAAGTAAAAGTCAGTATTATTAACAACATGTCTTCAAGAATGTCTTGTAGAAGTTATAATCAGGATAATGTAAACAACTTCAACAACTTATTACAGAAAGAAAAATGGTCGGAACTGTACAAAATGAACAATATAAATGAAAAATTTAACACCTTCATTGATACATTAACCCATTTCTTTCAAATTCCATCCGCACTGAAAACTGTAACCATACGCAGGAACTCTAGAACAAATAGCTGGATCACAAGAGGAATAAGGGTTTTATGCCAGAAGAAAAGGCCACTTCATGAAATATGCAACTCAAAAAATTCCTCACCTGAAGTACACACATACTATAAAAAATACTCAAAAATATTAAGAAAAGTAATAAAAACAGCTAAAATAATGA
Source organism: Schistocerca americana (assembly GCF_021461395.2). Lineage (NCBI taxonomy): Eukaryota > Metazoa > Arthropoda > Insecta > Orthoptera > Acrididae > Schistocerca > Schistocerca americana. The sequence continues at coordinate 290,913,605 of NC_060124.1, forward strand.
TCACTGATGAATACATTTATAATTCAGCTTATAAACCAAAGGCTATGTGGAGTATTATAAAAAAAGAATCTGGAGGATACAGACAATCTTGCAAAAATATAACACTATCACACAAAAATAAAAAAGTAACAAACCCCTTAGAAGTAGCCAACACATTTAACAAATTTTTCACAGATGTTGTTGATAATATGTTACAATCAAACTGACATTAGAGAACCCAGGAAATGAATATAAAATAAGTGCATGTAGTGGATCAATGTACATCAGTACTGTTTCACAAGATGGAGTAACTAAAGTAATAAAGGGAATAAAAAATTCCAACTCTGCAGGCATTGATGGTGTACCTGCAACAATATTAAAGAAGAGTACATCAAACCTAATTGAAATACTCACATTCTTATGTGACTGCTCACTTCAGGCGGGCACTTCCCCTGATGTGTTGAAAACATCAAAAGTTATTCCAGCATATAGAGAAGGTGAGAAAGATAATGTAAATAACTACAGTCCCAACACAATTTCCTCCTGCATCTCAAAAGTATTAGAAAAAGTTATTTATGACAAACTTAAGAAATTTACTAATAAAAACAACATCCTATGTAATGAACAACATGTACTCAGAAATTACATGTCAATGACAACTGCTATTTATGAGTCCATCAATTCCATCCTAAACCGGATGGGAAAATAAAACAAAATTAAAAAAAAGGAATCAATAGGAGTATTTATTGACCTGTCAAAAGCTTTTGACATGGTGGATCATAAAACTCTGCTATCAAAGCTTGAAAGATATGGTATTCGAGGTCTGTCCAACAACTGGACCAATTTCTTCCTGACTAATCATAAGCAGTGTGCATCAAGCACACAAATATCAAACTAAAAACTGTATCAGAACACTTATCTGACAAATTAAATGTGATGTACCCCAAGGATCAGTTATGGGACAACTTCTGTTCCTGTGTACATAAATGATCTAAACTTAAATGTTGATATAAATAAAACTATCACATGATACATGACAACACAATTCTACTAAAAGGAGGCAGCAATGAACAAAATGTGCTGACACAGTAACCTGTAGCATAGCCAGAGGCCTAGGTTATGTTGGAATGTGACAACCTGGCTGCGAGCTGGTAAAGCCAACAAATCTCAACACGAAAATATGATAGCTATAATACACTGATATACAGTGTAGCCAGATAAATATCCATCACTACAATAACCTATCTGTATGAGGGGGGGATCAAATATAAATGGGATTTTATTTTTTATTTAAATTCATTTATTGAAAAACTCAAGGCAATTATAATTTATTTTTCCACATAGTCTCCTGTTTTGGAAACACCTTTGTCCTAGCGTATAGGTAGCTTTTTGATGCCCTCATATACAACTTTAAACATAGCTGTGTGCAACAACCATGAAAATATTTTTTATAGTAAAGACAGCCCACTGGTTGCAATGGATTTTATAGTCAAATTGACCATGGTTTCGACTCCTAAACTAAGGAAGTCTTCATCAGAATTTATATTACATATGTAAGAAGTTGAGCATAGCAGCTCTCGTCATACAATTTTAACGCCAATGTGGCCTTTTTGATATTAAAATTGTATGACGAGAGCTGTTATACTCAACTTCTTACATATGTAATATAAATTCTGATGAAGACTTCCTTAGTTTAGGAGTCGAAACCATGGTCAATGCAACTATAAAATCCATTGCAACTAGTGGGCTGTCTTTACTATAAAAAAAGCCCTCCTCATCATAAAAAGAACTGGGTCATGTCACCAGCCAATTGCACATGAAGTCTTCCACACACTCGTCATCTTCAAATCGTCGCCCTCTAAGAGCTTCTTTAAGCGGTCCGAATAAATGGAAATCGCAGGGTGATAAGTCCAGGCTGTAAGGAAGATGATCAGGTGTAGTCCAGTGCATTTCCTGTAACTTGGAGACAGTTAGAGCTGCAGTATGGGGTTGCGCATTGTCGTGGAGGAGGATGACCTGTCGAATCGATTGGTATTGTTTTTTGCGACAATATGCAACTCTCACCTTGTTCAACAGTTCGCAGTAAGCAGCACTGATTGTACGTTACTCGTGCAAAAAAAATCAATCAACAAAATGCCTCGCTGATGGGGGGGGGGGGGGGGGGGGGGGGGGATACGGTTGAAAGAACCTTGCCACTTGACAGTCGAGTCTTGGCTTTCACTGGTGCTGCCTCCCCTTTCCTCCAACACTCCGAACTGGCTTGTTTGGATTCTGGAGTGTGGTGGTGAACCCATGATTCATCACAGGTGATGAACTGACTAAAAAATGCATCACCTTCTTCCGCAAACCTTAAGCCTCTGATAGACTTCCTAATGTCTCAACTTCAGATTTTCTGTCAAAAGTTTACGGACCCATCTGGAACACACTTTACGGAACTGTATCATTTGTGATCATTGCTTGACAGTTTCCATAACTGATTCCGACTTATTGTGCAATTTCTGATCATCATCAATAACGTCTTTAACCGCACAAATGGTTTTATCTGTAATGCTCGTCCGATGACGATGATCATGTTGCTGATTTTCCACACGTTGCTCTTCCTTGAACTTTTTATGCCAGGCAAACACACGCATTATTGATAATGTTTTATCACTGAACTGTGCAGTCAATCTTTGGCACTTTTCTGCCACTGTAACTCTTTCACAAGCAAGAAATTTGATAATTATGCGTTGCACAATGGAGGGGTGCACCTGCTGCTCATACTTCGTGGGTGTTACTGACGAAACAACGAGAAATATCTAATAGCATGCTCTCGTCTCTTCTAATGGTCCCGCCTAAGCACGAGGCCAGTCCTCTAACTGTTGATGTTCAGGAACAAAAACCCTGTTTATATTTGATCTCCCCTTGTATGTCTTATTTCGGATCTTGCCAAAACAAGATGTGAACAAATTCTAATCTAATAGAACAAAATATCACCTAACTTTACTTAGAGACCAAACAAATTAGGAACAAGCATTCTGATTCCCTACCAACAACAAACTCACAGTTTGTTCTATTTACTTCCCAGTGTTCACCATACAAATTATTACCAACATTGGCATGCAATGCAACCGCTGCTGACACTGTAAGAACACTTTCACCAAGCTACTTCATCTCTGCATAATTTCTGCGATCTACATCCACTTTAACCTGCTTAGTATAATCAAGCCTTGGTTTTCCTAAGCAATGTTTGTCCCATCTCTCATTATCAAACTATTCCTTATGCCATCAAGATCTGTCCTATCAGTAGATACCTTGTTTTAGTCCTGTTGTACCTCAAATTTTGTAACTTTGCAATGTGATTTAACAGCTCTTCAGTTGCTACCTAATCTACCAATCTAACCTTCGGTATTCTGTACCACCACATTTCAAAAGCTTTACTCCCCCCTTCCAGCCTGTAATGTTTACCATCCACATTTAACACCATGTACAGCTACACTCCACACAAATGCATTCAGAAAATTAATACATGTTAAAATAATTCTTTTTGAGTAATGCCCTTCTCCTCACTGCCAGGATGGATTTATGCCTTGACTTCAGCCAGCATCATTTTACTGCCCAAATGGCAAAACTCACATAACTTATTTTTAGTGTCTTATTTACTAATCTAAGCCCCTTGGCATTTGACTACACATTACCCTCATTTTACCTTTGTTTATTTTCATCGTATGGCCATTTTTCAACATACTATTCATTCGGTTTAAATTGTCAGGCTGACTGTTTTATCCGCCGTCCGACTGTTTTAAGTTTTGCATGTCCAGATCCAGACTGGCTGGCGTACAAAATATAAACACTCGTGCAGGGAATGAACAAGCTTTATTGCATGGCACAGAAAATGGAAACTTATTAAGAGTCAGCAGCTTGAGAGAAGATTTATGATCATATAGATTCTACTCTTGAGATATAAGAATAAATCTAAATTAGTGCATAACCAAGTAAGTCATGAACATACTTCTGAAAAACAATAGATAACAAATCTAAGAATAAGTATATTTCTAATAGAAATAAAACAGCACCTCTGGCAGCTAGCACGAAAAATGTTTTGACAGCTGTGATGTAAATAAACACACAAACATGTGTGCCCCACACTCCCAGCGCGCGCACACACACACACGTCCATACTAGCATGTACTTGTGACCACAAGACACTGCACAAGGTCCGTAATCTCATATGCTAAATCAGCCCCCTCAGAGGAACCAGACTACTGTCCACAAAGCATGGAGGGATATGAATGCATTGTACTGATTGTCTTGTGCATTCTGGAGGATTGTCTGCAGTGGGTGATGTGGCGCACTGGTGGTGATTTGTTTGCTTGTTTGTTTTGTTATAGAGTGCAAAAACAACTAGGGTCATACACACCCACATCAGAACTGTAGAACATGAAAGACAAAAAAGGAGTTAAAAATGACTACACATTAAGCACAATCGACGGAAGGACAGCTAGAAACAGGGATCTGGAGAAAGGTCCAAAAAAATACGCCATAGAGAAATGGAGGTCCTGAACTAAAGATTAGATGTCCTTCGCCATATTGCTACAAAGGATAAAAAGCAAAACATGGTCAACAGCCCATGCGTCATTTGCTAAAATGGCCGATAACTAAGACAACAAACATAAAGGAAAATGTAAGTGGTTAAAAAAAAAGGGGCATTCCATCAGGAAATGACGGACCATAAAAGGTTGAGGCCAATGAACGCAAAGTGATGGAGGAGCACCAATTAACAAATGGAGATGGCTAAAGAGGTAGCCTCCAATACGCAACCGAGCTAAAATAATCTCCTCCTCCAAGAGCCGTCAGTGCACACAAACGTACCAGCATAAAGTTCCGTGTGAAGGTTGTGAAAGAGATAGAGTGACGCTGGAGTAGTGTTCTTAGGAAGCAAATGAAGGCCAAAGTGAACATGGGCCACAGCATGAAGCCAAAGTGGTGAAGGGTTCACACACATTGGGAAACTGGCGGGTAGCATGAAGTTAAGCTGACGGAGCAAGGGTCGAAAGTGAACTCCAGGAGGTAACAGAGAAGAGGGACGCGCCCCATACCGGCAACCAAAGAAGTCATTGAAAGAGGAGGCATAGGATAGGTGGCCAGGCACGGCAGACGGACAGAGTGTGTATCTTCTGAGGTGAAAGTAAAGGGGTATGGCAGCTGTAATTTGGCAGCTTCTGCATACAGACTCTCAATCGGGTTAATGTAAAAGGTGCCAGTGGCCAAACAGATTGCAAGACAGTGGATAGCATTGAGACAGCAGAAGAGGGACAGAGATAGAGATGTAGATGTGCAGATGCATAAACAAAACACCCATAGTATAGTTTGGGTACAAACGGAGGAGGGTAGTCTGATCTGCTCCCCTGGAAGTATCGCTGAGGACGTGTAGGACATTGAGGGATCGTGTACAGTGGGCAGCCAGGTAAGACACGAGGGACAAACAAGGAAGTTTCCTATTGAGCATGAGCCACAGCAACTTCATAGTTCTAACAAATGGAAGAGCAACATGCCCAAGATGGAAAGACGGTGGAAGAAACCAGTTATGCCACAAGAAATACATACAAACAGTTTTGACAGTGGACAGGTGAAAGCCATTGTTGATGCTCCATGAGTAACAACAATCAAGACATTGCTGAAGACACCACTCGAGGAGACAAGTCCACTGAGAACTGCAATTGATCCCAAAATCATCAATGAAAAGAGAGCTGGAGATGCCCAGCAGGAGACAGGCTATTATAGGGTTAATGGTGATAGCAAAGAGGTCGACACTCAGGACGGAAGCCCGAGGTGCACCATTTTCCTGGACAAGGATGTCCAACGATGCAGAAACAACACGTACCTTGAAAATTCTGTCTTTTAAAAATTCATGAAGGAAATGTGCCATGCAGGCACAGAAGCGCCATGTGTAGACAGTATGGAGGTTGGTTGATTGGTTTAAAAGAGAGGGGAAAGGACTAAACTATGAGGTCATCAGTCCCTTGTTCCGAAGGAAACATTGCCCCAAGGGTAAGAATAAGACAAAACAGAATGAAAGGAAAAACCACAAACACGACTGAAGGACAACAAACACTTAAATGGCCAAATGGGGACAAGAAAACCACAAAGACGCAAGAAACAAGTAGAAGAGGTTAAAACAGTAAAGTAGGTTACCATGACTGGCTGACCACGAGGATAAAAAGAAAAAGCCAGCCACTCTGCAACACATTAAAACCTCCACCCTGAAAGCACTAGGGTGGAGGACACACAGGGACAAAGGACATGTGCTAAAACTTAGGACAAATAATAAAACTCACTCTCATGAATAAAATGTAAAACTAAAACTGCTGTTGAGGCATTGTCGCCCTACACCGAAAGTAGGGTACTGGGAAAGTTAAAAGTCTGCTGCAGAGGGGCTAAAAGTGGGTAGTCCAGTAAGAGATGGACAACCGTCATTCGTGAGACGCGTCAGCCACGTATGGCCAATGCGGAGCTGACAGAGAACCACAGAGTCCCTGCGAGAGGCGCGCACCGAGGCCTTCCACACATTCGTAGTTTCCTTACTGGCGTGCAGCTTGTTGTGCGTACTGTGGTTATGCCATTCCGTCTCCCAAAACTGCAAAACCTTGTGGTGTAATACTGAACGCAGGTCAGTTTCAGAGAAGCCGATCTCCATAAATGGTTTCTCCATAGCCTATTTGGCCAGCCTGTCAGCAAGTTCATTGCCTGGGATTCCGATGTGACCTGGGGTCCACACAAACACCACTCAACGACTGGACTGTTCCAGGGCATAGATGGACTCTTGGACGGTCGCTACCAACGGATGACGAGGGTAGCACTGGTCGATAGCTTCTAGGCTGCTCAAGGAGTCAGTACATAGGAGAAATGACTCGCCTGGGCATGAGTGGATGTGCTCAAGAGCACGAGATAGGGCCGCCAGCTCTGCAGTGAATACACTGCAGCTATCTGGCTGTTCTATATGTCCTCCATGAACATAGGCAAAGCCAATGTGACCATCAGTGTAAATCACTTCATGGCCCCGGTACATGTCAATTCTTGACAGGAAGTGACAGTTGACAGTTGCACGGTTAACTGAGTCCTTCGGGCCATGTGAAAGGTCCAGGCGAAGCTGTGGCCTAGGTGTACACCATGGAGGTGTTCGTGCATGAACCTCAAGTATGGGTGGTAAAGGCAAGGACTCCAGTTCGGAGAGAAGGGATCGCACACGAACTGCAATTGTAAGCCATGACCTGGGCCACAGATGAGGGACATGAAATGTTGTGAGCGGGAAAAGGGGATGGTTATTCGGAGGCACAGGAGAATTACGAACGTTTGCAACATAACTGGAGAGCAATTGTGCACGCTTAACCTGCAATGGAGGGACTCCGGCCTCCTCCAGGACGCTGGTCAACGGACTCGTCCTAAAAGCTGCTGTCGCTAGGCGAACGCTACAGTGGTGCAATGAGTCGAGTAAATGCAACTCTCAGGATGCTGCCCAACCATAAACCACACTCCCATAGTCAAGGCGAGATTGAACAAGGGCTCTGTAGAGCTGCAGCAGCGTAGAGTGATCTGCACCACAGTTGGTGTTGCTCAGGCAACGGAGGGCATTGAGGTGCGGCCAGCACTTCTGCTTAACCTGACGGAGATGAGCAAGCGAAGTTAATCGGGTGTCAAAACCCAGCCCTAAGAATTGACTTGTCTCCACTACAGTGAGTGGATCATCATTAAGGTAAAGTTCTGGTTCCAGATGAACGGTATGATGCTGACAGAAGTGCATAACACATGATTTTACGGCCAAAAACTGGAAACCGGGGTTAGAGCCCTTCACTGCGCCTTATGGATGGCACCCTGTAGGTGCCGCTCAGCAACATCAGTACTGGTGGAGGAGTATGAAACGCAGAAGTCGTCTGCATAAAAAGAAGGTGAGATGGAAGGCCCTACAGCTGCTGCTAGACCATTAATGGCCACTAAAAATACAGATACACTCAATACGGAGCCCTAGGGGACCCCATTTTCCTGGATATGGGGGGAACTATGGGAGGCACCGACTTGGAAACTGAAAGTACGAAGCGACAGGAAATTGCGGATAAAATCGGGAGGGTCATTCCATGTCAAGTCACCCAGGCCTTGACACCAACCATGTCAGATTTTGATGAAACTTGGTACAATTACTTCTTTTATCATCCTGAAAGCACTTGTAAAATTTTTTTGCTCTTTCTCTGATAGTTTTTTTTTTTTATAAATTTTTAAAATTTTTAGATTTGGCGTTGTTTCAGCAGTCGGAAATCTTAACTTAAACGTGTCCTCACAACTAAAAAAATTTGTATATTAAAGAATACTCAAGATATCAGTATGAAATTTTGGAATAAGTTTGTGTATTATATCTAAATGTTAAAAAAATTACCATAAAGATATATTAAAACCTTTCAAATTAATAAAAATTTACAAGGTTTTTTTTTATTATTTTTTTTTTTTTATTTTTTTTTTTTTTTAGCTAACGGATGTTCAGTTTTACAAAAACTGCAATATCTAGAGTCTCAGACCTGATAGAAAGCTCAAATTTGTTTTAAAATACTCTTAATTGTATACGCTATTAGATAAAAGAAAAATTATGTTGGCTTTTTAACCTGTTTAATAGTTATCTAATTTTTAAAATAATATTAATTATATTTTAAAAATAAAAAGTACCTAGTGACTTAGACACCGAAAATAAGTTTTTGTCTTCTTCAAGTAACAATGTACGCTTGGATTTTGTTTTGTTACTCCTGTGTTTTGAAGTAAAAAATTATTACAGTGTTAAATAGTGCTTGGATAGTATTTTATTAAGTTTATTCGAACTTTCAGTAAGTACTGTTACTTAGTTTACAGAGATTCTTTTCCAATATCCTATAAAAGTAACCAGAACAGTAATCAGACCAAAAGTGAAATCAGTATGTCAGATATTCAAACCTGTAGCGTAGGGTTATTTAAAAATCTGACTGTTTCCAAACAACCTACACACCTTCAAAAAAGTTACAGCCGGTATCTGAATTGAGCAAGGAAGAAAAAGATTTGAACCACTTACGATCTGGAATTAATCTGTGTGAATTTAAGAATATATGTTCATACCACAGCTACTACTTTTTAAACGTTTTTGAAAAATATCAAACAACATGTGTAGACCCACTAAAAAAACACAAAAAGCCCATCAAAAAAATCATTGAGAAGTGTAGGCTTGGATCTTTCTAAACAATTACTGACAAAAAATATTAGCATAAAACCTGGACAAAAGTTTTGCTCAACATCCCGTAACTTTTGTGAGGAAAAATTAAGAGTTGAAGTCAATGAAAGTGAAACAGATGAAGTCATGGTTGAATTAGAATCACAGGAATCCAGAAATGAATCCCTCGTACAAACAAACATTGCTCTTGATAATTTAGGTTTAACACCGATAGAGCTTCATGGCTTGTCAGAACAAAGTAAAGGGTCTTATTTTAAAAGGAAGGTTAGCAGTATTGAAAAGACTGCAAAAAAGGCGGTTTCAAAAGCATTAAAATATGATGCACCAAGTTCTGATGATGTCGAAGAAGATACAAGTGTGGTTGAGAAAGCAAAGGATTTTGATGTAATGATTTCTCTTATGAAAGAGAAGATTTCATCTGTTGTGAGGTCTAGAAAAATCCAGATTCTGACCTTGGCTCCAGATTCTCGGAGTCAAAATAAAGTGATGAAAGAATTTAATGTAAGCGAGTACATGGTGCGACAAGCTAGAAAGCTAAAATCTGAAAAGGGTATTTTGGAAACTCCTGGTCCAAAAAAAGGTAAAACTCTTTCTGAAAATACAGTAAGACTTGTAACAGATTTTTATGAAAAGGGTGAAAGTTCCAGAGTGCTACCTGGAACAAAAGACAAAGTAAGTGTTCAAAAAAATGTGTACATGCAAAAAAGACTCATTTTGTGTAACTTGAGAGAACTCTATTATTCTTTCTAATGGGAGAATCCCGAGGTACAAGTAGGATTTTCAAAATTTTGTTTCTTGAGAGCTAAATGGTGTATCCTTGCTGGTGCTGCAGGCACACACACAGTATGTGTATGCAGTATCCACCAGAATGTTAAACTATTACTGGATGCTGTGAAAATTGAAGAATCTTATAAAGACCTAATTAAGATGCTAGTGTGCAACACGGAAAACCAAAACTGCATGCTACGTCATTGCGACAGCTGTACTGCAAATACTGCACTGAGTACTTATCTGAAAAACTACGTGAAGATTATGATTTAGAAGAAGAAATTGTAATCAGTCAGTGGGCTAACACAGACACGGCAGAAATGATCAAACAGTCTATCAGTGTTGAAGACTACATTTCTTTATTGGTTAGGTCATTGGAAAAGCTCACCCCGCACTCGTTTATAGCAAAATCCCAATCAGCAGCCTTTAAAAGATTGAAAGAAGACCCACCACCCAAAACAGCAATTATTGTGATGGGTTTCAGTGAAAATTATTCCTTTGTTATACAAAATGAGATCCAAAGTTACAACTGGAATAGAGGTGGTTGTACTCTACACCCAGTTGGAGTTTTTCTAAGAAATGAGGAAAACAATGTTTTTGTTTCCAACCAATGTTTTATTAGTGATGACCAAGAACGTGATACTGGTTTTGTTAACTTTGTACAAAAAGAAATTACAAAGTGGCTGTCATCACATCATACTGACATTGACTCAGTTCACTACTTTACAGATGGTTGTGCTGGGCAGTACAAAAATAGAAACAGTTTTAAAAATTTGACTGAACACTTGAGAGACTTTAATTTGAAGGCCCAACACACTTTTTTTGCAACAAGTCATGGGAAGTCAATTTGTGATGGCCTAGGAGGAACTATTAAAAGAATTTTAAGGAAAGCTAGTCTACAGCTTTCAGACAAAGAGCAAATAATGACAGTAATCGATGTGTGTTCATTTTCACTTTATTGACAAAAAAGAAGCTGATTTGCTACGGTTAAAAACTAGAAAACCGTTTTTCAGCAACCCGAACCATTCCTGGAACAACAAGTTTTCATAACTTCAAACCACTTCCAACAAAAAACCTTGAAATTAGAAGGACTGCAGATAGTGTAAAACCCTCCTTACTCTTTTCTTTCCATTCATCTTCTGATTGGGTTCGTGTTGAACCATCCATAAATAGCTATGTGGCTGTAAATTATGATGGTAACTGGTACTTTGGACTGGTAAAAACAATATTCAATGATGAAGAAGATGCAGAAATTCTATTTCTACATCCTTCAGGACCAGCTGCATCATTTTATTGGCCTGAAAGAGAAGATTCTTGCATAGTGCCTTTGGAGCACATAGTCTGTGTAGTAGACGCACCTCAATCAAGCGGCACTGGAAGAATGTATTACTTCAATAAAGACTGTATCAAAAGAACTGAAAGCTCTTGGATGAAGTGGAAAAACAAGTTGAATCAGCATTAATGTTTATTAAAAAGACAAAATTACTCAAAAAATTCAATGTTTCAAGCAATCAGTTGGGTTATACATAAGTGTCATAAGTACACTATCTTTGTACATAATTCTAATGTAATCTACTATAATTAATAAACATGTTAAAAAGCCATCATTATTTTTGTTTTATCAAGTAGCCTATATGTTTAAGAGTAAATTAAAACAAATTTGAGCATTCTATCAGGTCTGAGACTCTAGATATTGGAATTCTTATAAAACAAAACATCCGTTAAAAAAAGAAAAGAAAAAAAATACATATATATATTTTTTCATGGAAAATATTAATATATTTTAATAGTATCATTTTTATCTTCAAATATGTATAATAAATAAACTTGCTGCAAAAATTCATGATGTTATCTAGAAGAGTTTTTAAGATAAGCAATTTTAAAGTTTTGAATACAAATTAAATTTACCATTTCGGAAGGTTCGGAAAACGCAAAACATAAAAACTTAAAAAATTTATAAAAAAAAAAAACTATAAGAGATACAGCAAAAAAATTTTGCAGGTGTTGTCAGGATAGTATTAGAACCATTTGAGCCAAATTTCATGAAAATCTAAGGAGGTGGGTGTAAAATTGGGTGATTTGATGTGGAATGACCCAGGAGCCAGCCTTGGAAACCCCACTTGTATAATGTAGCAAGGATATAATGTCGCCAGGTGGTGTCTTACACTTTTCGTAAATCCAAAAAGACGGCAACCAGGTGTTGGCATCTGAAAAAGGCTGTTCGGATGGCGGACTCAAGGGACCAAAATTATCAGTGGTATAGCGGCCCTGGCGGAAGCTGCCCTGACATGGAGCCAGCAGGCCATGTGACTCCAGGACACAACCCAAACGCTTACACACCGTATGTTCCAGAAGCTTACAAAGAACGTTGGTGAGGCTGATGGGCCGATAGCTATCCACATCAAGCGGGTTTTTACCAGGTTTAAATACCAGAATGATGGTGCTCTCCTGCCATTGCGATGGAAAGACGCCATCGCACCAGATCCGGTTGAAGATGATGAGGAGATGTCGCTTGTTGTCAGATGAGAGATGTTTAATCATCAGACAGTGGAACTGATCTGGTGCAGTAGTTGTGTCGGTGCAATGTGCAAGGACAATGAGGAGCTCCCACTCTGTAAATGGGGTGTTATAGGGTTCACTGTGGCGTGTGGCGAACGAGAGCACTTTCCTTTCCATCCGCTGTTCGAGGGTGCACAAGGCTGGGGGGTAGTTCTCCAACGAAGAGGCTCAAGCATAGTGCTCAGCAATCGTATTTGCATTGGTAGATAACACGGCATTGATGTTAAGGCCAGGGACATTTGTTGGGGTCTGGTACCCGAAAAGACATTTAATCTTGGTCCAGACTTGGGAAGGTGACGTATGGCACCCAATGGTCGAGACGTATCTCTCCCAACACTCCTGCTTCCGTCATTTGATAAGTTGGCAAATGCTGGCACGGAGATGTTTAACGGCTATGAGGTGCTCCAGGGAAGGATGCAGCTTATGCCGCTGTAGAGCTCACCGACGGTCCTCAATTGCTTCAGCGACTTCCGGCAACCACCAAAGAACTGCCTTTCACCGTGGGCACCCTAAAGAGCGAAGGATCGTGTTTTCTGCCACAGAAACGGTCGTTGTAGTAACCTGCTCAACCATCACATTGATGTTACCTTATGGAGGAGAATCAACGGTGACAACAAAGGTGAAAGTTTCCCAGTATGCCTTGTTTAAAGCCGATCTGGGAAGGTGTCCATGGGCCTGATGCCAGGGCAGTTACAGTAAGATGGGGAAGTGGGGTCCACATTGCCGGGAACAAGGTTTCCTGGGGGGCAATGCAGAAAGCAGATGTAAAGCTTAACAGTTGCTGTAGCTCAGACAGGCAGTGGAAAAAACTGCCGCAATTCCACTGGAGGATGATGTCATTGTGAGACTGAGAAGGCATGGAACATTCAATGAAGCAGTTTATGCCTCAGGGTCACCTGCTGCCACTGACTTTTTGCCCGAGACTGAGATTCATTGGAAGAATCCTAAGGAAATGCAATCCGAAAACAAAGGAAGTAGTTTACATTACACTTGTTCGCCCACTGCTTGAATACTGCTCAGCAGTGTGGGATCCGTACCAGATAGGGTTGATTGAAGAGAGAGAGAAGATCCAACGGAGAGCAGCGCGCTTCATTACAGGATCATTTAGTAATCACGAAAGCGTTACGGAGATGATAGATAAACTCCAGTGGAAGACTCTGCAGGAGAGACACTCAGTAGCTCGGTACGGGCTTTTGTTAAAGTTTCGAGTACATACCTTCACCGAAGAGTCAAGCAGTATATTGCTCCCTCCTACGTATATCTCACGAAGAGACCATGAGGATAAAATCAGAGAGATCAGAGACCACACAGAAGCATACCGACAATCCTTTCCACGAACAATACGAGACTGGAATAGAAGGGAGAACCGATAGAGGTACTCAGGGTACCCTCCGCCACACACCGTCAGGTGGCTTGCGGAGTATGGATGTAGATGTAGGGAGCAGTCTATATCCATTGTGTCTGAGGGTCCGGCGAGATCCAGGTCCTCAGCAGACGCCATAATCTCCATTCCGGTTTCATTTAACCAATACAATTTTCACCCCTTCCTCTGTGGTTGTCCAGTCTATTCTAATGCACTAATGTGACTGTACATATGTTGTAGATTATAAATCCATTTACCTGAACTTCCGAGAACCCTTTTTTCATACTTGTTACCTATTCCACTAGGTTAACCTGTTTAGATGGTACTGCAACTGTCCCAGTAAGTCTGCTCACTGTTGACGAATGGAAACAGTGTAGAAACAATATCACATCAATAGGATCACAGTTCGTAAGGCACCTTAGTGTTCAAACCAACCTTCATGTTGGAAAGAGTTTTACTTTACTTAACTCCACATAATGGCCTTTCAAGTTGTTATTTATTGCTGTTAAAAAATTGTTTAGCTAATTTGAAGAACACCTGGTTACTATTGGTTAATTGCACACTGTATTTTGAAATTGGGTCCCTTGAAACATTGCCAGAAAACTTATTCTATACACATGGATTTTCTTGACATTAAATACACGCACAAAAAAGACTAATTGAAACAAATTATTGTGTATATTTAAAGTGAGTTAAACAACTTCAGTGAGATGATCAGAACTATGTATTTCGTCCAGTGTATAAACAAGAGATTTTGAGTGGCAAGTGACTATGGTTTACCAATGATTGAAATAACACAAACAGGACAAATTGATTCTTCCTTTCATATTTTCTGTGGCTTCTCCTGTCAAGATGATAGTCACTAAAAAGGATATACATTCTACTGTCATTCGCTGCGCATTTCCAGAGTGCAATGTTTTCATAGCACTTCCCCTTTGTAATTCATTTTTCTTGTATCATTAGAGACAGTGTTAGTAACATAAAACATTATTACGTTCTTCTATAGTTAACTAGAAGCCAATATTCTGATATACTAAAAGCGAAATATTGAACACTACTGCTTCGGGGAAGTGAAGAAAGTGAACGCAAAACGCACTGTACACAATATGAATGAATTACCTTGTTGTCTCGCCATCAATAGAGGTTAGCTGCGCTCCTTCGCTTCTAACAGCTATTAAGAACTGATATAGGCTCATAGACGCGTCTACTGCCACCTTCCTACCTGCAACGAATTTTTTCGATGTTAAACCTCACAAAACGCGGTTCACTCAACAAGTACATCAGGTGTGAATATGTTCTAATTATGCGTACCAAAATAATGTTTAATTTCACTCTCCTTTACAGCATTAGGTGCGATATCAGCAATAACTTTCGCTAATCCTAAAATTCCCATTCTTGCTACTTTAACCCACGTTTAATTGACAGTACACAAACCCACAAGAGCGCGGGAACTTCTACATATCGACTGAAATATCGACGACGAATATCAATACGATTTGACATCGATGTTACGTTGCGAAGCTAGAAATCTGCTGACGAGAGATTTATTATTACTTTTTCTGCCTAATACTTTTTCTACCAAACAAATTTTTTAACTAAACCGTGTAAAAATTTGCAAGGTACATGGAAAAGAATACTATCTTGTATTTTTTACGAACCGGTTGGTACGACCAGAGTCTGGTGCAGTCATTTGTTTCAATACAACTTTGAAATTGATATTTGATACTATGGTGGGTTGTGTGATGTGTTGTTTGTTATTGTTTTGACGGAGCACGTGCGTGGTTACTAAGAGATGTACGATTTAATTAAAACGATTGGTGATGATGAAGAGATACCGGATTTTTCGGAAAATTCTGATGACGAGGAAGAGGTATGTATTTTTCTACGTGATCAGTAAAACATTTCCAGTAAATAAAAGGATTTTCCTATTCGTTTGTCTTATCTGTCATGGTGTCACATATTTCGATTTACTAAATATGTTCCAGATAGCATTACATTTTTCAGTTGAGAATCGCAATGGAATGCGCTAATTAATAGTCGAACATTAAGCAAGTATTAAACTTCTTTGTCATCTTATTTTACCTGACGCTAAGCGAAGTGTACAATCAGCAACAAAATCTGGACTAATACCTTGAGTACTTAATTATTCCACTACTTTGAAATTTTTTTTCTTGCTTTTTAATTTGTAAAGGGTGGAGGCAGCAAGCCTTGTTGACCGACCTGATTTCGATTTTCTGTGATTTTCGTAAGTTATTTCAGGCAGATGCCAAGATAGTTCTTATTATGATGTCATTGCGAACAGACAGTCCCTACCTTGTCAAACTAGACAAGTAACTATGTAAATATAATGAGATTTCAATCTGCCAGGAAGTTTCAACTTTGTAAATGCATGTATATTTGAATTCACACTTTTTGTTCTTAATCTGTAATACACCATGCCCAAAGTCCTTGCAAATGTAGTCCAGGGGTTAATAATGCTGCTACTGCCACTACTACTACTTCTGCTTCTTCTAGTACTAGTACTACAAATTTCTGATTTGTACAATATTTTCATACATCACTGTGCTTTTGCTTTGTAACAAGCATTGATCAGATGTAGGGCGGAGTGTGATAAGTGAACAGTGTCTTAATGTAAATAAGAATCCAGATTTTTCCACCAAATTCCTTTCTTAGTAGATATTGAAATTGGTGTACCAAATACTTAAAAACTTCAAAAAATTGGAAGACATTAATGTAAATGTATCTACACACACACACACACACACACACACACACACACACACACACACACACACACACACACAGAGCTAACTGTATACATCTGTCTCCAATTTTTAAAAACAGGTGCCAACAGTGATGTCACTGGGCAAAACAGGATGTCAGCTTCACAATGTTTGTTACACTGTTCATCTTCATTTGACCTACATATGTTGCAATCCAAACAGATGAGTGACATCTGCAACTTAAATACATAAACAAAAACTTTGTAGAAACATATCTAAGTTTGATTCTACAAGAATGTACAGATGGCTAGTGTTGTTAACTAGCGCCTGTAAAGTAGACTAACACCTGATAATTATCTCCACTAATCCACAAACGTATTGGTTAATACGATGTATAAAAATTAAAATTCCTTTGAGGATTTCTGGAGTTCGTGGTGCCACCTGTTTGCTTTGACTTGGGATGTATTCAAGATGGTGAACACCCCTGTTCCAAGCTTATACAATATGGGAACGTTACACACAGGAAAAGGCACAAACACTGCAAAAAATATTGAATTGGAAAAAATAACATGAAACAAACAGAAAAAATGCAGGACTTATGTGGTTTTAGGCAGGAACAAACTAAATGTACAATAATTCTAATAATGAAAAATGACAAAACAAGTACTTCCACAAAAATCAAGCAAAGGAAATCCTCAATGGTCAAC
Organism: Schistocerca americana; assembly: GCF_021461395.2. NCBI lineage: Eukaryota > Metazoa > Arthropoda > Insecta > Orthoptera > Acrididae > Schistocerca > Schistocerca americana. The sequence goes on from NC_060124.1 coordinate 290,930,927, forward strand.
AAAACTTAATAAGAACTGATATTGGAAGTGCTTTACCTACACGAGTCAAAGTAAGTCTGTGATATAACAAACCAAAACAAAGCAACAAGTAAAAGGAACCAGAAATTTAACATGATCTATATAGCTCAAACAAAGTCCACAGTTCCATTAACCCGCATATGGCTCCAAAGTATCAAACAGTTCACTTTACCTACATTGCCAAAATGAAGTCTGCAGAATGACAGCACCAAAACTATCTCATATACGTAATTTCAAAAATGTAACCTCATCAACGTAGGTAAAACAAACTCCTCAGTATCTAGCAATCACAATCCAACACAATTACATGCAACTAACTACACTTCCAAAAAATTTATAAAAAGAATCACCAGTCTCAAAATACAGGAAATATGCAGTTATGAGTATAAACACATGTACCCCTACTATCCAAATGCAGCCACACAAATCCAAGCTGGCTCAACACAGAAACGTGTGCACACATACTGAAAAACAGGAGCAATGGCAAAAATAATCAGTACAATCTCTTGAGAGGCCACCCTAGAATTCTCAGACAAGGAACCCTTTTTGTTTGCCAGTACATGTATATCACGTCTACCGATTTCTGTGCTATTGGGATAATTTCTTCTTGTTGTGTCCTTTTCTTATTTTAGGGTGTACAAGAAATACCTTTCCACAATAATGTTTACTTTAGAAATCCTTATAACTTTTTAAATACAGATTTGATTTTGATATACTAACATAAATCTTGGGTTCTTAATACATAACTGAATAATACAATCAGGTTTATTATAATTACAATCAGATTTCTCTGCACGAATTTTATGCATACAAGTTTTAACATTTGGTTTTATTTTTTATACATACTTTTGTATAGAAATTATATTTCATCATAATTTTGTTGTATTTCATTATTATTGTGGGCATAGTACCACAGTTTCATTATCATTATGCACATGGTACCCTAGTTTCATGAATTTAGTTAACCGTTAATGTTACAATGTGTGCTCATGTAGTTACAGACCTTAGCATATTCATTCCAAGATAGTATCAGGTCTGAGCAGGTCTGTGTCATACTCTCTGTTAAATGTTGTCCCATTCTGTTTCTCTACAAGTAGCATATTTCATTAAGCACTGATTTAGTTACTGTTCACTTTCAATGACCGCTGCTTTATTGTTAACAATGGTGTCATGTTGATTTTCTGACCGTGACAAACAACCCACACGTTGAGATAGTCCTGTACTTACCTTATTGCGTCTTCAATACATAAGTGAAATATCAGTGGCGACAGTGAGGATCTTTGTCTTTACAGCTTTCCTGTTGGATCACTCTGTGAGTGCTAGATGCACCTGCCTGCTTCTCAATGTTATCAAAATCATTCTACAAATCTATGAAAGCAATGTGTGAGCCCATATTTTCTGCTAAATCATCTCTATTATTAACTACAGTGATAAAATTGCTTCACCTGTGCCCCTCATTCTCCTGAAATGAAACCAGTCCTCTCCTAATTTACTTTTCATTCATTCTTCCATTCTGTAACAACACTCCATTATTAAGATGAGTAAAGAACAATAAATCATAAGTTCACTTACAGTGTCCAATTAGTACACAGCAACTAATACATTCAGTAGCTCATTGTCTGACTGTTGCCATAAGATAACAGTGGAGTTTATTCACACTAACGTTTTGCTTTTCTGATGTTTGCCAAGCTAAAATGTGTGGGGAACTCACAACCATTGTAACACTGTAATGGCATGTGATGGGTGTCAACTAACAGGTAATTTTAATTCGACCACAGGTAACGCGAATACAAGGATGTTCACAACCTCTGTAATGGCATGTAATAAATGTCAGATAACATATATCCTAATTTCAGTTCAATCACAGGTAATTCAAACACAAAAATTCACAACCTCTGTAAAGGATTGTCAGTGTTTTTGAGAATGTGAAGTGTCTTCTGTACAAAATAAATACATTGTTCCATCCCGGATTTTCCAGTGATTGAAAGAAACACATTGTCTACTTATTTAAGTGAGATATGAGATGTCTGTGGTTCTCTCAGAGGTGCTTGTCATCTGCAATTTGAATGGTATCATTGTAAATTCAAACAATGATTTTGGAGTAATTGACTCTTTGTTTATTAAGTCTGTGGTCTCAAGTGTTTTACCCATCCAAAGTTATATTGGTGTTGTTTCTGTAGAATTATACTCAAGTCAGTTGAAAAAGTCATATGTCCAAAATCTGAAACACAAGAAACAAGTCTGATGCAGCGAATTTTTGCCACTTGCACACTTGGTGCATGTTTCAAGGAGCCCTTCGCACGTATATCAAACTACCACGGTACAATTCTGACCTTGTGACACAGATAGTTATTCTGCTGAAAGATGCCTTTGCTGTCAGGGAAGAAATAAAGGATGAGGGGATGCAGGGGGTCTGCAATAATATTCACATGGAACACAGTCGTCGTGATGCCTTCAGTTACTCCACAGGTCTCACGGACGCCCAAGATTGTCCTCTGTAGTGTAGTAGCGTAGTAGTCTCCTTGACTTGCATCTGTTATGCAGTGCACGATTTGAGTGGGTGGACGACAGCACTTCCGGACAAGTCCGTTGATCTGGTGTAAGAAGAAGCATGAAGCATCCAGCAGTGTGACACATTTCCATTCTTCAGTGGTCCAATATGGACGATCCTAAGCCCTCTGCACTTGTAATTGATGATGTTGTTGGGAACAGATAGGGACCTTCTGATATGGAGGCCCATGTTCACCATTGTTGAGCACATGTGTCTGTGCCACTTCATTCTTTGTTGTCAGATCTGCTACATATTGCCATCTGTTCTGCTTTATAGAGGGGGCTAAATCTTCACTTTCTGTTGCCGGTTTGTAGCTTCACTGTTCTTCAACCACTTTTCATAGATGTTGACAACACCAGCAAGCAAACTGCCAACTATCTTTGCTGTTTTCAAAATGCGCATTTCTAGGCACTTGGCCACAACAATCTGCCGTTTGTTAAAGTAGAGGATTTCCTCATTTATGGCCCACCTGTATCAATCAATGCTGGAGTGATACCACTCTTTTTTTTCTGCTACTTGCGTACTTTCCACACTGTGTCTTGTGCCCATAGTGCCACGAGGTGGCATTCAATCTCGCGATGGGCAGCAGTCATAATTTCAATGTGTGGACTTAAGAACCAACTGCTGTGAAGTCTCATCCTCCAAAACACTATTTGTTGGAAAATTTTCTTGCAGACTTTGTTAGATTTCATTGCACTGTTAGGACAAATGTTGGTCCCCTTATGGAGAAGCTTATCAAACTTCCTGCAGCCCGGACAGAAGATTCCCTGTGCCTCAAAACAACAAACAAAATAAAGACTTCTACCTTGCAAAATGTGCCACAGTGATGTATTTGTGGTGTTACAATGTAAAATTCACCGAGAGAACCGTATGGTTCACAAAAAGTGCAAACCTACATTGCCCTTTTTTATCATAAAATCCTGTGCCTGTACAAAGCAGTCAGTATCCTGTCCCCATACAGATAGTGCAATTCCAGTTTGTGAGGAAATAATGTTAATTTGCAGGACTCGACAGTTGGAAGAACTGGCAGTTACTCTGTAAGAATGAGTAATAAGACATTCAGAGTTTGTTGAAACTTGTGACCTATTTTCTTACTGTATATCCTTCCAGTAGATTGACACCCGTCAATGAATGAATTCTTAGCGTATCCCCATAGGAGAGTTTCTGTAATACTTTGTCACCCGATGCTCTGCACAAACAGGTTTGCAGTTAAGTTGCACCAGGTTACTGAGAGACTCTCGTGAAAGCCACAAAAGACAAGCAATTTCAGTTTTTAAGTGTTGTGCTTCACTCTCAAAGGGGTGTCTCATTTAAAGACTGATTGACAGCTGAGGGACGCTGCTGAGTTCTAAGGACCTGAAACACTTGAGCTGGGCAGGCTTAAAGGCCTTCTAATTATGAAGAAATGGGCCTGTTTTTAAGCTGTGTCCTTCTCACCTGAATCCTGCAGTCCACACTAGCCAGGGAATTCTCAAAGAAAGATTTGAAAAGTTGACACCATGTATCAAGACTGGCAGGGAGAGGTATACAGTGTCAATCGTTCATTGGGTAACACTGGAAACCGAGCTGAGAGACAATATGATGTGAAATTCAGCACTCTAAGGGACAGAATGAGGGAAGAAGAACAAAACTACTTAGCAAGGGCAGGCTGGGGTTCACTCTGGTTCAGATTTAGAAGTGTTTTGGAGATAATTTGAAGTTCATTGTGGTTCATTTGGAGTGATCAGAAGAACATTCTTAGACTTCTGGGGTTCATTACAAAATGATTCAAGAGTCACTTTGGAGGTCATTTCAGCAGATTTTCATATGTCATGCGCTAAGTGATTTGCATGCTGTTTCACGTAGAGAGTTCTGACTTTGCCTCCTGGAGTCATGTTAGCATACTTTCTACTCAGTTTTCAGGCTTTGAATGTGATCCCTGCATTTATTTTCAGGGTTCCCACAGGTTCTTTCTCATATTTATCTCATCAGATGAAGTGATTTGTTTACTGAGGTGTCATACATCATTGCTGGCTGGGTGCAGCTAAGTACATGCACCGCTTACCTTCTCTCTCATTCCTATTGCTTCTCGCCTTCCTACCACTCTCCTCAGCTTGCTGCCACCACTTCTTGCAGCTAGCCTAGCAGCGGCCAACGAGAGGCAGGGAGAAATGAGGGGTGGTTTGTTTGGATCTGATACTCAGAGACTGTAGACGCAGCAGCCGGAGGCGGCAGACATCTGCGCATGAGTTGTGTCAGAGTGATTGTGTGAATGTGTGTGTGCTCTCGTTTTCTGACAAAAGTTATGCCTGAAAATTTAGTTGTGAGAGTGTGATTTTCTTTTCTACATGCCTCTCTGTGGCTCAGAAATCATCTTTATGATAAGTTGCTGTCTATTCTCATTATTATAGATTCTCAGAGTATTTGAACAAGTTACCTGTTCCATGGGTTGATCACTGTGGTCTCATTTCATCAACATGCTGTGTGTGGCCCGTGAATAGGTGGCCACATGAGTAGATTTCCATGATGGACCAAAACCGCAGGCTGTTTCTGCAGGTATCTGTAATGGATTAGGCTTGCCAATCCGAAGCCATTAATGTGCAGGCCCTGCCCATCAGATCTAGGCACACTGGTCTGCCCTCAGGGCGGGTCTGTTTGCTTGTGGCATAATGCAGCGGATTTTCATGGTTTATCCATGGATGCAGGACTGTGGTGCTCCTCAGCACGCCAGAGACCATGGGTGATGGATTTCAGGAATTGCGACTGTCTCACCACAAGTACATTGTACAGTGCGGCATTTTATAGACATTTTATTTGTTCTAGTACATTTTGGCGCTTCAAAAGTAGTTTGTATGTTAGAAAGTATGGACAATAAGAAGAAGGAAACTGTGTCAGTCGCTGGCAGTTTGAACGCTATCTACTGGTATATTTCTTGAAAGAAAAATTACACAATACCTGTAAAATATTATATATAACACAGTGGGTCATAATCGACATTAACAAACGTACTAGAACCAACATTTTGTTGCCAGTCACCTACAGTGTTGGTTTACACATTTCTTCCCTGCCTTATACACTTCTTTGAAGAGACCTACATTTTTCTAAGGCTGTTACTGAAATCAGTGAAGGTATTTTAAACCTGTCTCGCGACTCCAAGGAAATGCATATTTATGTTACCAAATTAGTTTCATTTTATTGAAATAAAATAATATCATTTGTCTTAATGAAACACACATACCATTTGGTTTGCTTTCTCCCTCTAACAACAGTTCATTAGAAAAGATGTTGATATTAGTACTTAGGATTTTTGCTTGCATCAGGAAACACCAACTGTTTGCAAGTCTTTTTTAGATATTTCCTCGTTTGCACTATTGTTTCTTGTACCATAGCTGCAAAGACAGATTGTCAACTTGTGCCATAACTTATCATTGAGATCTCAAAATTTGTCAGGGAGAAATGCTAAAATCAGTGAATTTCACTTGGGGGAAACCTGTGGCAACCCTATATTCTGATGTGCATTGTCATTTGTGACATCATCATTTCCCATTCCATGTTAGAAGGTCTTTATTGCTGTCCAAGCCTCGGATCTTTAAGCATCCGACTGTTCCCCTCCTCTGACCTCAACTTCCTAATATAAAAAACTTAGGTTGGAACAATAACATAGAAAATTCTGGAGGGAAATTGAACCAAAACCTGTGTTTTATTGGCAGAACACTTGGAAAATGCCACAAATCTACCCACAGACTGCCAGCACTACACTTGTCTGTCCTCTTTTGGAGTATTGCTGCTCAGAATTGGATTCTTACCAGATAGGATTGGCGGAGAAAGTGCGGAAAAAAATCAAAGAAGGGGAGCTCATTTTGTATTATTGCAAAATAGCGGAGAGATTGTTTTAGATATAATGCAAGTGTTGGGGTGGTAATCAGTAAAACAAAGGACTTTACTATTATATAGGCGTGTTCGACAGAACGAACATCACAATGGCTGCGCGCGCGCGAGTGTGTGTGTTTGTGAAATAAATTCCACAGTGACAAGTGAAAATATATGTATCAGACCAGGAGTTAGTCCCGCATTTCCTGCTTTATGTGAGCAGGTGCCATAACAGCCTTGGCCATCTGGACATGGTTCCCATCCAGAACAAATACTCAACTTGGCACACACACTAATAGGTCCACTGTCCTTTACCCCCTGTGCTTGTAGTGAGCGAAGGGATTAATGGACAGTAGTCACCATGAGCATATGACAATTTGAGAATTTGGGTCAGATAAATAGCGTGTCCAGATGACAGAGGTGATTAAGGCTCACATAAAGTGGGAAATCCATTTCCGGTTCCCGGTCTGGTGCAGATTTTCACTCATTACTGTTGAGCAAAGGAGTTTGCCATCACAGCAAAATCATTTTGTGAAATTTCAATCCCCAATTTTCTTGTCCAAATGGGGAAATATTTCGTCATCCAAGTGAGGAAATATTTTGTCACTCTCACCATTGCAATAAAATAGAAGAAATCAAAGGTCACACTCAAATCTTTACATGTTCATATTTCTCGCAAACTTTAAATTGAGAGTGGAATGGTCAAGAAATAGTCTGAAAGTGATTCTATAAATCTTCTACCAAACAGTAAAGTTTAACTTGCAGAGTAATATTTTTATGTAGGTACTACCTAATTACTACAGACAGTAGACACCATGTGTGTATTGGGAGCTTGGAAGTGGTTCCTGTGATGAGTACAGTAGAACTGCATTAGCTGCTGAATGGTGGTTTTATTTGGCGAACAATTAGGCAGGAAGTGAGAAACAAGAAACAAATCCAGCTTCTCCGAGTGGTGCCCCGGAGCTGCAGTATATGGGGATAAAAGCTGCTGGCTGTCAATCAAAAACCGCGCAATAATAAGCAATTTGTCAGAACATAGACATATTGTGCCAACATCGCACCAGCTGCCTACATCTACATATACAACTGATTCCGTCATGGGGTAAACTGATTAAACCCACATGCATGCCTTGTTACCCAGTAATGATTTATGACTAATTACAATAAATGTATTTTTTCCCTGCTTTATCAGTTTGAATTTATTACATTGTTGACACTCAGAATGGGATCATGTCATATCCATCATAATATTACTCCATTTTGGTGCCCAACTTGGGTCCATGACACTTCCACATTACTTTTACTACAGTACCCTTTACCATTTCTTTTGTTAACTAAACTATGTTTCACTCTTGTATGAAGTTATAGCTGACTCCTTTATTGCTTCCCAGAATGCCACAAATGAAAGTCTGTTCTTGTTCTCATTTGCTGGTATTATATGTTGAGGGTAACAGACTGCTTTCATTGGAACACAATTAAATCAGTAGATCTGTTATTTTTAGAGAATCCCAAATTGGAAATGGCATCAAAAATTTGTGGGGTGGCACCGTGCTTACTGACCGTGGCAGAGATGTTGAAACTTTACTGTCTCAGTTCGACCTCTGTCTCTTAAAGATTGGGGCCGCCACACATGTCAGCGTGACTGGAGGTAGTTACTCGGCCATTGATTTATCAGTTTGCAGCCCAGAACGTCTCCCATCTGTCCACTGGAGAGCACATGACGACCTGTGTTATAGTGACCACTTCCCCATCTTCCCGCTTCCTGTCACTGCCCCGGCGTCATGCCCACGGACGCCTGACCAGATGGGCCTTAAACGAGGTGGACTGGGAAACTTTCACCCCTGATGTCTCTGTTGACTCTCCCCCACATGGTAACATCGATTTTATGCTTAAGCAGGTGACTACCACAATCGTTTATGTGGCAGAAATGCGATCTCTCGCTCTTTAGGGTGCCCCTGGCGAAAGAAATTCCTTTGGTGGTCGCCTTAAGTTGCTGAGGCAATTAAAGAGCGTCAGCAAACTCTACAGTGACATAAGTGCACCCTTCCCTAGAGCATCTGATAGCCTTTAAGGGGCTCCGTACCCACGTACACCAGCTTATAAAACAATGGAAACAGGAGTGTTAGGAGAGGTACGTGTCAACCATTGGGTGCCATATATCACCTTCCCAAGTCTGGACGAAGATCAGACACCTTTTTGGGTACCAGAGCCCAACAGGTGTCCCTGGCGTTACCATCAATGGCATGCTATGTACCGACGCAGTCATGGGTTCTCGCCCATGGCTTGCAGTTTTCGGCCGCAGTCATGTGTCATGCACTTTTGTCAGCGTCGTAACATTCATCCAGAACCAGAACTTTAGCCCAATGATGATCCACTCACTGTAGTGGAGACATATCAATTCTTAGGACTTGGCTACCTCACCTTTGTCACCTTAAGCGCAAGTGTTGGCAGCACCTCAATGTCCTGCACTGCCTGAGAAACACCAACTGGGGTGCAGATCGCTCTACTCTGTTGCAGCTCTACAAAGCCCTTGTTCAATCTCACCTTGACTAAGGTAGTCTGGTTTACGCTTCGACGGCACCCTCAGTGTTGCAGATACTCGACCCTGTGCACCACTGTAGCATTTGCCTAGCGACAGGAGCTTTTAGAATGAGTCCGGTGACCAGTGTCCTGGTAGAGGCCGGAATCCCTCCATTGCGGATCCGACGTGCACAACTGCTCACCATTTACGTTGCACACATTCGTACTTCTTCTGAGCATCCGAATTACTGTCCCCTTTTTCCACCTACAGCAGTTCATCTCTTGCATCAGTGGCCCAGCCCAGGTAAGGGCTAATGATTTCATTTCGCGTGCGATCCCTTCTGTCTGATCTGGAGTCCTTCCCTTTACCACCTCCCATCCAGGTCTGTCCGCATACACCTCCATGATGTACACTTAGGCCACAGATTTGTCTGGACTTTTCGCATGACCCTAAGGACTCAGTTACTCCTGCCGCTCTCCACTGTCACGTCTTCTCGATCCTTGACGTGTTCCGGGGCTCTGAAGTGGTTTACACTGACGGCTCGATGGCTGATTGACATGTTGGCTTCGCCTATGTCCACAGGGGCCATTTTGAACAGCATTCCTTGCCCGATGGCTGCAGTGTATTCACTGCAGAGCTGGTGACCATCTCTTGCACACTTCAGTATGTCCATTCATGCCCTGGGCAATTATTTGTTCTGTGTACTGACTCCTTGAGCAGTCTACAAGCTATGGACCAGTGCTACCCTCGCCAGCCTTTGGTAGCATCCATCCAGGAGTCCATCTATGCCCTGGACTGGTCCTGTCGTTCAGTGGTAGGCTGGTCAAACAGGCTATGCAGAAACCGCTTCAGCAGATGGGCGTCTCTGAACCTGACTTGCATTCTGATTTACGCTGTAGGGTTTTTCGGCTTTGGGAGACGGAATGGCATAATGGTACACACAACAAACTGTGAGTCATTAACGAGACCACAAATGTGTGGAAGACTTCCATGCAGGCCTCTCGCAGGAAATCTGTTGTCCTCTGCCGGCTCCGCATTAGCCACGCTTGGGCGACCCACGGTTACCTCCTGCGCCGTGCAGACCCGCCTGAGTGTCATCGCGGCGCCTGATTGACAGTGGCCCATATTCTGGTACACTGTCCCACTTTGACTGCCCAGCGATGAAATCTTGGGTTACCGGACTTGTTGCCACTAATTTTATCTGACAATGCCTCATCAGCTGATTTATTTTTATGTTTTATTCGTGAGGGTGGGTTTTATTATTTGATCTAAGTTTTAGCGCATGTCCTTTGCTGTATCTTCCACCCTAGTGCTTCTAGGGTGGTGGTTTTAATGTGTTGTAGAGTGGCTGGCTTCTTCTTTTCTATTCTCATGGTCAGCCAGCCATGGTAATCTGCTTTGTTGTTTTAATCTCTTTATCGTGGTTCTTGCGTTTCTTTGGTTTTCTTGTCCCTTTTGTCCATTTACATGTTTTGTTACCCTTCATCATTCTTGTGATTTTTCCTTTCATTCCATTTTGAGTTGTCAGTCTCATTTGTTTTATTCTCACACTTGTGGCATTGTTTTATTCGGATCAAGGGCTGATGGCCTCATAGTTTGGTCCCTTTCCCCCTCTTTTAATGCAACCAACCAACCAACCCACCAGAGGTATTTGATCTAGACGGCTGTTAGGTGGCTGCACTTGCAACATGAGCATGCCACTTGTCTCGCACGTGAATACGCTAGCCAATAGTGTTCATCGTGGTCAATATAAATACGGCCACCCAGCAAACGGTCAGTTCCATACTTGTGTCTGATAATGTCAGTTACTATCATCACTGTACTATGGACTGTCGGATAACACCTCGCTTGTCACTTGGTCTTTCTCTCTGGTTGCAATTCAGATTGTCTCTCTCTTGGCTCTTGGCCTGTTGGCATCGTTGTGGTGAAGGTTTCCACTTTGCACTATGGTGTTTATGTAGGTTGCTTTGGTCTACTCCTTGTCTGTGTACTGTCCGCCATCAATCAGCCATATTTAGCTTGGCTACTGCTTGATGTCGTATTCTCTTTTGCAAGCGGCCCTTCCACTTTGCAGTGTCAGGTGTTTTGTCAGGGTTTCTAACGTGTGTGCTGATATCCATCTAATATGGATACTACAGTGACATTGTCTCTTTTCCTGTTTTCCTTGCACCTTTTTTTTCTTTTACTAGAAAATAATTTGAAAGAGTAATTGTATTATCAGAAATATTGTGACTTTCACTGATTGCAGTTGTTATTCCATTTATTCATTTCCATGTCACATCTGTTTGTACTTATAACTGTTTTTCTCCGTTCTTTGATTCTCTCTGTAGGGGATTTTCCTTCATGTAGAGTAGCTGTTTATAATGGTCTTTCTGAACCACTGGGGCAGCACAAGTGCATATCTTCCCTTATGTCTCTGAGCATACATGCAAAAAGTTTGAGAGGGATAATGTAGAAGGATCAAAAGAATCTGCTCATGTTAAAGAAGCAAAAGTCGTTATAGAAGCACAAGTCATTATGTGTCCCTCATATGTTCATTTTGTATGCTTTTTGTATACAGTTTGTGTACTTTATGTTTCAGTTTCAACCAAGCAAACAAAAGAAGAAGAGAAAGATTGATTTTGACACAGATTTCTCATTCACAGTGAATGAGGTTAACACTGAAGAAGATAAATGGGATGATATCTCTAAGTACATTAAGCGGAAAGCAAAAAGTAAGGTTGATGATAAAATTCAGCAGCTTCGAAAACAGAAAAAAAAAGAGGTACGTATTGTTTGGAATTCATATTAAAGTGTGAACGGTAGAGATCTTGAAATTGACTGTAGACTTAATGGTGTGGGACTTTCTTCTAGTTTGATTTCTTTCTTTCGTTTTTCATTCCAGACAGATGCTGAAATAAAGCAGGAAGACAAAGAAGAACACAAGGAAGAAAATTCAGATTCTGATTCCGACACTGATTCTGATGTTTCCTTGTCTGATAGTGATCTGAAGAAAGGTATGTACATCAGTTAGGCATATTTATTATTTGAAGAGCAGTTTGACATCACAATAATATTCTTCGTAACCAAGAAAACTGAAAGATGGAAAACAGCTGTGACGGGGTAAATGCAGAAATTGTTTTCAAAAATTATAGACTCACATGCAGAAAATCAAGTCTGTGTATGAGACTAGACTTATCAAATTTGCTCAAGACCTGATACACTCAAGTGCACATGCCGCCCCCCCCCCCCCCCCCCCCCACACACACACACACACATGAAATCGCATTTTTGCTTGTTATTAAATATTTTATGTAGCTGGCAACAAATTATTACAATTTTCTTTGATGCTTTTGACATGTAGAAACCCTCCAAACCATCGTCATAGCAACATAGTGATACTTATTCCAAAGATAGTGAGTGTTGGACATACAAAATTGTCATCTTGTTGTCATAAAGGTGACAGAAGGACCAAGGGGGCAGACACATTTGTTGATACAAAATGAGGTGTCACAATGGTTAAAATTGTCAAGGCATTAGGCAACTATTTAGGAGAATCTGGCTTAAAATCTGCATCCAGGCCTCCAAGGAAATGTTAGGATGTATTGTTGAAAAATATCAGTCAGTTCTTTCCAAATTTCTTGTGCATGTGAACTTGTATCCATTCTTAATGACCTGTTTGTCAATGGATGTTAAACTATACCATCCCTTACAGTTTGTGATCATAAGATGTGTTGTCTCTGCACAGTAACATATGCTATGAGTACATATGACACCTTATATGAAATGTGACATTACTCTGAGGAAATCTCTGGGCTCAAGCCTAGTGGGAAAAAAAATGTGTAGAACACCTCCTGTAACAGGTCAGTAGTAGCCCATCTAAAGACATTCTGCAGCAAATACAGATGTGGTGGTTGTTCTATCATCCTCAAGAGTGGATGTGTGGCCTTGTTCTGTTACAGTTAAGAAATGCCTTTTGCTGTCTTCAATTTTGTGATTTTGTATCAAATTAATTCTGCTGTGTTGTTACCAGGTATCATGCCTAAAGAAAGACTTTGATCTGTGGGAATTAAGCATGTAACACTCTCTCTTTTACGCAACACTACTAGACAAGTTGTGGGACATCATTTTACAAGAAGCTATCTTAGCATGATAGTGTTACTAATGGTTAATGTTGGCAGTCAGACTCAAAATTAGGTCGCTTTCCCCAAAACATACCATAATCAATGTGCAAAACAATGTGGGTTGCAAGTCTTTTGTTAGTTTACACAAGTCTGCAATTATTTGTTGTAGAAAGGTAAAATTGTGTGTGCCAGTCCCTATCAGGTAAGCATCTTTATGAGGAAAGCAATTGGAATAATTGAACCCTAAATGTCAATTGCTGATTAACAATCTATATGAACTGTTGCCCCCCCATGAACCATGGACCTTGCTGTTGGTGGGGAGGCTTGCGTGCTTCAGCGATACAGATGGCCGTACTGTAGGTGCAACCACAACGGAGGGGTATCTGTTGAGAGGCTAGACAAACGTGTGGTTCCTGAAGAGGGGCAGCAGCCTTTTCAGTAGTTGATGGGGCAACAGTCTGGATGATTGACTGACCTGGCCTTGCAACATTAACCAAAACAGCCTTGCTGTGCTGGTACTGTGAACGGCTGAAAGCAAGGGGAAACTACAGCCGTAATTTTTCCCGAGGGCATGCAACTTTACTGTATGGTTAAATGATGATAGCGACCTCTTGGGTAAAATATTTCGGAGGTAAAATAGTCCCCCATTCGGATCTCCGGGCGGGGACTACTCAAGAGGATGTCATTATCAGGAGAAAGAAAACTGGCGTTCTATGGATCGGAGCGTGGAATGTCAGATCCCTTAATCGGGCAGGTAGGTTAGAAAATTTAAAAAGGGAAATGGATAAGTTAAAGTTAGATATAGTGGGAATTACTGAAGTTCGGTGGCAGGAGGAACAAGACTTTTGGTCAGGTGAATACAGGGTTATAAATACAAAATGAAATAGGGGTAATGCAGGAGTAGGTTTAATAATGAATAAAAAAAATAGGAGTGCAGGTAAGCTACTACAAACAGCATAGTGAACGCATTATTGTGGCCAAGATAGACACGAAGCCCACGCCTACTACAGTAGTACAAGTTTATATACCAACTAGATCTGCAGATGATGACGAAATTGATGAAATGTATGATGAGATAAAAGAAATTATTCAGGTAGTGAAGGGAAACGAAAATTTAATAGTCATGGGTGATTGGAATTCGAGAGTAGGAAAAGGGAGAGAAGGAAACATAGTAGGTGAATATGGATTGGGGCTAAGAAATGAAAGAGGAAGCAGTCTGGTAGAATTTTGCACAGAGCATAACTTAATCATAGCTAACATTTGGTTCAAGAATCATAAAAGAAGGTTGTATACCTGGAAGAATCCTGGAGATACTAAAAGGTATCAGATAGATTATATAATGCTAAGACAGAGATTTAGGAACCAGGTTTTAAATTGTAAGACATTTCCAGGGGCAGATGTGGACTCAGACCACAATCTGTTGGTTATGAACTGTAGATTAAAACTGAAGAAACTGCAAAAATGTGGGAATTTAAGGAGATGGGACCTGGATAAAGTGACTAAACCAGAGCTTGCACAGAGTTTCAGGGGAAGAATAAGGGAACAATTGACAGGAATAGGGGAAAGAAATACAGTAGAAGAAGAATGGGTAGCTCCGAGGGATGAAGTAGTGAAGGCAGCAGAGGAATAAGTAGGTAAAAAGACGAGGGCTAGTAGAAATCCTTGGGTAACAGAAGAAATATTGAATTTAATTGATGAAAGGAGAAAATATAAAAATGCAGTAAATGAAGCAGGCAAAAAGGAATACAAATGTCTCAAAAATGAGATCGACAGGAAGTGCAAAATGGCTAAGCAGGGATGGCTAGAGGACAAATGTAAGGATGTAGAGGCTTATCTCACTAGGGGCAAGATAAATACTGCCTACAGGAAAATTAAAGAGACGTTTGGAGAAAAGAGAACCACTTGTATGAATATCAAGAGCTCAGATGGAAACCCAGTTCTAGGCAAAGAAGGGAAAGCAGAATGGTGGAAGGAGTATATAGAGGGTCTATACAAGGGCGATGTACTTGAGGACAAAATTATGGAAATGGAAGTGGATGTAGATGAAGATGAAATGGGAGATACGATACTGCATGAAGAGTTTGACAGAGCACTGAAAGACCTAAGCCGAAACAAGGCCCCTGGAGTAGACAACATTCCCTTAGAACTACTGACGGCCTGGGAGAGCCAGTCATGACAAAACTCTACCATCTGGTGAGCAAGATGTACGAGACAGGCGAAATACCCTCAGACTTCAAGAAGAATATAATAATTCCAATCCCAAATAAACCAGGTTGTAACGTGCGCGTGGGGCACACAATACTCGTTAAAGCCTGTGCTATGGTAATTGAGCGGGGTTCACCTTATGAGAAAGGATTTTCTTACAGATATCGACCGCGTGTACCTGAATGGTGGAAAATCAGACTTACACCCACTCTGTAATAACAATGATCCGTCAACCAAGTCCGAAATGCAATTACACGTCAGGATGGACCAAAAGCAACACTGAAGATGCTACCAATTTAATAATAATACGGTCGCCAGCCTAATTAGGCATTAACTGAGTTTCTTCCCTGTATAAGTTGGTAGATATTCATGCAAAACAACAAGTAGTAACACTGCATAATATAGTAGAATTTTAGAACCAGAAAATCTATTGAACTGATAGTTTCACGTTCTGTACTGATATGGAAAAACCATGAATACATAACGCTACACTAGAATGTATACTACAAAACTTTATACTGTCTATTAATCTGATTAAAATCGGGCATAGGTTACCCTAGCAATAGCACTTTCGTGGCACACACAAAATGTCAATTTTGATCAAGATAAAATACTTATAAATTTTGACTTTTATATTGACTTTAACTTTTGCTGGTCAAACCAATTTAGAACACTTCAGAATTCAAATGAATAAAAGGGGGGGGGGGGGGTGTTTTCTGAAACTGTTATGATCACTGAATTAAAAAAATTGATTACTGAATTTATTATGCGTTCAAGATTTCCGGTATATAAGTTACTACTCTTTTCATCATATTTACTGCTCATTGAAATACCTTTATATCTGTCTCGAAATAATTAAACTTCATTACTATATCAATATTAAAGTTATCTTTCAACTTTGCTAGACCTTCGTTATTCATTTACTGGTTCATTAGCAAAACAGTTCTTTAAACGCCATTCTAACATAGCTAGGTCTGCAAGTAATTATTATTAACACAAAATTTAATTTTTCATTTCGGGACACTCGGATTGTACAATATTTGGAAAGGACCCTGTCTAGGTTACTTGTGAGGATAATTAAATAATGGGAAAGTTCTGGTAAAATTTGGGTTATTATTGAACAGTTCACTCTATGGTCCATACGAATACAGTACTAAAAGTTTCAACCTGCTTGTGTTGATGCGGCGGTTGGCGGGCGGTGAGATGGCGAGGCACAGAGCACACATACAACCACAGCTATGGCTCTTGACGTATCGGCACTTCAATTCTTCTTAGCGTCGCAATACTTTTCCATTTAGTGCCTATGGAATTTTGCCATGCTGTGTGGATGTTGGAACGGCATACCCAAGGCTCAGTGAAACTACGTCTTCCAGGAGAGCCTCCTCGCTCCAGAAGGTGTTACTCAGACCAATGCCAAACTCCAACTACTACTGCTGCTGAGCCTGTTGCGCCGTGCAGTGCCCGTCCGCATTTTCCCGCGCTCGCCTGCCATCCACCTTATACCGCTCTCTTACAGACAGGGTATTCACCCGAGGTTTTGCATTCTACATATCCTAACACATTGCCTACGTATGGACCAGACGCACAGTTACAATTTTAAACATCTTACAACAGTTCCAAAATTTGTTACATTTCAATTCTATCACAATATTACTTGATATTTGACATAAACATTAATCTTCACATTGAAACTTATTTACAGTTTTTTAACACAATGGCATGAAACAAAAAAGAAATGAAATCAGAACATCAATTACACAAGTTTAACGAAAAATAAGACTGAAAGAAAATTACTTATATGTACAATAGTACAGCATTGTTGTTGTTACAAGGTGTTGACAGATGTGAAAATTACCGAACTATCAGTTTAATAAGTTACAGCTGCAAAATACTAACGTGAATTCTTTACAGACGAATGGAAAAACTGGTAGAAGCCGACTTCGGGGAAAATCATTTTGGAGTCGGTAGAAATGTTGGAACACGTGAGGCAATACTGACCTTACAACTTATCTTAGAAGTAATATTAAGGAAAGGCAAACCTAAAAGGTGGCAGCAAAGGACTTGGAAGAGCAGTTGAACAGAATGGACAGTATCTTGAAAGGAGGATATAAGGTGAACATCAACAAAAGCAAAACGAGGATAATGGAATTAAGTCTGGTGATGCTGAGGAAATTACACTAGGAAATGTGACACTTACAGTAGTAAAGGAGTTTTGCTATTTGGGGAGCAAAATAACTGATAATGATCAAAGTAGAGAGGATATAGAATGTAGACTGGCAATGGCAAGGAAAGTGTTTCTGAAGAAGAGAAATTTGTTAACATTGAGTATAGATTTAAGTGTCGGGAAGTCGTTTTTGAAAGTGTATGGAGTGTAGCCATGCATGGAAGTGAAACATGGACAATAAATAGTTTAGAGAAGAACAGAATAGATGCTTTTGAAATTTGGTGCTACAGAAGAATGCTGAAGGTTAGATGGGTAGATCACATAACTAATGAGGAGGTATTGAATAGAATTGGGGAGAAGAGGAGCTTGTGGCACAACTTGACTAGAAGAAGGGACCAGTTGGTAGGACATGTTCTGAGGCATCAGGGGACCATAAATTTTGCATTGGAGGGCAGCGTGGAGGGTAAAAATCGTACTACGAGACACTAACAACATGAACACCGAGAGTCCCAACACACTTGCCTGGGGCTCATCCAAAGTTACTTCTACATCAGACAGTGACTCTCCACATCCAAGATAATATGCTGTGTCCTCCCTTCCAAGAAGTCCTGAATCTAGTTACAAATTTCAGTTGATACTCCATATGATCATACTTTTGACAATAAGCTTAGCTGTGGTAATGAATTAAATGCTTTTCAGAAATCAAGAAATAATGCATCTACCTGACTGCCTTGATCCAAAGCTTTCAGTAGGTCATGTGAGAAAAGTGCGAGTTGGTGAGTGCAGGCTTTCTCGGCGAATTTCATTTATGAAGACTTCACAGGTTGTGAGCCAAGTAGCGTTGTCATCTCGTAGCAACGTTTCGATGGAATGCGTCTCCATCATCTTTGCCTGACTTGGCTGACAACCCATGAAGACTTCATATAAGTGCGAGTTGGGTTTCACATGATCATTGTTTTTGAAACCATGCTGGTTGGCATTCAGGAGGTCATTCTGTTCAACGTACCTCATTATATTTAAGCTCATATATTCTAATATTCTACAACAAATTGATATCAAGTATTATTAGAAAGTAGTTTTGTGGATCACTTCTACTGCCCTTCTTCTAGAAGGGTGTGTTCTGTGCCTTTTTCCAAGAACTACGCGCGGTTTTTGTTCAAGGGATCTATGACAGAAGAGGGGCTAACTCAACTGCAAATTCAGTATGGAATCTGACAGGGATTCGATTGGGGCCTGGAGCTTTATTCAGTTTTAACGGTTTCAGCTGCTTCTCTAAACCACTGACACTAATACTTATTTCATTCATCTTTTAAGTAGTATGAGGTTTAAATTGGGGCAGTTCTCTTGTGTTTTCCATTGGAAAGGAGTCAGTTTCAGTTCCTGTCTCATTCACTAGGGACTGGACACTATTTTTGGTGCCACTAACAGCCTTTACGTATCACCAGAATTTCTTTCAGTTCTGTGAAAGATCATTTGACACTATTCTGCTACAGTAGTCATTGAAGGCATCACGCATTGCTCTCTTGACAGCCAGATGCATTTCATTCAGTATCTCTTTATTTTTAGCCCTACACTTTGTTTGGCACCTATTATGCAGTAATCTCTGTTTCTTTAGATGTTCCTTTACAGTGACTGTATATGATGGAGGTTCCCTCCCATTATGAACTGTCCTACTGGCTACATGTCTATCCTGTGCATGGTCAGCTAGTCTTTTAAACTTGAGCCAGAGTTCCTCTATGTGCTCCTGACGTGTGCTGTAAGTTTCAAGTTCCTCAATGAAATTGGACACTACCGTTTTTTTTCAAATCTAGATTTCTGAACGTATGTATCTTTCTACTTGTTGTCGTTATCTTCTGTACTTTGGTAATCATTGTTGCAACTGCTTCGTGGTCACTGATACCAGTTTTTATGAAGACATCCTCAATGAGGTCATGTCTGTTTTTTGCCATTAGATCCAGTACATTTCCATCATGAGTGGGGTTACTAACAATCTGTTGTAGGTAGTTTCTAGAGAAGGCGTTTAGTGAAGTTCTACAGGTTGTGGAATGAATTAAGTCTCCTCCAGTGATTACAGTATGATCGGGGAACTTAAGTACAAGTGAACTGAGGATTTCTGTAAAGGTTTTTGTTACATCAGGAGATGAGTCTTTTGGGCGATAGGAGGATCCAGTTATCATTTTATGCCCACCCCTGATACCGAGTCTTGCCCAAACAGTCTCATATGCAGCTTCAATTTCTATCTCAGTGGATGTGAGTTTCTTGTCTCTTGCAACAAATACACCAACTCCATTTCCCATTTGCCTATGCTTTTGATACACACTTAAATTTTCCCCAAAAATCTAACTGCTATCAATTTCAGTATTCAACCAGATTTCTGTATCTAGTATCATGTGAGCTTCACTGCTTTTCAAGAGCACTTCAAACTCTGGCACTCTGTTGTGAATGCTCTGGCAGTTAACCATTAGGATTTTAATACTCTCACCAGGTGTGGCATTTCTTTCAATCATATACTGATACTTCTATGTTTCCTACAGCTGTCCTTATTTGGGTTTGATGGAGAGTTGCCCAATCTAAAAAAACTCTTGTGTGCACCCCACACACAGTCATCTGCCTGAGTAGCGGCCTCTAACGTGTAGTGCACACGTGTTCTCAACCCTATGGCGCAAATCTAGGAAGTCATAGCTTAGTGTGTCACAGAACCTTCGAAGTCACTGGATCAGTCCTTCCACCCAACTCAGAAACAAAGGGTCATGGTCATTTATGGGGACAATACTGCAAATTATGAGCTCCGTTGAAACTCTGTGGACAAGATTGGTATTGTCAGCCTTCTCTGTCAGTCGCTGGAATTACGCCAAAATGACCCCCCAAGTGCCTCGCTGTTCTTTGATGGGTTCTTGCTTTGCTGTCACAGGGCCCCAGCATTTGCAGCATCCTTTCCCTTCCATGCTGCATCTCCATCCTCTTGCTGTCCTATTTCCCCAACTTGCGGAACATCTCTGGGCCGTTTCTGGAAATGTATTATGCATTTTCGGTAGCCAGTATCAGAATATTCTCCAATGTTCCTTTTTTTCTTTCTTCATTCACCTTCTCCAATCCTTCCAACACTTCAGTGATTGAGGATCATCCTTTTTTTTCTTCCCTGTGCACTCCTGAAGGCTGGTCCACACATCTGACACATAACAGGTGACTAGATAACACTTAATTCCCAGCCCTGAGTCAACAGGTCCGGTTCACAAGTATCCCCTGGTACAGACCAGGTTCGTGGGAGGGGTGATTGTCGATTGGTCCCTCTGTCTGGTGTCCTGGAGGTGTAACCTGTGGTGTGAACTATCATCTGAAGTGGGCGCATCCAATTCTGAAGGGGGCCCACAACTGGAAGGATGGCGCCATCGGAGGTGCTGGCAATCAGAGGGGATTTTCTTGCAATGAGCCAATCATCTTCACAGTCAACAGCTATGAAACGTAAACAGAATGAGGCTAACGATTCAAAGACCCTCTCAGCCTGCACCGAGGTTCCCCCTGGTTACACATACTGGAGATGGTCAGTCCTTCGCTGTGGTAAATCCATTTATTATTCAGAAAGGTGTTGATGCAATTGATAGCCCTGTGAAATCCTCCTCTCATTTACGGAATGGGACTTTGCTTTTGGAGATTGTTTCTGATTCTCCAGCATAATAACTGCTTGGAGTTCACTCCTCCATGGCTATCCTGTTCATGTCAAGGCCCATTGAATGCTGAATTCTTCCTGTGGTGTTATTTACACTAGACTACTCGATGGTCTCATAGAGGCAGAAATCCAAATGTACCTCTCAGATCAGGATGTTATTGTCGTCGATCAGGTGATAAATAAAGTAGGAGCCTCCTTAGTGGCCATGCACACTCTCTTGCTCACTTTTGATAGAATGGTTCTTCCGTCAAAGGTCAAAGCAGGTTCTGATGGGCAATTGTCCACCTCCTTCTTCCCGCTGCATCAACTGCAATGGCGACAATCCCGCCGCCTCCTGCAATTGTCCCATGTATCTCGATGAGCGAGCCATCCAGAAGATCGCTCGGAAGTTGGCTAGTCGGAAACCCTGCGTTCTACCATCTGGCACCTACAGTGCTGTTCTTGTTACATCTCGCCCCTTGAAGGACATGGCCACATAGACATGCATCCTAAAATTCAGTACCTTGGTTGTGAAATCATCCAGCATCATGCTAGCATCCCCGCCTCCTCCTCCTCCTCCTCCTCCTCCAGCTGTTCAACATGCCACCAAACTCTCACCTCAAGGGGTGAAGTCACCAGCTACACAGCCAGCAGGCCAGAAGGAATACTACTGTAAAGACTTCCTACATCCCTGCAGCCAGCCAACATCTGAGACCTCCTCTGCTAACCGGAAAGGCTCGAAGAATTCAAACAAAGGCAAATGGTCTTCACCTTCACCGACTCGAAGATCCTCTTTGACAGTGTGGCAACATGATACCCTCGCCCCACTGACCTCCGTGTCGCCAGAGTGCACAACCAACCGTTTTTCTGCCACGGACTCTGCACGCTGACAGCAGAATAATGCCAACGCTTCTGTAGACCTCATGGTGCAGGATCCTCCTGTCTCTGTGCCCTGTAGCAGTGAGTCTTGGAAGGCTGGCACTCGAGAGCCACTGAGGTGAGACTCATTCATTTTTTTCTCTTCATGACTATCCTCCAATGGAATGTTCGTGGCCTTAACAAAGAGGATTTATGGCTGCTCTTAGTATCGCAGTGTCCACTGTTCTCTGCCTTCAGGAAACAGAATTGTATTCTCACAACCACTTTGAGCTCTCACCTCTCTTGCTGGTCCATATTGACTCCCAACCTCTGGGGTCAGCATTCCATCACATGGGGAATCATGTTCTTCATCCGGGATAGCATTCAGTCAATCCAGGTACCTGACTACCTGCCTTCAAGCTGTTGCAGTTTGCCTTTTCCTTCCTCACTTGCCCTTTTTGTTTTGTACCATTTACATCCCTCTGTTATAGATGCCACTAGGGCATACTTCCTCTAGCTTATTGTTAGGCACTCACTTGGCTGACCTTAATCACCTTAACCTCTTCTGTCTTAACACAGTAGGACCCACATTCCTTTCACACTGCATGCGCAACTGTTCCCATTTGGATGTATCCTTCCGCACTGCCCAGTTTTCCCGTCATCTTGAGTTGTCCATTCTCTCTGACACATACTCAGGTGCTATTCGTTTGCTAACTCCTTCCCCAGCTCCATGCACACCCAAATGGCAGGTTATTAAGGCCGACTGGAGGATTTACTTCTCCCTGGCAACCTTCGACGAACAACATCTCCCCAGTTGTGATGACCAGGTGGAATATCGTACAAACATTATCCTTACCACCGCAGAACATTCCATTCCTCACACTTCCTCTTTACCACACTGTGTCCCAGTCCCTCGGTGGATTGAGGCATGCCGTGAAGCAATTCGCGCGTGGAGACATGCTTTCTGTGTTTTTAACCATCATCCTATGATCGTAAGCTGCATTCATTATAAACAGATGCATGCACAGTGTCATTGCAATCTTTGGGATAGCAAACAAGCTAGCTGGATTTCATTCACTGGTTTTTTTAACAGTTCCACTCCCTCTTTAGTCATGTGGGCCAACCTCCGATGGCTCTCTGTGACCGAGATCCATTTCTTAATTTCTGGCCTGACAGTAGCAGGTGATGTCATCATGGACCCTATTGCTATCACCTTGGGCTGCCATTTTGTGGAGATTTTCCTCCACGGCAGAAAAATGAAAGCCATTGTTGATGCTCCACGAGTAAAGACAATCGACAAATCGCTGAAGATGCTGCTCCATGTCTGTGGAGAACAGCAATAGATGGCAAAATCGTCAATGAAAAGGGAGCCAAAAATGCCTGACAGGAAGCAAGCCATTATAGGGTTAATGGCGATAGGAAAGAGGACGACACTCAGGACAGAACCCTGCGGCACACCGTTTTCCTGGATATAGATGTCCTTTAAGGTAGAACCTACACATGCCTTGAAAATATGGTCTTTTAAAAATTCCTGAAGGAATCCCCATGTGTAGAGAGTACGGAGGATACCAGTCCTCCAGCAGGTGTCGTAGGCTCTCTCCAAATCGAAAAGCATGGCCACAGTCTGGGATTTCCACAGAAAACCATTCATGACATGAGTGGACAAAGTGATGAGATGGTCAGCCGCACTCAAAACCCACACCATGCAGTGTTAGTAAATTGCGAGACTCGAGCGATTATACCTGCCAGGCATGAAACATATGTTCCATCACCTTGCAAACACAGCTGGTGAGAGAAATGGGGTGGTAGCTAGAAGGAAGGTGTTTGTTCTTACTGGGTTTAGGTGTAGCTATGACAGTGGCTTTACGCTGGCATCTGGGAAATGTCCCCTCTGCTCAAATGCGGTTGTATGTATTAAGCGGAAAGTGCTTGCCTGCAAGGGAAAGGCGCTGTAACATCTAAATGTGAACAGCATCAGGCACTGGGGTGGAGGACTGGGATAAAGTGAGAGGGCATGATCTAGCTCCTTCATACTAAAGGCGGTATTGTAGCACTCATGATTTGGAGAAGAGGAGGATATCGTCTGAGCCTCCTCCACTCTCTTCCAATGGAAGGTTATTAAGCCTTTCCCAGCGGCTTGTATGACCACTTCTCGACCCTCTCGCCGCGAGGAGATCGTTTTAACTAGGATGCTTATTGGGCACTGTCTCTTTAGCCATCGCCATTTGTTAAGTGTTGCTCCTCCACTTTGTGCACATTGCGCCCAACGTTTGACTGTCTGCTATTTCATGATAGAGTGTCACGTTTTTAACTGCGTACATTCCTGTGTGTGTTTGCTGTCTGAGTTATCGGCCTTTTCAGTGAACGAAGCACAGGCTGTTGACCACATTTTACTTTTTATCTGTCGGAGCAATATGGCAAAGGCCATACAATTTTTAGTTCAGCACCTCTGCTCTGTATGACGTATTTTATATACCTTTCCCCACGTCGCTATTTTTACCTGTGTTCTCATCCATCAATTGGGATTTACGTGAAGCCATTTTTAACTCCTCTCTTTGTCTTTGTGTTGTACAGTTTTGATATGGACGCGTAGTACCCAAGTTGTTTTTGTGCCCTAAAACAAAACAAAGAAAAAGCAAGATTGACCTCAGAGCCAAGACAACAGGCATCATTTGTTCCAACATGTACACCAGCTACAGTTGGTTTTACCCTGTTCCATCAGTGGCTGCCGAAATAGCCTCTTCGACATTGAATGAGGCCCCCAAGCATACAGACTAAGTGCACCTGGTGTCTTTTCCTGTCCCTTGCTGCCATTTCCCTTAAGGGTACCGGCATACGCTGTGTGTTTGAACTGCCAACAATTAATAGACCTCTACCATTTTGCATTTGCCTCCTCCTGACACCAGACAAAATAGGCGATGAGAGTCGCACTGGCTCAGTTTCAATGAAAGACAGAACTTCAGACTTGTTGGTTAGGGGAATCTCTACAACACCCTTAATCCTCCATGGCCCCTGCCCACCCCGTACAGTATGCCTAGATCTACCACTGACATGCCACTCACAGTCAAGAGGACTAGTAATGGCAGATCCTGTACTTTCTGCAGAGGGGACAAGATCAACAGGAGAGGATAGTACCTGAGGCACCTCTGGTAGGTATTGCGGGTACACAACTCTCAGGAGCTCTCCCAACACACCAGTTCACGGCAGCTGCTAATCGTTTAACAGTATTTAGGG
The DNA here is from genome assembly GCF_021461395.2 of Schistocerca americana. Taxonomy (NCBI): domain Eukaryota; kingdom Metazoa; phylum Arthropoda; class Insecta; order Orthoptera; family Acrididae; genus Schistocerca; species Schistocerca americana. Next base: position 290,956,076 of record NC_060124.1, read on the forward strand.
TGATTTCCAGCTGCTTGCAAATGTCAACCAACTCATCCTATGTTTCAGAACAGCATTCACAGTGGGGCTGCATTTTGGTTGGCTGGTGCTTGTTGCTTGTTGGTACCTCCATTGTGACAGCTGCCACCCATTCCACATCAAACGGTCCCTTCCCTACAGCCTAGGTCTTCGTGGCAAATGAATCTGCTCCAGTCCGGAATTCCTGAACCATTATACCAACAACCTGAAAACAGCTTTTGCATCCCGCAACTACCCTCCCGACCTGGTACAGAAGCAAATAACTAGAGCCACTTCCTCATCTCCTCAAACCCAGAACCTCCCACAGAAGAACCCCAAAAGTGCCCCACTTGTGACAGGATACTTTCCGGGACTGGATCAGACTCTGAATGTGGCTCTCCAGCAGGGATACGACTTCCTCAAATCCTGCCCTGAAATGAGATCCATCCTTCATGAAATCCTCCCCACTCCACCAAGAGTGTCTTTCCGCTGTCCACCTAACCTTCGTAACCTCTTAGTTCATCCCTATGAAATCTCCAAACCACCTTCCCGACCCTCTGGCTCCTACCCTTGTAACCGCCCCCGGTGTAAAACCTGTCCCATGCACCCTCCCACCACCACCTACTCCAGTCCTGTAACCCGGAAGGTGTACACGATCAAAGGCAGAGCCACGTGTGAAAGCACCCATGTGATTTACCAACTGACCTGCCTGCACTGTGAAGCTTTCTATGTGGGAATGACCAGCAACAAACTGTCCATTCGCATGAATGGACACAGGCAGACAGTGTTTGTTGGTAATGAGGGTCACCCTGTGGCTAAACATGCCTTGGTGCACGGCCAGCACATCTTGGCACAGTGTTACACCGTCCGAGTTATCTGGATACTTCCCACTAACACCAACCTGTCAGAACTCCGGAGATGGGAACTTGCCCTTCAGTATATCCTCTCTTCTCGTTACCCGCCAGGCCTCAACCTCCGCTAATTTCAATTTGCCGCCACTCATACCTCACCTGTCTTTCAAAAACATCTTTGCCTCTGTACTTCCGCCTCGACTGACATCCCTGCCCAAACTCTTTGCCTTTACAAATGTCTGCTTGTGTCTGTGTATGTGCGGATGGATATGTGTGTGTGTGTGTGTGTGTGTGTGTGTGTGTGTTTTTGTGTGTGTGTGTGTGTGTGTGTGTGTGCGCGCGCGCGCGAGTGTGTACCTGTCCTTTTTTCCCCCTAAGGTAAGTCTTTCCGCTCCCGGGATTGGAATGACTCCTTACCCTCTCCCTTAAAACCCACATCCTTTCGTCTTTCCCTCCCCTTCCCTCTTTCCTGATGAGGCAACAGTTTGTTGCGAAAGCTTGAATTTCATGTGTATGTTTGTGTTTGTTTGTGTGTCTATCGACCTTCCACCCCCCCCCCCCCCCCCCCCCCCACCCCCCCTCCCCCACCCCGAGTGATCAGTCTTCTGACTGGTTTGATGCAGCCTGCCACGAACTCCTCACATGTGCCATCAATTATTTTCTGCATGTATGCCAATCTCTGTCGTCCTCTACAGGTTTTCCCCTCTACAGCTCTCTCTCTCTAGCACCTGATCTCTTAACAAATATCCTACCATCCTGTCCCTTCTTCATGTCAGTATTGTCCATATACTCCTTTCCTTGCAGATTCTGTGGAGAACCTCCTCATTCTCGTACTTTGTCAGTCCACCTAATTTTCAACATTCTTCTATAGCACCGTATTTCAAATGCTTCAATTCTCTTCTGTTCCGGTTTTCCCACAGTCCATGCTTCACTACCATGCAATGTTGTGCTCCAAACAGTTAGATTGCAGACTTTAATGGTCATATGCAGATGGCCTATAACTAACAGCTGAGGTAGCCGAGCACCTGCCATCCAAGAACAAGTAACAGAGTTCCTGTAACATTCTGTGTCATCCCGCACCATTGTACAGAGATTGGCAGTAGCTGGACAAGGAAATTACTGTCCCGTGTGTAGACTGTCTTTAACGTAATGCAAATGGTGGTACCATTTTTGAATTGGACAGTACTCATCCATATGTGTTGTGTGTACATATGAACTGTCTGCGTGATGCTGAAGTTATGCCATGGCCGAAAAGGTCCCCATATCTGTTCCCAATGGAACTTGCATAGGTCCAGCTCTGATGTCAACTCTGTGGCAGTGTCAATATCCAGGATATCAAGGATGAATTACAACAATAATTGTGGGCCAACCTGCCTCAGAAGATAATACAGTAGCTTTATGACACCCTTGCGAATTGAATCAGTGCATTAGTCCAGGCCAGAGGGGGTACGACATCATACTGACAAGGTCCAATATTGCCAAGTTCTTTACAATATTGCCAAGTTCTTTACAAATTAGACTCACTATTTTCACCACTGAAATAACATCACATACTCTCCCAACCTATGAAGTTTCATTTTGTTTCCTTCTTCCCTTCTGGGTGCTTAAATATTTATTTATTTACTTATATCAGGCAATGTGTTTAGGGAAAACAGTTGTGGTTCTGGAAGTTCAATCTGTGAAATTGTGAAGTTTTCATTTGTGGAGTCTTCATATCAAACTTTTACATTTGCCTTCCACACGCCCACCTCCTCTCTGTCCCAGGACCCTAACTTCACTTGTTACGCTCCCACAATGTCTCGCCCACAGTGCACCCTTCCTCTTATTTGTCTCCCCGTGCCAGCGATCATTCCTCCACGCTGTTTTTATCGCACACAGCTAGGATTCGGTGATGCCAGTGCCCTTGTCACATTCTTATTCTGCGCACCTGCTACATCTCCCTGCCACGTTCCTATCCCGTGCACCTGCTATCCTTCTCCCTGTGCATGTGTGTGTATTTCATACTCTAGCTTAAAAAAGGATTTGTTCAAAAGCTAGCAAAGTTTTCAGTCTTGTTTATGCGCCTTTCAGTGACGCAGTATTTCTACTATTCAGTGTGTTGATATCTTTACTCCAAATTATTTATTTTATATTTACTATTTGACAAGAAACATTTTCTTTAACCAGATGACATAAAAGTTAAAGAAAAGAAATTGAAAGGAAAGAAGAAGATGAAACAGGAGCCAGATATCGAAGTTGATGAGGAAGCAGAGAAAGAGTTCTTTGAAGATGCCCCACCCTTTGAAGAGAATGCTTCGTTCTACCAAATGAACCTTTCACGCCCACTTTTAAAGGTAAAGTTTGTACTGTTTGTTTTTCTTTCTGAATTTAAATTTTTATTTGGGTTTGTTCCATATGAAATACTTGCAGACTTCATACCTTTCCTGGTATTAGATATAAACTGTTATGACATCAGATGTATTAACAGTTTGCAAAAGCTTTTTATCCCATTGGTAACTGGGGAAGTGCTCAGGGTAAATGACAAGAATTCTCACGCCATGGGCCCACATAGTGCTTGGAACTGAAATCTAACTGAAGCCGAGAATAAGTAACAGCAAAATCTTTAATTCCAAATAAAACAAGTCTCCATAAAATAGGCGGGATTGCCGTGGTTGTGAGACATTTACCACCACAAAAAGTGTTGTTATAAGTTGCAAGATTCACAGACTTCAAATGCAAAATAATATGAATGAAGAGAGGTGCAAACGTTGGGACAAAAATAGTAATCATTAAGTGGGCTCTTATGTTAAGTATCAAAGTGGCTATTTTGGGAAGTGCAGATATTAATGAGTCATAAAGGAGGCAAAATTAGTTGTAATTGATGTTAAGTGTATGTTCTGAGAATTTTTTCTGGGGTTAAGAAATGTGGTTGATAGTTGTAAATTAGTCTATTGAAAATAATGTCAAAAATTTGTTGCCAGCCTGACCAGTAGTTCTCGGGAAGGAAGAAATCCATACCTCATTGTTATAGGGACAGCAAATTAATAAACAAATAAATATAAGTATGAGGACAATTTTTGCCATTTTACTTATCCATGGGAAGTGTTGGTACACAATGCAGCAGTAATAGTTCTTGTGAACAATACTATTGATTTTTGGGAATATGCTGTAATTTGGAGTTGGCTGCATAACAAGGTCATGATGATGTTTCGTTCTGTATTTTTGATAAATTATTTTTCGAAGTTGTCTTTGCAATCATAAGATATTTGTAATTCTTTTTATAATTTTTTGAATTTGGTGAAATATTTTACTGGCAATTTTCAAATTGTAATTGCCATCCATTTATCAAAACCAATTGGTATTCATCAGTCGAGAACAATGTTAGATAAGCTAAACAGTAGACAACTGCATAGATTGCTCAGATTTATTCGCTAATGTAACAAGTGCGAACCCAAGTAAATGTGCTTCACAATGCATTATTGGAATCTTCTGGTATTAATCCTACCACAAAAAATTTGCTTCTCATAGCAAATTTTATAGATTTCAACAATTTGAAGTAGGACAGATTTGTTTCTCACCATATAGGTAGGTGTTGAGCAGCAGACAGACATATTAAAAAGTAGACTAAGCTATTAAACAATGTCTTTCATGATTCAAGATTCTTTCATCAAATCTAGAAAAATACACACACACACACACATACACACACACACACAGACACACACACACAGAAATCACAAACACGAACAAACAAACCACTGTCGTCTGCATGCAGTGGAGCCCGATTCAGCATCTCGATACTCGATATGACAGTGGCCATATGTGTGAGAGATGTCATTGTATGAATGTATAAATATGTGTGTGTGTGTGTGTGTGTGTGTGTCTGTGTGTGTGTGTGTGTGTGTGTGTGTGTTGGGGGGGGGGGGATTGTGAGTAAGTGTATGGGTGGTTTTCCAGATCTGATGAAAATGTTGTCCAGTAGCTTAATCTTCTTTTAAATGTGGTTGTCTCCGTTTCAACACTGCCTCTGTCAGGTGAGTAGCAAAAGCCCTTTTGCTCCTTGGCTCTTATAAACAGCCTTTCCTTCAGGAAAGGCAGCATTCAGCAGCAGCAGCAGTCTTGATCGGCATATTCCATTTATGCTGAATACCCTACATCTCACAATCACATTAGTAACATCGGTAAATGAAATATTAATCTTGGAGCTTAATGTACTTATCCTAATCCTGAGAAAGCTATGTATTCAAAACAGAGCATTTTCAGTGTTCAAGATCGTCTGTCTCCTTACACCTGTTTTATATTACTAACCTCACACATATCCCACTCCAGTCCCATTGTAACAAAACACATGTGCATCCACCACAACACAAAAAACATGCGACTGGTGGTTGAGACCATAGAATTAGTATTTCTGTAACCCCTTTATTAAAACTGTTAATTATTGCCAATATTTTTTGACTTAAAAATAATAATCTGTGTGTCCACTTTAAGTCTTAGCAAATAGTTTCAAATTGCAGTTATAAACAACCCTTCTTTATGAACAAAGGTTAAAATTCTCTTCTCAGTACTGACTAATACATGCAGCTCATTCCCACTGCATGACTCAAAATATGATTAACTTTTTACATAGTGCATGCGAAATTTAATCTCTGTTGTCTCACGAGATTGATTTTGTCAAGTACTCTTTCCTCTGAGTAAGACTCCATGTGTGCTTGTCCTAATATTAAGCATCCTGGCCTTACATTATGAGAGTGAGCCTCTTTCCAAGACTGCTCCACTACTGAAATACATTGCCAATTATTTTACTTACTAAAACTCTTAATCATTGGGTCTATCCCCACCTCAGCCAGTTACACTCTCCAAAATATTCTGCCCTGTAGTGTGAAGAACAGCTGCCACTATTATAGAGCCCAACATTGTCAAGTTTTCGTCAACATCAGGGGAAATTGCAATAGGCAGATGATCGGGTCTGGGGAGAAAAAGAATATTACGCAAAATTCTCTGCTTCAGCAAACTCTGTCTTGCCTATCTTCTGCATATCTACGTAATGGCACCTACTTTCCTTCAAACATTAGGTCTTGTAAATGGTAATTACTCCCTGTCCTTAACTATGGATATTGCAAGTGGCTAGTGTGCATTTGAGTGACACTCCCATCATGACCCACCCTCCCATGCTCATTCACCATCCATATCTCGCCCAACCTTCAACCCTCATTCATTTTCCTATCTTTCTTCATTCACTCACTCACTCACTCACCCTCCTTTGCACTCCTTCACCCCTGTCTGCCTTTTGTCTTCCCTCCCATCATTTCTTCTTCTCACTTTCTCCATCACTCCCTCTCAACCCACTTCCACCATGATCTCTTGTTATCCCTCTGTCCCTCCTCTTCCTTTTCATCCCTCTCCCCCTTTTACTGCTGCTGTTACATAATTCTGTTGTAGGTTTCAAGCATTATTCCTATAATCTGCACTGCATGTATTTTGTTTTTTATCATAGTCTCTTAACTTATCATTTAAGCAAGCTCTAAATGAAAACAACAAAATATTGTTGCACCCCACTCCAATGGCAACCACATTTGTTGTTTGCAACAGTGTTCAGTTTGCTGTCTGACTTAGAGCTCTGAATGCCTCCATAAGCATGAATGATATTAAATAGTAGAGGACACCACCTTAAGTACATCTGTTATACTAATTGTATGGCATAGTGCCACATTGATCTCTTAATTACATATAATAGCTTTGCAGTGAATATAATTTATGTGTACTTACAGGCAGTAGCAGCACTGAAATTTGTACACCCAACACCAATACAGGCAGCAACCATTCCTATTGCACTAATGGGGCGTGATATATGTGGTTGTGCAGCAACTGGAACAGGGAAGACTGCTGCATATATGTTGCCAACTCTGGAGAGGTTGCTTTACAGACCTTTAGGAGCAACCACAGTAACAAGAGTCCTTGTTCTTGTACCAACAAGAGAACTTGGTGTGCAGGTAAGTTTGTGATGCCTACAACAAAATTTTTGTCCTTTTGTTTTTCTGTGTGCAACAAAACATTATTTTTGCAATTCAGTGTATGTTGTGTTACAAACAAAAATAATTCGAATGGGACTGAAGAAGAAATGCTTGAAGTAAAAGATACTACGAGGGTTGTTTTTTAAGTAAGGGCCGTTCGCGCGTATAGTCCCGTAGTCCGCGTGGACGCCGCAACAAGCCACCGCGCCACTTGCCGGCATCCTTCCCGTTCACACTGATGCAAGTTGCAGCTCTGTAGCTGATGTGTACGCATCGCTGTGATACTTTATAATGTTTACGATTATTGAATCGCCCGCCGCACGTGAGATACAGTCAGTGATACGTTTTTTGACCACGAGAAGCCTATCAGCTGCAGAAATTCATCGTCAGTTAACAGAAGTTTATGGCTTGAATGCAATGAGTGAAGGTAAAGTGCGTCAATGGGTTAGAGAGTTTAAAAATGGCCGTCAAAACGTCCATGACGAAGAACGCTCAGGCCAGCCCTCTGTGATCACTGATGATTTGGTGGCTTCAGTCGAAACAAAGATTCGTGAGGACAGAAGATTCACAATTTCTACTCTTTCTTTGGAATTTCCACAAGTTTCAAGATCGGTTTTGTACACAATTGTGTCTGAACACCTAAACTTTAAGAAACTGTGTTCTCAGTGGGTACCCAGACTCCTCACAGAGGACCACAAAGGGAAGAGATTTGCCACTTCATTGAACTTTTTGATTTGTTACGAGGCAGAAGGGGATGACATGTTGAGTCAAATTGTCACTAGAGATGAAACATGGGTATCACATATCACTCCCGAAAGCAAGCGACAATCGATGGAATGGCGACACACAACCTCACCCATCAAGGTCAAAGCCAAACAGACGCTGTCAAAGCGCAAGATTATGGCAACTGTGTTCTTGGACCGGTGCAGAACCATAGGCTGTGCAGTATAGTGGTCTAGTTTGCTGAAACAGCTTGACACTGGCCACTCAGATGACATCTGATAGATTGTCATGCACATATACAGTGCTATGTAGTTGTTGCAAAGACTATAGGGTGTGGTTCATAGGAAGAATTCAGGGATGTGAAGGCAGTATTTTATGTGACATTTGTGCCACCAGCATTTGAATGCTGCTTATCTGTTAGGGTTGGATTAACCAAAGAAAGTCAACTTAAGAAGTGCTAAGTGTTTGATAACTTGTTTACTTAGTCATAAGAAAGTATTACTGATACATACAGCAACTCCAGTAGGAGACTTTACAAGAAAAGTATTCTAATGAATGCAACCTAAACTCATACGGCATATTTGGCTGGAAGGCCCACAGTGGTAGATTGAGCACCCTAATTGGAAAGGTTTTACTTCCTTCGTGCACACTGGCACCTTTTCTTCAAAAGGTCTTAATTGTATCTGTTGACAATAGGTGCATGTGTAGTTTAGTGTTACATGTTGATGTGAAAGGTTGCTTTTAAAATTTTGGGGACATGCCCTCATAGAAGATGGTAAGAACAAACTATCCCCTCCTCTTTGTAGAAACTGTGTGGAAATCATAGTGATAAAATTGTAAACATAAAGGTAAGTGCATATGTGTGTAGGCATTCATTCCTTCCAAATGACATTCATGATTAGAATGGGAAGCACTGCAGCTAATACTGATAAGAGGTTCGTACTGCCACACATTGTGATACAGTTTGTTAAGTATGATGAGATAGCACAGCATTTATGACATGGACTTGAATTTAGTAGGAATGAGATTAAATTCGTTGTCCAATCATACTGATCGACGTTTTTTGTGATGTCTGTAGATGAGTTCAGGCATATGATTGGAGAATTACTTCAACACTGGCACAGCTACTTTTTTCCATCATCTTTTCAACTCCAAGCCAGTGTTGTATCTCGAGTGACCTTGAGGGACATTAAACATAACCACCCTTCTTTCTAGTTTGAGAAGTGTACCTGTCGAGTAAACTGTGAAAAAAATATCCTGTGAAGAATATTTCTCGTTTTAACTCTTGGCAAAAGATAGTCATGTTCTGGCAGAGAAAGTGATTGATCTCTTTCTTTGAGCTTGAACAGAAAGTAATTGGCCTGTTTGTTGTGGTTCATTATGAATGTGTGTGTGTGTGTGTGTGTGTGTGTGTGTGTGTGTGTCCTCCTCCAAGTTATATTAAGTTCTATTTCACAATATCATGTAGACACATTTGATCGTTGTATCATCCTCTGTGTGTGTGTGTGTGTGTGTGTGTGTGTGTGTGTGTGTGTGTGTGTGTGTGTCCTCCTCCAAGTTATATTAAGTTCTATTTCACAATATCATGTAGACACATTTGATCGTTATATCATCCTCTCACTTCGTATTTTCAGTGAAAAAGATCAGCTTTCATTTCCTATTTCAGGAACAAGTGAGACAAAACTGATCCATATGACTTACCTTAAAAGGTAGATTCCCCCCTATGGGTCTGGGGGTCAGAATAGGTCTGAGGTATTCGTGCCTATCGTAAGAGGCAACTAAAAGGAGTCTCACATGTTTCGGCCTTTATGTGATGGTCCCACGTAGGGTGTGACCTCCATTTTTCAAAATTTTCCTGAAGAGCAAGCCAATTGGGGAAAGGCGCCTTACATGGTCCAGTGTGCATTGAGATCTTTAGCCCACTTTCTTGTCATCACATTTGAGTCCTGCTCATTCTCCATGTCTTGGACCAGGACACCTTCCTAGGTGCGTTTTCCACCATACACTATGCAGTGTCGCTATCTGCATCAATGATGACCATGGACTTCTTTGCTCTTGATATCCAGCATGGTAGCCAGTCCATTGTTGTGGGGCTTCCATGTACCCTGTTGGTTGTAGCCCCCTGACCACACAGGGATCACTCTGCTGATGCCTGTGCAGTTAACTCCCCACATATGCCAAGGGGTAGATGCCCATTCCTCTGGGGCATCGGGTCTCCCGGCAATGGCCATCCTGCCAGGTGGCATTTGCTGCAGCTGGGTGGCACCCATGGGGAGGGCCCCTCGCCGGAGTGGGTGGTATCAGGGCAGATGACCTGCGATGAAACGTAGTCCATCATCTCTTGCTGGTTGTGAATCACCAGCAGTCTCTAAGTGAGCAAAGTCTATCTTCAGTGCCAATAACCCCCTTCCCCTCCCTGGCCACCCCATGGGAGGAATGCCAGACTAAGGATGGCAGTGAAGCTTATTCTCCCCGGTACCTTGTATGTTAGAGAGCTGATGGGGAACCTTTCATGACGATGTAGCCTCAGTTTTTTGTTGAACATTTAGAGGACAAGTTTGGGGAGATGGAAGGATTGTCCAAAATGAGATCTGGGTCAGTCTTGATCAAAACAGCATCCTCTGCCCAGTCACGGATGTTACTCGCTTGTGACAAGCTGGGGGATGTTCCTGTAACCATCACACCCCGTAAGAGCTTAAATATGGTCCAGGGTATCATATTTCACAGGGACCTTCTTTCGCATTCTGATGATGAGCTGCGCGCCAATTTAGAGCGGCGAGGTGTACATTTCATCCGGCCTGTCCACCATGGTCTGAGGGATAATCTCGTTGCCATCAGTGCCTTCATCTTGGCATTTGAGGGTGTGTCAAGGTGATGGTCTCCCACTGTGATGTAAAGCCCTATGTTCCCCACCCCTATGCAGTGCTGGAAGTTCAACCATATGTCTTCCTGCTGTACTTCCAGTGTCACATGTCAAGATTGTGGACACTCATCACATCCCAATACTCCATGTGCCCCACGTCCCATCTGTGTCAACTGCAGAGAGCACCATTCGCCTTGCTCACCAGACTGCAGGATTTTCCAGAAAGAAAGGAAAATCATGGAGTATAAGATTCTGGATCGACTGACCTAGACTGAGGCTAAGAGGAAATTTGAACGCCTGCATCCTGTACGTATGACATCATCTTATGCCGCCGCTACAACAATTCTGGCACCATCAGCTCCACCAACCCTAGTCACCTCTCAGAGCCGGAAGACTACACCTGCCCCCTTGATGGTGGGAGGCAATTCCCTATCTGTTGCTCCTGCACCACCTACTTCGGGAGCAACCCCCCCCCCCCCTCCCCCCCCCCACGCGTGTCCCCATTTCTAAGCCAGAGAAGCATAAGTCTTCTTCAGCTTCTCTCACTAGGAAGGGTCCCTTGGGTCACTCCTTTTCCAGATTTCTGCTGGTGGGAAAGAAGACACCCGCCAGTGGCTTAAGAGCTCAACAGCAGCTGGTCGTAGGGCTTCACGCTCATGCTCAAAGTCCTCCCAACCAGTGAAATCCAAGGACCAGCGAGAGAAGTCCAAAAAGAAGACCCCTAAGACCAAGGAAATTGCAATGGCACCCACATTAATGCTACATACAAGCTCTGCGTCTGAGGATGGGGTGGAGATTCTGGTGTCCGCTGAGGACCTAGATCTCGCCAGACCCTCAGACACAATGAATATAGACTGCTCAGGCAATATGTCAGTGGAAGCAGGTGACCCTGAGGTGTAAACTGCCTTATTGAATGTTCCATGCCTTCCCAGTCTCACGATGACATCATCCTCCAGTGGAATTGCTGTGGTTTTTCCATCCATCTGGCTGAGCTATGGCAACTGTTAAGCTTTACACCTGCTATCTGCATTGCGCTTCAGGAAGCTTGGTTCCCGTCAGTGCGGACCCCTGTCCTCCGCAGCTATAAACCCCTGCCCTCTGCAGCTATAAGGAATATTACAGCGACTATAATTGAGTGTCAGGTGGAGTTTGCGTTTATGTCCTAAACTCAGTATGTAGTGAACCTGTGCCCCTTCAAACCCCTCTTTAAGCTGTGGATGTCATAATAAGGACGACACAGGAAATAGCTGTCTGCAGTGTATATCTTCCTCCAGATGGTGCAGTACCCCTGAATGTATTAGCTGCACTGATTGATCAACTCCCTAGACCTTTACTACTTTTGGGAATTTTAACGCCCATAACCCCTGGTGGGGTGGTGCCATGCTTACTGCTCGAGGCAGAGATGTCGAAACTTTACTGTCTCAGTTTGACCTCTGCCCGTTAACTACTGGGGCTGCCACACCAGTGTGGCTCATGGTAGTTACTTGGCCATTGATTTATCAATTTGCAGCCCAGGACTTCTCCCATCTATCCACTGGAGAGCACATGATGACCTGTGAGGTAGTGACCACTTCCTCATCTCCCTGTCACTGCCCCGGCGTCAGGTCCACGTACGTCTGCCGAGATGGGCTTTAAACGAGGTGGACTTGGAGACTTTCACCTCTGCTGTCACTATTGAATCTCCCCCACAGGGTAACATCGATGTTATGGTTGAGCAGGTGACTACAACAATTGTGTCTGCAGCAGAAAACACGATCCTTCGCTCTTTAGGGTGCCCAAGGTGTAAGGCAGTCTCTTGGTGGTTGCCGGAAGCGATTAAGGAGTGTCAGTGAGTTCCAAAACGGCATCCTTCGCTGGAGCATCTCATAGCCTTTAAATGGCTCTGTGCCTGCATTCACCAACTTATCAAACAACGGAAGCAGGAATGTTGGTCGAGATGCGTCTCGACCATTGGGTGCCATATGTCACCTTCCCAAGTCTGGGCAAAGATGAAACGTCTTTTCGTGAACCAGACCCCAACAGGTGTTCCCGGTGTTAACCATAAATGGTGTGTTATCTACCGACACAAATGCGATTGCCGAGCACTTAGCTGAGCAGTTTGCTCAAACCTCTGCTTCGGAAAATTATCCCCCAGACATTCGCACTCTCAAACGGCGGCTGGAAGGGAATGTCCTCTCATTCACTACACGCCACAGTGAATCCTATAATGTCCCATTTACAGAGTGGGAGCTCCTCAGTGCTCTTGCACATTGCCCGACACAGCTTCTGGGCCTGATCAGATCCACAGCCAGATGATTAAACATCTCTCATCTGACTACAAGTGACATCTCCTCATCTTCAACAGGATCTGGTGCGATGGCATCCTTCTATCACAATGACGGGAGAGCACCACCATTCCGGTGCTCAAACACGGTAAAAACCTGATTGATGTGGATAGCTATCAGCTCATCAGCCTCACCAATGGTCTTTGTAAGCTGCTGGAATGTCCCCTCAGGGGACTCAGCATTCATTTGCTGGGTACGGGCTTGGCGAACCTGGGGTCCCCGAGCTGTGGACTGGTGTGCGCCGCCAATCCTCTGACACCGTAAGCTCTGGGCATGCTTCAGCGATCACCGTGTGGTGCAACGGAGGAATGTTGTGTTTTGCAGGGACCGGGGATCTTGGCTTGATTGCCTGGATCGCGAGGATGGTACATACCTCTATAAAAAAACCTTCAATCTTAAGGTGTGCTGCGCGCCGATAAGATGCATGGCTGTTGAGGTGGAACAGTCGCTAGCGGGCGACCTCTGAGGAACCTGCCACACCTCAGTTGTATAAGGCTTACCCAGGCATGCGGGGCTCTATCTGGGTGGACATTTAGTTCCCTAGCTGCTCGTGGGACGCACATGGCAACCACGTATTTCCCTTCACCAACTTCGCAATCAGTAAAGCGCATGAGGGAGGCTAGTCCTCCAGATAAGAAGATAGAACAGAGTAACAGGGCTCATGGAGTCATAAATGACAATGTTTTCATCGTGATTAAGGGGAAGGAGGGCTCATTTAAAAAAGTGTCTCCTTTCTATATACATAAAGGCTTAGAAGGACTCGCAGCTACACTGAAATCTATCAAATGCCTGAGGAATGGTACCCTGTTATTTGAGACTACTAGGGCAAAGCAAGTGGAGCTGCTTCGAAAGTCAACCAAGTTAGGCGAGTATGATATTACTGTCGAGTTGCACAATTCCCTCAACTCCAGTAAAGGCGTTGTCACCTGCCGTGATTTAATGGATATCGAGGTAGAAGAGCTGAAGCAAGAATGGGGATTGTAGATGTGGAACAACAGACACGTAAGAATAATGGAGTTGTTGAGAAATCTGCCACCTTCATTGTGACTTTCAATTCGCCTGTCTTGCCTGAATACGTTCTGGCTGGTTTCCTCCGACTTAGGGTTAGGCCTTATATACCTAACCCTATGCGATGTTTCAAATGTCAACAATTTGGCCATACAACGATGAGTTGTGGGGGTGAACCGACCTGCAGTATATGTGGCAAGGCAGCTCATGAAGCTGGGACCAAGTGCACATCTCCAGCGCTGTGTATCAACTGCTCTGGGAGACATCCCGTCTGGAGCAGAGACTACCCCATCTTTGCGGAGGAAAGAAAAATTCAGGAGATAAAGGTGACAAAGAGGATACCTTATGCGGAAGCCAAAAAAGAGTATAAGGCGACAAAACCCCCTGTCTTTCCCACATCCTATGCCTCCTTGGTGCAAAAAAGTGCGTCAAAAGTAGACGCTTCAACGCAGACCATGTCCAGCATAGCAGTATTCTCCACCAATACCTGTACGTGCGTTTGTACCTGCCAGAGCACAACCAATAAAGATATAGCTATTCAGGCTGCTCCTACTGAACCAAATGCTATTGCAGAGAAAGCTACAGCGAAGACTTTGAAGGCCCTCCAGAACCCGAGTGCCTCTCCACTTCACCCATCCCGGACTTCCACCAAGAAAAAGGGACCAGGGAAAGGGGCACGACGTTTGGTGTCAAACCTGCCAAAGGCACTATTGGATGTCGTCATGGCATCCCTGACTGATGAGGAGGAAATCGTCATGGAGTTTGATACCTCTTCCCCAGAACCTGGCAGCCCCTCTGCTGCCACTCGCTCCACAGGTGTCTCACCAGCGCGGCGCAGACAGGGGGAAATCTAAACCGGAACGCTGATATGGCTCCCATACTTCAGTGGAATCTGAATGGAGTCAGAACTCGCTTTGAAGAATTGCGGCTGTTGGTACAGGAAAACCTCTTTTGCATCTCTTTGCAAGAGACACATTTTAAAGAGAATGACACACCTGTACTTACAGGATATCACTTGTACAGGAGAGACGACATGACTGGTAATAGAGCGCAGGGTGGGGTGGCAGTGTTCATTAAGGACACATTCCACTCCTCACCTGTGGCCTTAACCACAATGCTACAAGCGGTTGCAGCTCGGATTCTGGCCCATGTTAATGTCACAGTGTGCTCCTTGTATTTACCACCCGCTGAGCTCATTGACAGTGAAGCCCTCGCACAGCTCATTGATCAGCTACCCCATCCCTTTCTCATTTTGGGCGATTTTAATGGACATAATGCATTATGGGGTTCAAACAACACCTGCCCCAGAGGCCAGATGATTGAGCAGTTGATCAGGACTTCCGACATCATACTGCTGAACACAGGTCAGGCCACGCATTTTAGCACCGCTTCAGGTTCGTCCTTTGCCATAGATCTCTCTATTTGTTCGCCTGTGCTTGCGGACATTGCTCAGTGGGTCGCAGACGACGACCTTCATGACAGCGACCATTATCCTATTTGGCTCCATCTGCCAGTTGAAATGGGTCATGTCGCAAAGCTGCCAGAATGGAAACTGGACGCTCTACAGGCAGTTGGCTGTTTTTGAACAGTGTGAAGGCATCCAGGATTGGGTGGATCACATTACAGCGGTGATGCACCATGCCGCTGATGTATCCATACCAAAGTCAAAGGGAACACCTGTGAGGCAGCCTGTCCCTTGGTGGAATGACGATTGTCGTACTGCAATCAGAGACAGAAGGGCGGCTTTGAGAAGATTCCATCAGCGCCCTACTGATGCGAATCTGGCAACTTTCCGAATAGCACGGGCGCGGGCGAGAAGAATCGTTAGCGAGAGTAAACGGAGGTCTTGGCGAGAGTTCCTGAATTCCATCAGTAGGTCCACATCTTCAAGCAAAGTATGGGAAGCCATTAGGAGGATCTCAAGGCGATACTCTCGACCGCCAATAGCAGCTATACGTGAGCGGGGGTGTCTCCTAACATCTCCAAGAGACATCGCCCGGGCAATGGCAGAATCATTTCAAACTATTACGGCCGATTCTAGCCAGGACCCAGAATTTCATCGCTATCGGGGTACACAGGATTGGGCTGCTTTTGATTTCCATTCAAACAACACTGAGGAATACAACCAGCCTTTCTCTTTGTGGGAGTTGGACTCTGCACTGTCAGTATCTCGAGATACTGTACCTGGTCCAGACCTGATATAGTATAGCATGCTGCAGCGGTTGGATCTGCGGTCAAAGGAAGTCCTCCTTCAACTTTTTAATGAAATTTGGAAGACAGGTGACTTTCCCAGTTTTTGGAAAGAATCGATTTTAATTCCACTTTTAAAACCAGGGAAGGATCGGACCGATCCCAGTAGTTATCGTAGCGTTAGTCTCAAGAGCTGCGTAGGAAAGACATTTGAGCGTATGGTCAATAGGCGCCTGGTGTGGGTTCTGATACAAGATGCTTTCTTACGTAAGCAACACCTTATCAGGGTTTTCTTCGACCTCGAGAAGGCGTACGATACTCCCTGGAGGCATAATATTTTGCGGCAGCTTTATGAGTGGGGTTTCCGTGGGCGTTTACTCATCAGATCCTTTCTGTCGGACAGGTATTTGGGAATGTCCTGTCTGACCGTTTTAAGCAGGAGAACGGTGTCCCTCAAGGAAGTGTCCTCAGTGTGACAGCTTTCACAATTGCAATCAATAGTATTGCGTCTACGGTATGACGGCCCGTACAGTGCTTCTTGTTTGTGGACGATTTCTCCATTTTCTGTTCGTCTTCCTCCCTTACAACTGCTACACGCCAATTACAGCTGACGATCCTGCGATTGGAGGAATGGTCTAAGACCACAAGCTTTAAATTCTCTTTGGAGAAGACTGTTTGTGTAGATTTGAACCGTTCCCATTCTCTTTTTAATCTCCCTGTTTTAAAACTAGGAGACACTGTTCTCACCTTTATGGAAAAAGTGAAATATCTCGGGCTTATCTTTGATTAGAAGCTCACATGGTTGCCACACCTAAAGGATCTAAAGGTCCGCTGTTTCAAGGCTTTAAACGTTCTTAAATGGGTCAGTCATAGGTGCTGGGGCGCTGACAGGGCACGTCTGCTCCAACTTTATAAGGCCTTTGTGAGACCTCGACTGGAATACGGATGTCAAGCTTATGGATCTGGAAGACCTTCATACCTCAAAATATTGGATGTGATTCACCATGAGGGTATTAGGCTTTGAACGGGGGCTTATCGCACGAGTCCAGTTACTAGTCTATTTGTCGAGGCTGGAGAGCCTCCGCTGTCCATTCGGTGTCTTCTCCTCGTGGTACGGCAAGCATACAGGGCCAAGTCCACTCCTCTTTCGTTGGCATCCAACACCTTTTCACAGCTGGCACTGGAACGTCTCTTCTGCCACCATCCGAAGGCAACAAAGCTGTTTGGCATCCGTGCAAAGGAGAGTCTCAAGTCAGTACACCCGGAGGGCATTAAGGTCATCCACCAGGGATGGAGTAGGGGATCTCCCTGGCTACTACAAAGGCCAAGATTACTTCTTGATCTGGCTGCTTACAAGAAGTATTATAACCCGGACCACCTTTTTAAAATTAAATTTACTGAGATTTTAGACCGCCATTCAGATTTTATTACTGTTTACACGGATGGGTCTAAACAGGGGGATTTTATGGGCTGCTCTGCTGTGTTTCCCGATACTGTCCGTAGGATAGGGCTCCCAGAGCGGTTCTCAGTTTACTATGCAGATCTGTTTGCCATTCTGCAAGCATTAGAGCATATGCGACGACATCATGGCACGAAATTCATCATCTGCTCCGATTCCCAAAGTGCTCTACACGCTCTTAAACAGATGTACCCAGCAGATCGGATGGTGCAAGAAGTGCAGGACGCACTCCTGTTCTTGCAAAAGCAGGGTAAGGATGTAATTTTCAGCTGGGTTCCAGGGCACATAGGGATTCCTGGAAATGAACTTGCAGACGCGGCTGCCAAGGAGGCTTGCTCCATCCCACCTCCTGCTCACTGTTCCGTCCCCCTGCAGGCAATAACATCATTCGTGACTCGGACGGTCATGCGTTGGTGGGAGGCTCAGTGGCTGGAAGTGAGGGATAAGAAGTTGCAAGCGGTGAAGGATTCTGTCCGACCATGTTTTGCACTGATATTTCATTTTTAATTTTGTCTACCTGTTTTGATGTGCTGCGTCCAATCTTGCAATTTGCACATTTCCAATTCTCTCAAAGATCGGCTCTGAATTGATCCCTGTTTAACAGATCTTGGCTGCACTCGTCAACATTTCTTTTGGGAATGGGCGCTGATAACCTCGTTGTTCTGCGCCCTAAAACAGTAATAATCATCTGCTGCAATGTATGGTATGTCGGCAGTTGGGTTGGGTCCTGCAGTGTGGCTTGCTGGCTCCACGTCAGAGCGGCTTCCGCCAGGGTCGCTCAGCCACTGATAATCTTGTGTCCCTTGAGTCTGCCATCCGAACAGCCTTTTCCAGATGCCAACACCTTGTTGCTTTCTTTTTTGATCTACACAAAGCGTATGACACCACCTGGCAAGATCATATCATTGCCACATTGTATGAGTGGGGTCTCCGGGAACCGCTCTCGATTTTTATCCAAAACTTCCTGTCGCTCTGTACTTTCCATGTCCAAGTTGGTGCCTCCCATAGTTCTGTCCATATCCAGGGAAATGGAGTCCCGCAGGGCTCTGTATTGAATGTCTCTCTGTTTTTAGTTGCCATTAACAGTCTAGTAGCAGCTGTTGGGCCCTCCGTCTCACCTTCTCGGTATGCAGACGACTTCTACATTTCGTACTGCTGCTCCAGTACCGGTGTTGCTGAGTGTCACCTACAGTGAGACATCCACAAGGCGCATTCATGGGCTGTAGCCCACGGCCTCTAGTTTTCAGCCGCAAAGTCATGTGTCGTGCACTTCTGTCAACGTCGTACTGTTCATCCAGACCCAGAACTTTACCTTCATGACGATTCACTCACTGTAGTGGAAGACATATCAATCCTTAGGACTGGTTTTCAGTTGACAGTGGCCCATATTCTTCTGTTCTGTCCTTTTTCGACTGCCCTGTGACTTCATCTTCGGTTGCTGGACTTGTTATCATTGTTTTTAGCAGACAATGCCGCATCGGCTGATTTAGTTTTACGTTTCATTTGTGAGGGTGGGTTTTATCATTCGATCTGAGTTTTAGCGCATGTCCTTTGCCCCTCTGTGTCCTCCACCGTAGTGCTTTTAGGATGGAGGTTTTAATGTGTTGCAGGGTGGCTGGCTTTTCCTTTTTATTTTTGTTGTCGGCCAGCCACTGTAATCTGATTCCTTGTTTTATTCTCTTCGAAATGTTTCTTTCATCTCTCTGTTGTTTTTCTTGTCTTCTTTTGTTCATTTTAGTGTTCGTTGCCTTTCCTTCGTTCTTGTGGTCTTTCCATTCTTTCCGTTTTGTGTTATATGTCTCATCCGTTTTATTCTCACACTTGTGGCATTGTTTTATTAGGAACAAGGGACCAATGACCTCATAGTTTGGTCCCTAGTCCCCTCTTTTAAACCAACCAACCAAAAAGTAGATTGAAAAAAGGTAAACCAATATGTTTATTGCATTTGCTGCATTTGGAGAGTTTTTGGCAGTGTTGGCTAGAATACACTCTTTGAAATTCTGAAGTTGCAAGGGGTAAAATACAGGGAGCAAAAGGTCATATACAGCTTGTGTAGAACCAGACTGCAGTTTTAAAAGTCAATGGACATGAAGGGAAACAGTAGTTGGCAAGGGAGTAAGACATAGTTTTACTCTCTCCCCAGTGTTATTCAGACTGTACATTGGCCCAGCGGTAAAGGAAACCAAGGAAAAATTTTAAAGGTAGTAAAGGGACAAGAAATAAAATCTTTCAGATTTGCTGATGACATTGTAATTCTGTGGGAGATAGCAGTTGACTTGAAATCAGTTCAACAGAATGACTAGTCTTGAAAAGTGACAATAAGATAAACATCTACGAAAGTGAATGAAGGAAAATTGAATGTAGTCAAATTATATTTACCTGATTATAAGATGAGGTTTCTCCTTCAATTCATCATTCAAAAAATACGATGTCATCTTATGATCACAGTTTACACAATTGCTGCTGAGGTCAATGTGTAATAGATTAATATACGAATCGTATTACATATATGGCTGAAGCTTTGGCTATTGATGTTTCATACAAATTTATGTTGAACAATCACAAAGGGTAGCATGAAGCAAACAATGCAAAACTTTAAAATTACACAAATGCTCAACGGTACCATACATTTCTGTAAAATTTGCTAAAAGTCTATATTGGGGTCACTGGTGTACTTACATGTTTCATGCAGCAATGTTGTCGATGTTCACCATGTGGTATGATGGGAACAATTGGGGATATGTCAAAGCCAATGAGAGATGGTGGACAGACAATATGTTTGGAAGCAAGAGATATTGTAATGTTTTATAATCCGCTATATTTTCAGGGGGGAAAAAAGAAAAAGACAGTAGTGTTCTCAGGTCCTACCAGAATCAGAACCACAGCATTTGCAACATATTTAGAAGAAACAGCCGAATATTTGTGACAATGAAGATGTAAGTTTCACAGATGTCCTGTAAGGATGATGATGATGATGATGAAAAATGGTGATACCACAGATGGTAGTTGAAGTAAACAAAACAGGTAGTGAAGATAACAATTAATGTAAACAGTTTCTCTTTGCTTATTTTATTTCTCCTTGTATTATCAAAATGTAGACAATCAGTAAATGGCATAATTTTAGAATAGGCTATCTTAACTGTAAAAAGAGAAAGTTTGTACTTTTGATTAATCAGAATATGTTAAAAAGAAAATTTTTCTCAAGAAGTCTCTTAAATAGGGGGGCGGGGGTGTTGTCTTATAATCGGGTAAATTGGTAAATCAGGCAATGCCAAGGGAACTAGATTAGGAAATGAGGCACTAAAAGACGTAGATGAATTTTGCTATTTGGGCAGTACAGTAGCTGATAAAGGTCACATTAGGGAAGATATAGAATGCAGGCTGGTAACAGCAACAAAAGCATTTCTGCAAAAGAGAAATTTTTAATGAAATATAAGTCACAACTGCAAAATACTAACGCGAATTCTTTACAGACGAATGGAAAAACTGGTAGAAGCCGACCTCGGGGAAGATTAGTTTGGATTCCGTAGAAATATTGGAACACGTGAGGCAATACTGACCCTACGTCTTTTCTTAGGAGCTAGATTAAGAAAAGGCAAACCTACGTTTCTAGCATTTGTAGACTTAGAGAAAGCTTTTGACAATGTGGACTGGAATACTCTCTTTCAAATTCTGAAGGTGGCAGGGGTAAAATACAGGGAGCGAAAGGCTATTCACAATTTGTACAGAAATCAGATGGCAGTTATAAGAGTCGAGGGGCACGAAAGGGAAGCAGTGGTTGGGAAGGGAGTGAGACAGGGCTGCAGCCTCTCCCCGATGTTATTCAATCTGTATATTGAGCAAGCAGTAAAGGAAACAAAAGAAAAATTTCGGAGTAGGTATTAAAATCCATGGAGAAGAAATAAAAACTTTGAGGTTCACTGATGACATTGTAATTCTGTCAGAGACAGCAAAGGACTTGGAAGAGCAGTTGAACGGAATGGACAGTGTCATGAAAGGTGGGTATAAGTTGAACATCAACAAAAGCAAAACGAGGATAATGGAATGTAGCCGAATTAAATCGGGTGACGCTGAGGGAATTAGATTAGGAAATGAGACACTTAAAGTAGTAAAGGAGTTTTGCTATTTGGGGAGCAAAACAACTGATGATTGTCGAAGTAGAGAAGATATAAAATGTAGACTGGCAATGGCAAGGAAAGCTTTTCTGAAGAAGAGAAATTTGTTAACATCGAGTGTAGATTTAAGTATCAGGAAGTCGTTTCTGAAAGTATTTGTATGGAATGTAGCCATGTATGGAAGTGAAACATGGACGATAAATAGTTTAGACAAGAAGAGAATAGAAGCTTTCGAAATGTGGTGCTACAGAAGAATGCTGAAGATTAGATGGGTAGATCACATAACTAATGAGGACGTATTGAATAGAATTGGGGAGAAGAGAAGTTTGTGGCACAACATGACTAGAAGAAGGGATCGATTGGCAGGACATGTTCTGGGGCATCAAGGGATCACAAATTTAGCATTGGAGGGCAGCGTGGAGGGTAAAAATCGTAGAGGGAGACCAAGAGATGAATACACTAAGCAGATTCAGAAGGATGTAGGTTGCAGTAGGTACTGGGAGATGAAGAAGCTTGCACAGGATAGAGTAGCATGGAGAGCTGCATCAAACCAGTCTCAGGACTGAAGATCACAACAACAACAACAACATAAATTTAAATGTCACGGAATATTTACTGAAGGTATTTGGTTGTAGAATAGCCTTGTGAAGAAATGAAACACACAATGTAAACAGGTTTAGACAAGAAGAGAATAGAACCTATTCAAATGTGATGCTACAGAAGAATGCTGAAGATTACATGGGTAGATCGAATAACTAATTAGTAGGTGCTCAATTGAATTGGACAGAAAGGAAATTTATGGCCAATCTGGACTAAAAGAACAGTCTGGCTGCCAGGACACATCCTGAGCCATCAAGAAATTGTCAGTTTGGTACTTGAGGGAAGTGTGTGTGGCATAAAAATTGTAGAGGGAGAACAAGGTTAAATACTATAAACAGGCTCAAAAGGATTTAGGTCGCAGTTGTTATGCGGAGATGAAAAAAGCCTTGCACAGGGTAGACTATCATGGAGTGCTATATCAAACCAGTCTTCGAGCTGAAGATAACAATAGCATCAGCTTTTTCTTTCCACTTTGAGTTGTTATAATAATATTTCCCTCTGCTTTCCTGCAAAAAATTTATAATGCAGTACAATCTTCCATAATTAATCTTCACAGCAGTGTACAAAATATTTACATTTATTGGCAGGTATATCAAGTAACGAAGCAGCTGGCACAGTTCACTACAGTAGATGTTGGATTATCTGTTGGTGGTCTTGACTTGAAAATACAGGTAACAAATCTGTGTCTTCAACTTATTGTTATTTTTTAGCATTTTGCATTGTCCTCATATTTGTAAAAACGTAGCATTATTTTTGTAGGAGAATGTTTTGAGAAAAAATCCAGATATTGTAATTGCTACGCCTGGACGTCTTATCGATCATTTGAAGAATACACCATCATTTAGCTTGGACAGTATTGAAGTCTTGATTCTTGATGAAGCAGATCGGTAAGTTAATACAGTAGATTTTATGTTTTGATACATCTGTAATTAGTTTGTGTTCCTTAGATACATTATGATATTACTCTTCACAGAATGCTGGATGAAAATTTTGCAGAACAGATGAAGGAGATAATACAGCAGTGTGCTAGGACAAGACAAACATTGCTGTTCTCTGCTACAATGACAGAGGAAGTCAAAGATCTGGCTGCTGTCTCTCTTAACAAGCCAGTTAAGATATTTGTTGATAGTAATCAAAATGTAGCTTTTAATCTACGCCAAGAATTTGTAAGGTAGTATTTTTTTAGTGATCTCATTATTTTACATTGATGGGTTTTATCCTACTCTAAACCTTGCATTTTATGCAGGATAAGAAAAGAACGGGAAGGAGATCGTGAAGCGATTTTGGCAGCTCTTGTGTGTCGTACCTTCAGAGACCATGTCATAGTATTTGTTCAGACAAAAAAGCAAGCACACCGTCTGCACATTCTCCTTGGTCTTTTGGGTATTAAGGTGTGTGCCATAACTTCTACAGTAGTTTTTTCTTTGGTTCTCATACATACTGTGCATTTTGTGAAAATTCGCAGGAGCAGGTTGTGAAGCATGAACTTTATGTATTAGTATTTGCAATAGTGATTTGCAAATGATTACAGTGCTAAAATTATTTTAAAGGAGTGCTGTTGTTCCCCCCTCCCTTTTGAAATCCCTGCCCTCTTTAGCACCCCAGTATCCCAACATACTAGAACAGTCAAAAACACGTCCCTTTCGAAGTTTGACTGTCATTCATTGGGCCCAGTAAAATGGTGAAATGTTTCTTTCTCTTTATTTTTGAGTACACGATTGGTGACTGTTTTCAAAAAGCAGCCAACACCGAAAACACCAAATTTGAATTTTTATTATTGTCTTAGTTTAAAATCTCTTGTTTTCATGATAATTTAATATCATACTTTCAGTACCGCCCCATGAACCATGGACCTTGCCGCTTGGTGGGGAGGCTTGCGTGCCACAGCGATACAGATGGCCGTACCGTAGGTGCAACCACAACGGAGGGGTATCTGTTGAGAGGCCAGACAAACATGTGGTTCCTGAAGAGGGGCAGCAGCCTTTTCAGTAGTTGCAGGGGCAACAGTTTGGATGATTGACTGATCTGGCCTTGTAACATTAACCAAAACGGCCTTGCTGTGCTGGTACTGCGAACGGCTGAAAGCAAGGGGAAACTACAGCCGTAATTTTTCCCGAGGACATGCAGCTTTACTGTATGATTAAATGATGATGGCGTCCTCTTGGGTAAAATATTCCGGAGGTAAAATAGTCCCCCATTCAGATCTCCGGGCGGGGACTACTCAAGAGGACGTCGTTATCAGGAGAAAGAAAAAAAGAAAACTGGCGTTCTACGGATCGGAGCGTGGAATGTCAGATCCCTTAATCGGGCAGGTAGGTTAGAAAATTTAAAAAGGGAAATGGATAGGTTAAAGTTAGATATAGTGGGAATTAGTGAAGTTCGGTGGCAGGAGGAACAAGACTTTTGGTCAGGTGAGTACAGGGTTATAAATACAAAATCAAATAGGGGTAATGCAGGAGTAGGTTTAATAATGAATAAAAAAATAGGAGTGCGGGTTAGCTACTACAAACAGCATAGTGAACGCATTATTGTGGCCAAGATAGACACAAAGCCCATGCCTACTACAGTAGTACAAGTTTATATGCCAACTAGCTCTGCAGATGATGAAGAAATTGATGAAATGTATGACGAGATAAAAGAAATTATTCAGGTAGTGAAGGGAGACGAAAATTTAATAGTCATGGGTGACTGGAATTCGTCAGTAGGAAAAGGGAGAGAAGGAAACATAGTAGGTGAATATCGATTGGGGGGAAGAAATTAAAGAGGAAGCCGCCTTGTAGAATTTTGCACAGAGCATAACTTAATCATAGCTAACACTTGGTTCAAGAATCATAAAAGAAGGTTGTATACCTGGAAGAATCCTGGAGATACTAAAAGGTATCAGATAGATTATATAATGCTAAGACAGAGATTTAGGAACCAGGTTTTAAATAGTAAGACATTTCCAGAGGCAGATGTGGATTCTGACCACAATCTATTGGTTATCAACTGCAGATTGAAACTGAAGAAACTGCAAAAAAGTGGGAATCTAAGGAGATGGGACCTGGATAAACTGAAAGAACCAGAGGTTGTAGAGAGTTTTAGGGAGAGCATAAGGGAACAATTGACAGGAATGGGGGAAAGAAATACAGTAGAAGAAGAATGGGTAGCTCTGAGAGATGAAGTAGTGAAGGCAGCAGACGATCAAGTAGGTAAAAAGGCGAGGGCTAATAGAAATCCTTGGGTAACAGAAGAAATATTGAATTTAATTGATGAAAGGAGAAAATATAAAAATGCAGTAAATGAAGCAGGCAAAAAGGAATACAAACGTCTCAAAAATGAGATCGACAGGAAGTGCAAAATGGCTAAGCAGGGATGGCTAGAGGACAAATGTAAGGATGTAGAGGCTTGTCTCACTAGGGGTAAGATAGATACTGCCTACAGGAAAATTAAAGAGACCTTTGGAGAGAAGAGAACCACTTGTATGAATATCAAGAGCTCAGATGGCAACCCAGTTCTAAGCAAAGAAGGGAAGGCAGAAAGGTGGAAGGAGTATATAGAGGGTTTATACAAGGGCGATGTACTTGAGGACAATATTATGGAAATGGAAGAGGATGTAGATGAAGACGAAATGGGAGATACGATACTGCGTGAAGAGTTTGACAGAGCACTGAATGACCTGAGTTGAAACAAGGCCCCGGGAGTAGACAACATTCCATTAGAACTACTGATGGCCTTGGGAGAGCCAGTCATGACAAAACTCTACCATCTGGTGAGCAAGATGTACGAGACAGGCGAAATACCCTCAGACTTCAAGAAGAATATAATAATTCCAATCCCAAAGAAAGCAGGTGTTGACAGATGTGAAAATTACCGAACTATCAGTTTAATAAGTCACAGCTGCAAAATACTAACCCGAATTCTTTACAGACGAATGGAAAAACTGGTAGAAGCGGACCTCAGGGAAGATCAGTTTGGATTCCGTAGAAATGTTGGAACACGTGAGGCAATACTAACCTTACGACTTATCTTAGAAGAAAGATTAAGAAAAGGCAAACCTACGTTTCTAGCATTTGTAGACTTAGAGAAAGCTTTTGACAATGTTAACTGGAATACTCTCTTTCAAATTCTGAAGGTGGCAGGGATAAAATACAGGGAGCGAAAGGCTATTTACAAATTCTACAGAAACCAGATGGCAGTTATAAGAGTCCAGGGGCATTTAAGGGAAGCAGTAGTTGGGAAGGCAGTGAGACAGGGTTGTAGCCTATCCCCGATGTTATTCAATCTGTATATTGAGCAAGCAGTAAAGGAAACAAAAGAAAAATTCGGAGTAGGTATTAAAATTCATGGAGAAGAAGTAAAAACTTTGAGGTTCGCCGATGACATTGTAATTCTGTCAGAGACAGCAAAGGACTTGGAAGAGCAGTTGAACGGAATGGGCAGTGTCTTGAAAGGAGGATATAAGATGAACATCAACAAAAGCAAAACGAAGATAATGGAATGTAGTCAAATTAAATCGTGTGATGCTGAGGGAATTAGATTAGGAAATGAGACACTTAAGGTAGTAAAGGAGTTTTGCTATTTAGGGAGTAAAATAACTGATGATGGTCGAAGTAGAGAGGATATAAAATGTAGACTGGCAATGGCAAGGAAATCGTTTCTGAAGAAGAGAAATTTGTTAACATCGAGTATAGATTTAAGTATCAGGAAGTCGTTTCTGAAAGTATTTGTATGGAGTGTAGCCATGTATGGAAGTGAAACATGGACAATAACTAGTTTGGACAAGAAGAGAATAGAAGCTTTAAAAATGTGGTGCTACAGAAGAATGCTGAAGATAAGGTGGGTAGATCACGTAACTAATGAGGAGGTATTGAATAGGATTGGGGAGAAGAGAAGTTTGTGGCACAACTTGACTAGAAGAAGGGATCGGTTGGTAGGACATGTTTTGAGGCATCAAGGGATCACAAATTTAGCATTGGAGGACAGCATGGAGGGTAAAAATCGTAGAGGGAGACCAAGAGATGAATACACTAAGCATATTCAGAAGGATGTAGGTTGCAGTAGGTACTGGGAGATGAAGAAGCTTGGACAGGATAGAGTAGCATGGAGAGCTGCATCAAACCAGTCTCGTGACTGAAGACCACAACAACAACAACTTTCAGTAATGTTACCTTGTGCTCTGTGGACATCGGTATGAATGTTGACCTTTTTACAAATGTCTTACATTATTAAACAGTGTTGTGAATTGAAGAGCAGCAGCTGTGCAGCATCTTGAAATTCCTCTTTTAGGGTCTTTGACTGGCATGGCAGGCATAATAATGTCCTGTTCATGACCTGCACTGGGCGAATTTCATTCCACCGTTGCACTTCATCACTCAACATAAGAATAAAAGGGGGACAAAACACACACTGCAGGATTACTTCTTTGGAAAATGTAAATTCAGTATTAACTTTGTAAAGTGATATTCTGGAATTCACATGACAACGAAATATACATATTCATTCTTATGCTACTTCTGGTTCTGACTTTTGATACAAGGGCCATATGTGTGTCTTTGACCCATGTCAAAGCCAGTCTCAAGCTACATCCACCCAGTACATGCTGCTCCTGTTCTGTGACAGATATATTCCGTCACTTTAGAGCCACGGTCATCTGCAAGAGCATCTGGGTCATATGCTAACTCCACCGCAACTTCTGTGCATTCTTTTATTTGTGTGTTGTAATAAACCACCTATACACTCAAATAAATGACCACAGCCAAACTGTGTCCATAGAAAAGACTGATCATCCTTCCCTCCTTGCCCTGCATTAGCTCTGTGCTCGTCCCAACCATATACTGTGCTTAATGCACTCAAGTCACATCCACAAGGAGTGAAGCTGATATCCTCATCTGACGATCCAAAATTTAAGTTTCCCTTATTTGATTAAGCCAAATTTCAGGATTATTGCTTTAAAATGGACATGGGTGATTTCTTTCCCCGTCCTTGTCTAATCCGACCCTTTATTTTACCTCTCATGGCCTCACCACTAATGGAAGCATAATCTTCCTTCCTCTCTTATTCCTCACCATTTCTGTCTGGTCCTTGCACATGTCTGTAAGACTATGACTCCTCTTTTACACTGTTCTCGTAGCAGTTTCCCTCTGATGTCTCACACTCCATACCAATCCCTGTGACCTATTCCTCCGTGTGCAGTTTATCTGTGCCAGGATGAACTCTCTCTGGTACTATATTCTTGTCCCCTTCACTTGCCATCCCTAACAGGACCCAAGACACAACATATCTGGAAATAACACAAACTCGTATCAAGGATATTTCTCATTCCATAGTTAATATTATTGTGTATACAGTTGCATAGCAACAGCAGTCTCTTGACCTGCTAGGCTGTCATTTCACTTCTTTGAAAATCAGTGGTGAAGTAATCCCTCTGCCACCAAAAGCTGTACAGGTTGTAGTATGCATCAAGGAAGGAGTTTCAATTTTTTTGTTTGGACTAGTTTGGCATTTTAAAGCAATAATCCTGGAATTTGGTTAATCAAGTTAGGGAAACCCATGAAACTTAAATTTTGGATGGTCAGATGAGGATATCAGCCTCACTCCTTCTGAATGTGAGTTGAGTGCATTAACCACAGGTTTGTGACTTGTACATTTAGCCATCGCGAGAGCGTTACAAATTTCATTGAAAGTTTGAAGTGGGACACACTTGCAGATAGACGACACGCTAAATGGTAGGGGCTGCTCACTAGATTCTGAAATACAATCTTCGCCGAGGATGTAGAGCATATATTATTACCACCAACTTTCAAATCACGCAGTGATGACCATTCAAAGATAAGGGAAATTAGAGCTCGTACTGAGGCATTCAGACAGTCGTTTTTCCCTTGTGCAATCGGCGAGTGGAACAGAGGGGGTGGCCGGGGGAGGGGATATGACTTTGGCGCAAATTGTGCCCTCAGCCACGCACCGCTTGATGGCTAGCGGAGTATATATGTAGATGTAGATTAGCTCTGACAGTTGTTGTAATCATGGCAGCTGGCTTAATATGTAGCACAGAAATTAGCTACCATTACATAAGAGAAGTGTAACCTTGCCTACACTGCACATATCCCCCGTTTTGTGAGATGAGGGTATTCTCTACATTTCTCCTGACACCGCCTCAAAACAGACAAATAAAAATATAGATAGCATATAATGGCCCCCTTGGAGGAGTTACAAACAATGTATGGACAATTCTCAGGTGCAAGAGTGATTTTTGTATTACACTTTGCTTTGTACGAATAAGAGGAGTGTGTTATGGGAGTGCATTATGAACAGTTCATTGACTTTGAATGAAGCATATTGTTTTGTTTTCAAGTAGTTGGTTTATTATAATATCAAATTGCCAAGCATACAGGAAGAGAGTAAGCTGGATGGAAAGAGTGAGTAATGAAAGAGTATTGGAAAGGGTTGGTGAGAGAAGATGTCTGCTGAAGGTTGTAAGAGAAAGGAAAAAGAACTGATTGGGACATTCATTGAGAAGGGAGTGCTTGCAGGCAAATTCTTTGGAAGGATTGGTTTGTGGGAGAAGACTGAGAGGAAGAAGGAGATACAAGATGATAGATGGCATAAAGGGAAGAGGAAATTATGCAGACCTGAAGAGGATGGCAGAAGACCAGACAGGCAGGAGAACTACCATGTGAAAACCTGCCTTTTGGCAGAAATTGATGATGATACAGGAAGAGCCTCCAGCACTGTCATGTGGTTGTGACATTATTGGTTAAGTGGAGACCAAACACAGATCATACTGTGACAACAGTCAGTGATGACCCGTAGATGGAATAATAAGAGTAGAATCAATGGTTAATAGTGAAATACAGTGAAAGTTCACTAGATGTCTACAGTCAGTATCCAGTCCTATCTTTCACAGTTTTATTGCTACTATTGTTGATACTGAATCATGAACACCAATCACTCCATGGGGGGTGTGAATACTGACAGGAGCAAGCTAGTTGACATCAGATTATCTTCCTCTATGACCTGGCGTGTACATCAACATGTGAAACAGACATCTGGAGGTGCACATTCATCTGTACCTTGCTGAGGAATACCTAGAAGAGCTGTACAATTTCCAGTTGCCTTTGGTTGACGATCCCTCTTGACACATGAGGATCACTCAAAAACTTACTGTAAAATATGAGATAAAAAGTTGCTACATATACCCATTCAGCGTTACAGAATAATGTGTCAGACTAATGTTCACAAAATACAAAATATCTTTTGTGTTTCTTGTCATACTTATAACACCAGTAAAAATTATATCAGTAGAGGCTGCAGAACCATGCTCAGCTTACATAAGTTGAGAGAACCAGACAAATATAGAATAGAGATGTGGAAATAAAATGACAGTAGACCTCATCTAAAGGAAGATATTTGTCCATGACAGGATTTTTACTTGTGATATATTTATCCCGCTAAAAACAATTTTTTTTTTTGATTTAAATCATGAATTGTGTGTCACTTTCAGATACAACACTCTTTTGTCTCATATTTAAAGTAACTGTTTCCATTCTCTGTATTCAGTTGGTCTTTAGTTCTGATGGTACTTGCTTAGCTGTGGAAATCAGTCAACCTTGTTATTGATTTCTGCAGTCAAGACAATTCTGATGAAAACATTCGTTGAACATTAAATCCCATGCTTCATAGACAATGTTTGGTTTCAAGAAATCAGATGCCATGTACAGTTACACGTTGCATGCTCCAATCAGCTTTAATTATGACTCAAATTTCTATTCATCATAATATTTTATGATAATTATAATTTTGTGCATGTACAAATTTGAAGAAAACACAACATAGATAATAACTGAATTGAGAACTACATAACATTTGTATTTTTTCAGGAGTTACTCACATTTTTGACTGAAAAAATTCACTTGTTATTTTCACTTTAACTTCTAATGTGTGTAATCATCACTATAAATGATATCGCAGCTCTCTGACGGCTGAGTATTGTGTTCCTGTTGAGTGACTGCTAGCTTTTTTTAGCAGTCATGCTTCACAGAAGAAATATATTTTAGGAGGGATGTGAGATCTGCTATCTTTTCTGGGCAGATGGGCCAAATACTTAGTATAGGAAAGCTTTGTTTATGTTCACAAATTCTGGTTGGCTACCTATTGTAGATTTCTTCAAATTCACCATAAGGAATTAAAAACCTTTACAAATACTGCAAATAAACAGTACCGTACAACCACGCACTGGAAAACTGAACCACATCCTTCGCCAGGGCTTAGATTACCTATCATCATGCCCTGAATTGAGGGACACCCTACCTGAGACACTTCAATCACCTCCTAAAGTGGTGTTCCAACACCCACCCAACCTCCACAACATCCTAGTTCATCATTATGCCACTCACAGTCCCAACCCTTTGCCACAAGGATCATATCCTTGTGAAAGACACAGGTGCTAAACCTGCCCAATCCACCCACCCAGCACTTCCTATTCCAGTCTCGTCACAAGTTTATCCTATCCCATCAGGGGCCGGGCCACCTGTGGCTTCAGTGGCTGCTTCACTACCTGAGCCATCTAGATTCTTCCCTCCACCACCAGCTTTTCTAAACTGCGCAAAAGGGATTTATCCTTGCAATGCATTCTCTACTCCCATAATTATCCCGGTGTCAACCTACAGTAACATACTGTCCCAACAGTTTCCACCTCCTCTATCCCCATTCTTATCTCCCACCCTGTTTATTTGCAGCTGTCTGCCAATGCATCCACCCATCCTTCTTCACTCCTCTCCATTTTTGCTCCATTTGTCCTCACATTACTGCCCCCTAACCTCCTGACTCTGTGCCTGTCGTCATTCTAGTCCGTGCACACTCCACAAGACAGTGTTCGTTTCTCTCCCCATCAGTACATAATCCCTTCCCCTTCCCCTTCCCAACCCCCTCCAGATTGCTGCTTGTATTCCACATGATGTTACATTCTGACACAAGATACTGGAATGACGTGTGTGTGTGTGTGTGTGTGTGTGTGTGTGTGTGTGTGTGTGTGTGTGTGTGTGTGTGTGTGTTCCTGCTTATGTGTGTGAATGCTGTGTCTCTCTTTTACTGATGAAGGCTGTGGACGGGTGTGTGTGTGTGTGTGTGTATGTGTGTGTGTGGTGTTCCTGCTTATGTGTGTGAATGCTGTGTCTCTCTTTCACTGATGAAGGCTGTGGTTGAAAGCTGTATGTAAGTATCTTTTAATTGTGCTTGTCTGCAACTTGAGGTGTCTTCTTTATGGTAAGTAGCAATCTGTCTTTTCCTACATTGTTGATATTACTACCTGGAGTCTCCATTGTTTGAAAATTGTAGTTAGTAACTTTGATCTCTCAAAGCTGTAATGAAATATTAAGTTCCCATAGAAAGTATTGCCACGTACTGGTGCAAGAATTAATGAATAGAGTTAAACATTTTGGCTTCTGAAAATATAAATGTTTGTGAAAGTTTCATAATCACAAGTAGAAAAATTGTAAAATTGGAGTTAGTTGGTTTGGCTTCTGAGTGGCACAGCTAGTGGTGCATAATGTAGCCACATTTAAAATAACAGGCTGGTGGATTTGTGTGAATGTGTGTGAGGACAGGAGATTGAACAGAAAGACGGACAGTAGGATAGAAACCCTGTGTAAAAGAGAGGTTTGAAAATGACATTTTGTCATACTGTTTTCCTCTAAATATTTTGTTAATGAACAGATTTGCCCTGTATCAACTGGAGTCGTAATTTTGAATCTGTGTTCATGTAGCAAGTTTCATTTTCAGACATTATCATTGTTTTGTAGGTATAAGGAGAATAACACTGGTAGGAAAACTTTACCTTCTGTTGACCATTCATTATTATTTGGCATATGTTACTTGTGTTTTATTGCCAGTAATTCCAGTATTCCAACTTTATGGACAGTTTGATATACATTTAAATTTTGGTTTTAACAGGTTGGAGAACTGCATGGAAATCTGACACAGCCTCAGCGTTTGGAAGCTCTGAAGCGTTTCAAGAATGAAGAGCTGGACGTTCTTGTGGCAACTGATGTTGCAGCTCGAGGTCTAGACATTCGAGGAGTAAAAACTGTAAATGTCTTCAAGGAATTTTGTATTTTAGTTTTCTTGTCTCCATTCTGTGCTTAAAAGTTTAAATTCTTAACTATCTGTAATGAATATTTTCAATGTTTGGGTATTGCTGATGTGAGAACATTTTCACTGCAAAGACACTGCACCTTGTATATGAAGTACATTTCTTTCGCATTAATCTTCTTATGTGATGTCTCACTAATTTTTATAAAGCCTACAACAAGGTCTCAGGAGACTGTACACAAGCTCATGTAGAACATGGATGAGGAACAAAAGTGACCATCTTCTTTTCAAAGAAATAACTCTCACACTCACCATAATTGCCTGCTTATGATCAGTGATTATGTTCTGGGTCATTCCATGTAAAAACATAGATATTTTGATGGATCCTAAGGTAACAATTTCAGAAATTAGTTGTATTTGGTACATGAAGTACTACTTAGTAATGAATTGACCCACAGACATCCCTTTTTTGCATCTCGTATGTGGGCCACTAAGGTGATGTAATATATAAAAAATAGCATACATCATTCAGTTTTTTTATGAAAAATGTTGAAAAACACACTTTTTCCAAGTTGTGCTTTAAATTTGTGATTTTTTTTTTAATAAATAAGTATAACTTTGTACAGGTTAACAGTACAGTCCACAGCTTGTGCACCGTGACTCTTTAGTCTAGTATTAAGTGTAAATAATAATGAACAGCATTTAGCATTGCAATTAATAGTCTTACCTTCACTTAAAATATGACTCCATCGGGAAAAAATATCGAATGTGATGAACTTCTAAGTCTGAGAAGGGGGGGGGGGGCATAGACAATTGAATCTCAGTTTAATTTTATGCTGAAATGTTTACATATCTGATAGCAATCTAAGGAGCAAAGAGGAATATCCTAACTCACTTTATTCACATTGCCACTTACACATACTGCCCACACTCAATGTTACAGGGAACTGGTGAAGAAAATCCATGTGCATTCTTTGAAAAGTTGTACCTAAAATATTTATGGTTGACTTGTGGGTCAGAACTGTAAACAGTTGAGAGCTGAAAAGACTTACCAATCAATTTTCTGAATGTATATATTGTATTTTGCTGCTAAATGTCTCTTCAGTGTAAATAATTACAAGAGGCAGCTAAGATGAACAAATGTGGTGAAATAAATTAATTAAAAAGATAACTTTAGTGAAATAAAAGAAAAGATGCAAGCAATGATGAGAAGCATTAATAATTTTTTACGTGTATGCCAGTGTATGTAGACATATACAGATTCAAATGTAAAGATGGAAATTGTATTTTTAAAACTCCACCTTGCATATAATATTGTTTTCCTTGACATTTTGATCCAAAACCTATATAAGTTCACTTAAATGTAAGAATTGCAATCTTTTTTAGCACTTAATGTCAAGTTCATGCAACCATTCACTGTGACTTTGTATTTATGAGAATCCACCTCGCATATAACATTAGGGAAGGGGACCCAACAAGCATCTTTCCTACTAGGCCATGGATGTAATCATGATTCATCAAGAGACATTCAGTTTATCTCAACATCTTTAAAGTCATGTGATAACTGGGAAATGTGTCCTGTATAGCAGTTTTCATCTCATTTGAAAGCCACATACTGTCTCGCATGCAGCTGTTCCAACAAAGCATTTTCATGAGCTGCCATAGCAACAGCCGTCCCATTTGCATCTGTTGAAAGTCTCTTCATTAAAAAGGTGTTAATAGTAGTGACTGGAATTGCATGGTGTGATTGTTTACCTCTGTTCCAAGAAACTGTAATGTGGTTTGATAACTTGCGAAGAAACAAAGAATGTGTTGTTGGTTTGTATTTTCTGTACAGCTCTTTCAGATGACTCATAATAAGCCCTTTTCTGCATGTGATCCTCCTTGTTATCTACCATAGTGGAAACATAATTTTCCCTTCCTGCACAGAGTCTTCAAAAATTGTCATTTTCATAAAACGTCACTATGTCTTGTTTCACAGTTTCAGGTTAACATCTGTAATCACTTATCCATTTTGCAGAAGCGGTTACACCTCTAATATCATTAACTTTTCTTGCTACACATACTATGTGCTCTGTGACACCGAAAGTAGCTGCTAGTCATGAAAGTGGAACTAGTGTTGAAACTAGAATCTCCTTGCTGTGAGTTGAATGTCTTCATTTTTAAGTGAGAAGCTCCATTACGTTGGAAAAATGTTCTGTGTTGTTCACATGGGCACCCCACAAAATACAAGGCTTTTATACTTTCTTTGTAGGGTATCAAATCATATGAAAATTTCTTGGCACGCAGGTACTCCACAGTGAGCACAGTTGCAGGACACTATCGCACCACGCATTTTTAGTCACTACTGATAACACTTTTCTAATGAAGAGACTTTCGACAGGTAACAGATGGGACCACTGTTGCTATGGCTGCTCGTGAAAAATCTTTGTTGGGGCAGTATGTAGCTTTCAAGTAAGATGAAAACTGCTACATACGACACATTTCCTAGTTGTCACATGAATTTAAAAACGTTAAAATTAACTGTGTGTCTCCTGCTGAATCACAATACCTTCCATGGCCCAGTAGGCAAAATGCTTTTTATGTCCTCTTCTCTAATGTTATCTGCAAGGTGGATGTCCCATCATTATGAAGTCACAGTGCATGGTTGTATAAACTTTACAATAAATGATATCAATATAATAGAGGGAAACATTCCATGCGGGAAAAATATATTTAAAAACAAAGATGATGTGACTTACCATACGAAAGCGCTGGCATGTCTGTTTGTGTTTCTTTACAATAAATGAATTGAAAAGACTGTGTCTCGTACATTTAAGTAAACTTATTTTGTTTTTCGATCAAGATGACAAGAAAAACAATGTTATATGCAAGATGGAAGAATTTTGAAAATACAGTTTCCATCTTTATGTCAGAATTTATTTATGAAACTGTTCTGTGTAGAATTTTTACGTCTATATACACTGATATGTATGTAAAAAATTATTACTGTCACTCATTATTGCTTGCATCTTTTCTTTTATTTCAGCGAAGTTTCTTTTTAATTTAGGCTGACAGAATAAGGATATATCACTACATTTGTTCACCCAAGGTGTCTCTTGTAATTCTTTCCCTTCAAAAGACATTTAACAGTGAAACACAACAAATAAATCAAGAAAAATGATTGTTAACACTTTTCAGCTCACAACTGTTTACAGTTCTGTCACACAAGTCGACTGCAAATATTTTAGAATTTAGGCTAACTGAATAAGGATATACCAACATTTGTTCACCCAAGGTCTCTCTTGTAATTCTTTACCTTGAAAAGACATTTAACAGTGAAACACAACAAATACATTAAGAAAAATGATTGTTAACACTTTTCAGCTCACAACTGTTTTCAATTCTGTCGCACAAGTCAACTGCATATATTTTAGGTACAGTTTTTCAAGAAATACACATGGATTTTGTTACCTAGTACACTATAGTGTCGAGTGTGGATGGTATGTGCAAGTGGCATTTTCATAAAGTGAGTTAGGATATTCTTCTTTGCACCTAAAATTGCTATAAAATTCAATGTTTTTTCCCGATGGAGTCACCTTTAAGTAAAGGTAAGAACTATTAATTGCAATGCCAAACACTTTTCGTTAATGCTAGTACTTAATAGTAGTACTAAAGAGTTACAGTGTGCAAGTTGTGGTCTGTACTATTAACCTGTACAAAGTTATGCCTTTTTAAAAGATCACAAATTTAAAGCACAGCATGGAAAGGAGTATGTTTTTCAGTGTTTTTCATAAAAAGTCTGAATGATGTATCATATTTATTATACGTTATATCAACTTAGTGGCCTACATACTAGATGCATTAAAAATTGAAATATGTAGGTCAAGTCATTACTAAGTAATTGCTCTCTGAAAATACAGAAATTAATGCCTGACTAATGATTAATTACAAATCCTTGACCCTTCAGACACATATTTATCAAAAATGATTAGAGTTAGGGCAGTGCTATTGGGCAGTTTTACTATTAAGACATGTAAGTGTCCATGTACCAAATATGACTAAGTCCTGAAATCGCCGCCTTATTACCCCCTGTAAGATTACACAATGACTCTCCAGTATAAAATCAGTCCTAAATTGTGTCAGTCCTACAAAAGTGCTTGACAATACACCTCGTGTGTCTTTGATACTCTCCCCCCCCCCCCTCTCCCCCCCCTCCCCCACTCCCCCCCCCCCCCCCCCCCCCACACACACACACACACACACACACACACACACACACACACACACACACACAAATTCACTTTGAGCATAACTTTTTGCTACTCTTTCATCCATCAACTGTGTCCAGATGCCTTGCTTTAAAGGTACACTATCATTGTCTTACGTTCCTTTAGTCATTACTGTCATTGTCAGATTTCATTATTTGGCCAAGCAAGGTGGCTCAATGGCTGTAATACTGTACTCATTCAGGAAAAGCTGGGTTCAGATCCCTGTTCACCCAGCCAGATTGATGTTAACTGTGGTTTCCCTAAATCAGTTAAGCCTAATACCAGGTTGGCTCCATTGAAATAGCCATACTGATTTCCTTCCTCATCTTTATTCAATATGAGCTTGTACAGTGTCTTCAGTGACTTCTTTATCAATAAGATGTTTAATCCTAACTTTCCTTCTTGTCTTTCTTAGTCCACAGTGAATTTTGTTGACA
The DNA here is from genome assembly GCF_021461395.2 of Schistocerca americana. Taxonomy (NCBI): domain Eukaryota; kingdom Metazoa; phylum Arthropoda; class Insecta; order Orthoptera; family Acrididae; genus Schistocerca; species Schistocerca americana. The sequence continues at coordinate 290,993,953 of NC_060124.1, forward strand.
TTTAAATAAGTGACTAGCACACAATGAAAAAGCAAAAGTTGTATAATAGCTTCAGCTACTCACATATAGGGGGTCCATCAACCTACTGTGGAAGTGTAAACTGTTCTCTGCAGTCAATCTTATTTTCAATTAATTCACCCTTACGTTTGAAGTGTGCCGCATTTGTTGTCATATCATAATGACAGAGAGCAGTTACCATTAAGCTGAACAAATTCACACTGCTATCTATTTTCATATTAATCCAGTCCGTATCTTTCTTCCTGTACATGCTCCTACCTTGATTTTTCTTGTTTTATAACTATTGAGTAATTCATATTTACAATTTTAGGCGGGAAGTCTGAATTGGTGCTATTTTTATATCGATTCATGTATTTCTTTCTTGGATAATAATATATAAGGGTATACTATCTGGTGAAGGAGCCAGCAGTCAGATAGCAGCAAAAATTGTTCAGCAAGGAATAGATACTACTGAAAAGGTGGAGAGATTTTTCAGACATGATTATTTATTGCTGTGTCAGTGTGAAATGTCATTCATTTCTGTCTTCCCACAAACAGCAGATGGCATTAAATTATGTTGATATAAATTCTTCATATATTTACTGGATTGGGCATTGTCATACTTCTGCATTAATGTGACACAAGTCTTGGAGCAGTGAAGCCTTTGACTCATTCTGGATAGTATTTGCTTCTATTCGTGCCATTATTTGTAAATAAAAATGTGTTACTGCCTTGCTTCTAGTCCATTTAATTCTTACAATCTTTTGGCATGAGAATTGTATTGGATCATCCATAGCAACATCATTTTCATTTCCATAATGAATTACTTTTTAGGTGATAAATTTTCTGATGCCTGCAACAGTGGAACATTATATTCATAGAGTGGGCCGTACTGCACGTGCGGGTCGTGCAGGAGTGTCTGTATCATTAGCTGGTGAAGCAGAATACAAAGTAGTCAAAGAAGTTGTCAAGAATGCTTGTACTCCCCCCAAAAACAGAATTATTCCTCCAGGTAAGTTAGCATTATCATATTCAATTACCATTTGGTAACAGGGCTTGAAATGTGATATTTGTTCTATTACAGTTTGATTTTTTGGTTAACAAGTATTATGATAAACTATGAAATTTGTTACAGACATAATCAGCAAGTATTGTGAGCGTGTTAATGCTCTTGAGGATGATATTCAAAAAATTCTACAAGAAGAAAGAGAAGAACGGGAACTTCAAAAAACTGAGAATCAGGTAAACAGAGCCGAGAAGCTCTTGAAAGAAGGAAAAGGAGATAAATCTCAGCGTTCATGGTTTCAAACTGAAAAGGACCGCCGACTAGAGAAAGGTTTCCATTTTTGAGTACATATCTTATTTATCAGATTAATACTTTTAGCATTATTTCTCCATTTTCTGAAGTTGAAGAAAAGAGATTGCAAACTGCTGTGTTAGAATATTTACCATCACCACTGCATTTAGATGACCGAGCTAGGTCAAGATTCACGTGGCTGTTTCTCTGCACTGAATTTAATTAGACACATTCCACGTTATCCTTTCTGCCACATCATCCCACTGTCTGAAAAGAAGATTGCATTCAAAACAAAAAGTTAATGGCTACTGAAATTGTATCCTTGATTGTAGAATATTTTTTAATCTTGAAATATGTTTTAAGGAGCTTATTCTGATAGCAATCAACTATAATTTATTGCTCTTAATGAAAGAGAAAGGGCAGAATTTTGGAAAGAAATCCTAAGAGAGTAAACATATTTGGATGTGAATAAAATGAAGTGTGAAAAAAGTGAGTCGTGATACACCTGTAGCCCCTGGTGATATTAGGCTTTGGTACCGGAAAGTTCTGGATGCAATATAAATAATGTAATCACTCATAGAGTAGTAAATGTAATCATTCTGCTGAGTTTTCTGCTGGCGAGTGATTTACTAAGTAGCGCAAATACAGATGTCCACTCCCTCCCCCCTCCCTGAAACTATGTGCGTGCCTTTTTAGCACACTTGGTCACTAGCTTAAGGTTAAATGAAATAAAGAATTAATAATCTATTTAATTAGCAGTGGATGTGATTAAAGAAATAAATATCTGTGAAGTATATTAAGACAAACAATGATAAAAATAAAATCTTAAAACATCATTAAAATTAAATGCTAGTGTGGTGAGAGTGTCATTATTGGTTTTTGTTTAAATTGTGCTGATAATAATAAAAGATTGCTCTGCATTTTAGCTTTCAGCCAACGGGCTTTCTTCTGAAGTAGAAAACACATCCACATGCACAAGTCACAACATCTGAGCACTGTCTCTGGCCACTGTGGCTGGACTGATTCATATCCGAGCCTGATGGGCGTAGCAGTCTAGTGGTGGAGGGAATGAGGAGGCATGGGGCAGTGAGGGAGGGAGTAGCAGGGTGATGTGGGGGAAAGTGTAGTGGGAAGGGAATAGGTAATTGTAAGACAGAGACTCCCCCCCCCCCCCCCCCTGCGGGTTCGGGGGTAAGAATAGGCCTGCGGTATTCCTGCCTGTCGTAAGAGGCGACTAAAAGGAGTCTCAAACGTTTCGGCCTTAATGTGATGGTCCCCTCTTGGGTTTGACCTCCATTTTTCCAAATTTCCGTTGTTAGTGCATGCCATTTGGGGAAGGACGCCTTACATGGTGTTTTTCTATTGATCCATCATGCACCACCATCTTGCGTGCTACCTATTGTCGTGTGGCGGGATTTACACCCAACGTCTTCTGGGTTGCCTCCTTGTCTTGTGCGCAATCCCCTTCTTAGCACCCCCGACAACTGTGGACCCTTTCAACACCTAAAATCCAGCACGGTAGCCAGTCCGTTGTGGTGGGGTCGTCATGTACCCTCTTGGTGGTAGCCCCCTGACCACGCAGGGATCGCACTACAGATGCCAGAGCTGTTTCCTCCCCACGCATGCCAAGGAGTATGTGCCCATCTTGTCTGGGGCACGGGGACTCCGGGCAACGGGATATCGGCGAGGTACCCGTTGCTTTGGCTGGGTGGCACCCTTGGGGAGAGCCCTCGTTCGGAGTAGGTGGCATCTGCGCGGATGTGGCGCAATAAAGCGCAATAAATCGCACCAAGCTGGTGGTCGCACGGCCACCGGCGTCTCTAAGCGAGGCAGAGTTGACTTTGATGCTGCGCAATATGACCCTTAGTCGTTCCCCTCGTTGGCTGCACCGTGGGAGGGACGCAGATCTAGTGCCAAGCAGGAGCCTTACGTACCACAATACCTTGTCTGCAGCAGGACTGATGGTGACTCCTTTCTTACGACGAAGCCTCTGTTTTTTGTGGAACACCTGGAGGATAAGTTTGGGGAAGTGGCGGTATTGTCTAAAATGAGGAATGGGTCCATCCTCCTCAAGACATCCTCCCCAGCCCAGTCACTAGCGTTGCTCTTGTGTGATAAGCTGGGTGACGTCCCTGTTACCGTCACACCCCACAGTAGCTTAAATATGGTCCAGGGGATTATTTACCATCGTGACCTATTGTTACAATCCGACGACGAGCTGAGAGCCGACTTGGAACGACGTGGTGTACATTTTGTCCATTGTGTACATAGAGGACCCAAGACTAACAGGGTGGCCACTGGTGCCTTTATCTTGGCCTTCGAGGGTGCTGTATTGCCCGAGAAGGTCAAGGTAATGGTTTACCATTGTGACATCAAGCCATATGTCCCTCCCCCGATGTGGTGCTTCCAGTGCTGGAAGTTTGGGCATATGTCCTCCCGTTGCCCATCCAGCACCACATGTCGAGATTGCGGACGCCCCTCTTATCCCGATTCTCCATGTGCGCCTCCGCCTGTGTGTGTCAACTGTGGGGAGCACCACTCTCCATGCTCGCCGGATTGCCCCGTTCTTCATAAGGAACGGAAGATAATGGAATTTAAGAGCCTGGACTGGCTTACTTATCGAGAGGCAAAACTGAAATTTGACAGGTTGTATCCTGCTTCCCTTCGCACATTTTATGCTGCAGCCACGTTATCGTCGCCCTCGCGAGCAGCGGTTGTCGCCTCATCTGTGCCGCCTTCAGTGGGCCCTCGGGGCCGTGCATCTCTGTCTGCTCCCCTGGTGTCTGGGGGCAAGCCTTCCTCTGTTGCCCCCTTAGCAGTTGGGGGCAAACCCTCTTCTGTCGCTCCCCCCACACTTACTTCTGGAGTGACATCTGCTCCAAAACCGGGGAGCTCGATCCCTCCCCCTCCTTCTCTGCCGGCATTGCCTCTGCCGGTTCCTCTCTCGCGGAAGGGGTCCCTCGGGGCTCTCCCTTCCTCCGTTTCTTCTCCTACCCAGCTGGATGTCAGCCAGTGGCTGAAGGTTCCGCCACCTGCTGGTCGTAGAGCTTCTGCGTCGTCATCAGCCACTGACGATCCTTCAGAGAAGCTCTCCCAGACCTCTAACCCTAAGGACAGACGCGAGAAGAAGGAACGGAACGTGTCCAAGAAGAAGGACGTTCCGGCGGTTTCAGTACCACCTGCTGTACATAGTTCTGGCTCCGGGGATGAGGTGGAGATCCTCGCCTCTGCCGCGGATCTTGCCCTCACGGAACCCTCGGGGGCCTTCCCTCTGGACACAGCTGACTCTCCCCCGGTGGTGGCAGTTGGCTCTGAGGTGCCGTCTGCCTCTTAGTTGCCTTCATGCCCTCCCAGTCTCTTCCTGCTTCCATTCTCCAGTGGAACTGCGGCGGTTATTTCCGCCACCTGCCTGAGCTCCGGATGCTTCTGAGTATTTCCCCTGTTCTCTGCATTGCTCTGCAGGAAACTTGGTTTCCAGCAATGCGGACCCCCGCCCTTTGCGGTTATCGGGGATACTATAAGAACCTGCCTGTCAACGGGCGTCAGGTGGGGTTTGCCTCTTTATTCACCACTCTGTCTATAGCTCGCCAGTACCCCTTCTGACGCCTTTAGAGGCAGTCGCTGCCAGGGTTGAACTCTCGCCGGCTATTACTGTTTGCTCTGTTTACATTCCTCCGAATGGGGAGCTCCCCCGACATGTCTTGGCTGCGCTGCTGGCTCAACTCTCGCCACCATTGCTGCTTCTGGGCGATTTCAATGCCCGCAACCCTCTATGGGGTGGGACTGTCTCCGATGACCGTGGTCGTGCCGTGGAGCATGTGTTGGCTCAGCTCGACCTTAGCCTCTTGAACACCGGTGCTCTCACGCATTTCAGTGTGGCCCATGGCTCGTTCTCGGCCATCGATCTCTCTCTTTGCAGCCCCGGACTTGTCCCATCCCTCCACTGGAGAGTGCATCCTGACCTGTGTGGCAGTGACCATTTTCCCATCTATTTGTCACTGCCCCAGTGTCATTCTTCTGGGCGCCTGCCTCGCTGGGCTCTCAACAGGGCTGACTGGCCGGCTTTTACTTCCGCTGCCACCATTGCATCTCCCCCACAGGGTGACATTGAAGAGGTGGTCCGTGCCTTGACCACGTCAATCATTTCTGCGGCCGAGGCTGCCATCCCCCGCTCTTCTGGTCTCCCTCGGAGGAAGGCTGTACCCTGGTGGTCGCCGGAGATTGCTGAGGCTATTCACGACCGTAGGCGGGCTCTCCAGCGTCATAGGCGGCACCCGTCTCTGGAAACCCTCATCACCTTTAAGAGGCTCCGTGCCTTGGCCCGTCGTCTTATTGCACGCCGTAAGCAGGAGTGCTGGGAGAGGTATGTCACATCCTTGGGCTCCCGTGTCTCTCCCTCGCTCGTGTGGTCCCGGATCCGGCAGATTTATGGATACCGGATCCCTATGTCTCGTTGTTTGTATGCCGACGACTTCTGAATCTCATTTAGCTCAACAACTACGGGAGTCGCCGAACGCAGGCTGCAAGTAGCCGTTCGCAAGGCAGCATCATGGGCTCTGACTCATGGTTTTCAGTTCTCTGCAGCCAAGACGCGAGTTATGCACTTCTGCAGGCGTCGGACGGTCCACCCTCATCCTGGACTTTACCTCGACGGCCACCTACTTGAAGTGGTAGACACTAGCCGCTTCTTAGGACTCGTCTATGATGCCCGGCTCACATGGGTTCCTCATATTACTCAGCTGAAGCAAAAGTGCTGGCGGCACCTCAACCCCATCCGCTGCCTGAGCCACACGTCTTGGGGTGCAGATCGCTGCACGCTGTTGAGATTGTACAGAGCCCTTGTGCAGTCCAGGCTTGATTATGGGAGCCTGGCCTATGGGTCTGCATCCCCCTCAGTGTTGACGTTGTTGGACCCCATACACCACTGTGGGGTTTGGCTTGCAACTGGCGCTTTTCGTACGAGCCCCGTGGATAGTCTACTGGTGGAGGCCGGGGTTCCCCCACTGCGGATTCGCCACCATCGACTGCTCACCGACTATGCTGTCCACGTGCATTGCTCGCCGGGCCATCCCAATCATCGCCTGCTTTTCCCTGCCATGGTCCTCCATCTGTCCGAACGGTGACCTAGGTCTGGGCTTTCCATTGCTGTCCGCGTCCAGTCCCTGCTGTCGGAACTGGGGTCATTCCCTCTTCTGCCTCCCTTCTGGGTCCGTGCACCTACACCTCCCTGGTGTCTTCCCCGGCCATCCGTCCGTCTGGACTTGGCACGGGGACCCAAGGACTCGGTTCCGCCTGTGGCCCTCCGTCGCCGTTTTCTTGCATTCCTCGCCTCATTTTCGGGCTGTGAGACTGTCTACACTGATGGTTGCCTGGTTGATGGTCGTACTGCCTATGCTTTTGCTCATGCTGCCCATGTTGAACAGCGCTCCTTGCCGGCTGGCTGAAGTATTTTTACTGCAGAGCTGGTGGCCATCTTGCGCGCTCTTGAGCATATGTGTTCCTACTCAGGTATGTCCATCGTCATCTGCAGTGACTCCTTGAGCAGCCTCCAGGCTATCGACCACTGCTATAGCTCTTCTCCTCTGGTATCATCTATTCAGGAGTCTGTTTCTGCCATTACCCGCTCTGGTCGTTCGGTGGTCTTTGTTTGGACGCCAGGTCACGTTGGCGCCCCGGGAAATGAACGTGTCGACAGGCTGGCCAAAGGGGCGATCGCCGCCCCAGCTTTGGAGATCGGCCTCCCGGCTCGTGATCTGCAGTTGGTGTTACACCGTAAGGTGCTTGGGATGTGGAATGGTGAGTGGCGTGGCCTGACATCCCCAAATAAACTGCGAGCTGTTAAGGAGTCAACCGATGTATGGCGGTCCTCACTGCGGGCTTCTCGGAGGGACTCTGTCGTCCTGTGTCGGCTCCGCATCGGGCATACCTACCTGACGCACGGCCATCTTTTGTGTCAGGAGGTGTCCTCCCCCCCCCCCCCCCCCCCCCCCCCCCCCCCCTGTGTCGGTGTGGGTCCCGGCTGACGGTCGCCCACATTTTGTTGGAGTGTCCCCGACTGCACACCCTCTGGCAGTCTTTTAATCTCCCGGGCACTTTGCCTTTGGTTTTATTCGACGATGCCTCCATGGCTGACGACGTTTTAAATTTTATCCGTGGTAGTCCTTTTTATGGCTCCATTTAGGGCAGTCCTGCACCTTTCGCTTTCTGTGTCCCTTGTCCTCGAGTCTCTCATAATTGGTTGCAGATTTTGGTGTGTAGTCGGATGGTTGACTCTTTCCCTTTTTTTTTGTTCTCGTGGTCAGTCAACCAGTCTCCGGCCATCTTCTTTTCTTCTGTTTCTTTCTGTCTGGTGTTCATCTGTAGTCTTCTTGTCTGTAGTGTTCGTTGCCGCCTTTGTGTTCTTTCAGTGCCTGGGGGGAGTCTCCTTCCCCTTGGGGCTTTACCTGCTCCGCAAATTTTCGTCTCGCCTTTTTTTGGAATGGGGGACTGATGACCTTAGCTGTTTAGTTCCCCTTGAACATCCCAACAACCACCTAAGACAGAATCTAATAAAGGTTGAGACCAGGGGCATTATGGGAAAGTAGGATATATTGCAGGGAGAATTACCACATGCAAAATTCAAAAAAGCTGGTGTTGGTAGGAAGGATCCAAATGGCACAGGCTGTGAAGCAGTCATTGGAGTGAAGCACATTGTGATGGGCAGCATGTTCAGCAACTTGGTGGTTCAGCTGTCTCTTGACCACAGTTTGTCAGTGTCCATTCATGTGCCAGACAGTTTGTTAGTCATCATGTCCACTTGGAAAGCAGCATAGTTTTTACAGCTTAGTTTGTAGATCACGTGACTAATTTCACAGGTAGCCCTGCTTTTGACAGGATAAGAGATTCGTGCAACTGGATTGGAGTAGGTGGTGGTGACGGGATGATGTATGGGACAGGCCTTGCAAGTAGGTCTATTGCAGGAATATGGGCCGTGAGGCAAGGGATTAATGCAGAGATGGAGTAGGGATGGACAAGGATATTGCGTAAGTGAAGTGGGTTGTGGAATACCACTTTAGGAAGGGTGGGAAGGTTAGTGGGTAGGATATTCCTCTTTTCAGGGCACAGCCTGAGGTATTGGAGAATGTGATTCAGTTCTGGGTGCTACTGAGTCATGAGACGAGTGCTCCTTTATGTGAATTAGCCACATGGTACATGCAAAATTTTTCCATGATTTTAATAGTCTAGTGCATCCAAATGAGCAAAAGTTACACTTTTGTGACAATGAAGTAAGAAATGATCCTTTATTAATTAATTTTAATGGCATTTTTTATACTTGCATGGAGTGTGATGTTAATGTCTTTTTTTGTTATTTCTTCTGCCTCTTACATAAAATGCAACTTGAACATTAGTATTCTTCTAGATTAAGTATTCTTAACTGGAGTTTGCATCTTGAAACTTCTTGGCAGATTTAAACTGTGTGCCAGACCGAGACTCGAACTCAGGACCTTTGCCTTTTGCGGGCAAGTGCTCTACCAACTGAGCTACCCAAGCATGACTCACACCCTGTCCTCACAGCTTTACTTCTCCCAGTACCTTTGGAAAGGTCCCGAGTTCGAGTCTCGGTCCGGCACACAGTTTTAATCTGCCAGGAAGTTTCATATCAGTGCACACTCCACTGCAGAGTGAAAATCTCATTCAGTTTGCATCTTATTTTCATGCTTTCATATAAAATCAATATTGTGAAGTCTGTGCTGATCTACAAACAACACAATTGTTTTAGAGAGGCTGAGACTGACTGATCCAAAAGGAGGAAAGAAAAAGCGAGGAACCAAACGAAAAGCAGATGACAGTGATGATGAACAAGAGATTAATGCTAATAATGAGGCTGAAAAAAAAGCAAAGAAGGGTAAACGGAAAGAAACTCCTGAAGACAGAGTTCAGGCAGAGATGAGTAAGATTGCAGCACTGCAAGCTCGTTTAGCAAAGAAGAAAAGCCGTCCACGAAAGCTAAGAACTCTGGTTGACACACCAAGCCAACCCATTGGTCAAAAAAATAGTATGTATTTGGCAAATGAATCTCAGTTGATTTATATTTACAATTATTGTTGTATCTGTGCTTTATTGTTTACATGTGCAAAATTTGTGCTAACGTAGGATACTAAATCTTAGATCAAAAGCCTGTACTTTTCCCTGGGTATAGTTTAGTAGTAGTATGAAGTTTGTAAAAGGGTGATGTTACAAATTAAGGTTTGATTCCCAATCTAATCCACTGTTTCATTCTTCAATTAAATCCTGAGAAACTGGAGATATCTGAATCCAAGGTGTCTGATTAAAACTTAAGCTATAATTGTGTGGGTTGAATGCAGCATCCTGTTATGGTTCTCAAGTAGCTGGGAACCCGCTTTTCCCAAAATCAATGTTTCATTAATAACAACAGTATGAAACACATAGATTGCTACTTGGTTTCATTTTTCATTATTTTATATAACTTCATCTTTTTTACTTTAATGCACAAAAACAATGTCATTTACATAATAATGTCATTGTTAACTCTTTGTTTCTAGATTCCAGGACTCCTGAAAAAAATTATTTATTGTCTTCTGTGCCTGTAGTCTTTATTGATTGTATCCCTTTTTTGGCAGTTATTAAAGTGGAATGACTTGCGGCTGGTGATAACTGCTCTTGCAGCTGCATCACGACAGAGATAATTTTTTAGATCACGCCTTTTACAATACCTATGTTTATTGGAATTTATTGATACGCTCTGGTCTGAACAGCTGGAAAATTGGTTAACTTGAGGAAACTTTCACCACCTCTGAATAGGTCATTAGAAGAAGTGGTCACTTGCTGTTCAAAAATTCTTATTTATTGAAACTTCTCAGGTGCAGCTCATCACCAGAACATCAAGAAGAAAATTCTTTACACAATATATGGAGTCATGTGTGCCATGTGTCCGTTGAGTACAGATGCTGATGCCTGACGCATGTGATTCCATATATTGTATGACAATTTTTCTTTTTGATGTGCTGATGATACTGTGCCAGAACTGCATCAACAAATAAGAATTTTTGAAGAGCAGGTGACCAGTTATTCTAGCGACCTATTCAGCAGTGGCACAAGTCTCCTCAAGTTTACTGTATAGTCGCAGGCCACTTGCTTGACTTCATGTTGCATCATAAGAATTGGTCAAAATATGCAGATATATCGTGGAATGAATATTGTGCCTGGGATTACAATGGGTAAAGCTGATGGTATTGTTAAAGGAAGAGGTAATACAGTCTTCTTTCACGTAAATAGGCCTTTACTTAAGGAACAGAGTAGCAGAAATCGTCATCATTCAGTGCTGATGTTCACTCGGATGCAAGTAAAGATGGTGAAATTTTTCAGCAAAATAGTTTCAAAAATTTGTGACATAGCAAGCCATTGGTGGAATTGAAGTTAGTAGGTGACTGATGTCTTTGGATTGTCCTCAGAGTGTGATTTAATGACTTGATTTGCTTCATACAGATGTAGATATTCAAAGTTACAGCCAGAAATGGCCATTACCTCTTCCTCACACGCAGTCATGGTAGGCAGCAGGATCAGTTTACACAAAAAAAGACAGCCAGGGATCATAATATTTACTTAAACTATCTGAATTCATCTCTATGAAGATGCTGGCTATTCTGAGTTAGGTTTTCCATAATTCCCTTCAATTGCTCCAGGCAAATGCCTGGATGGTTTCTTTGAAAGGGCATGACTGATTTCCTTCCCCATCTTTGAAACCACCCTACATTGTGCTCCATCTCTAATGATTTCGGTGCTGACAGGATGTTAAACTCTAATCTTCCTTCCTTCCATCCATGAAGATGGGCTATATGCAGGTATGTGTACTGTTAATGAGATAATGTCGTGAATAGTTCTTGGGTATTCAGCCAGATGTGTCTAAAAGACACAATATTTCAGCAAGGCGGCTGCTTGGCATCTTCAGGCACTCCTGATGACAGTGATGTTTTGCTGATTGCTGTGTTTATAGTCCCCACTCCCCAGCTCCTCCAGCCAGTACTCTGGGTGCAGACGTGGTGCAGTGGTGGGGAAGCGCAGTGTCAGGCATCAGTCAAGGGCCCGCCACTATGCTCTCATGGTGCTCAAACCTGTGTCTAAAGCCTTGCTTAATTGAAACCTGCTGTCCTTATTTATTAGTTCATCATGCTTTTGGATCTCTATAGCTTCTTTTAGAATACAATCCCAGAGTTTGTAGGAACAATCCCAGAATTTGTAGGATTGTTGCTACAACTTGGTGCTATCTTAATTCATGGTATGTCTGTGGGGGATGCAGGTCTCTGCCACAGTGGGCTTTGTTGGCTGAATATTGTCTGTGTTGCATGTATGCTCAGTACATCTCTCCTGTACTGTTCGGATAGTCTGGCCTACATACATTTTTCCACACTGTCAAGTGATACTGTAGACTCCCAGTTTCCAAAGTCCTAGGTTATCCTTGACTGATCCTAATAAGGTTTTTGTCTTAGATGGTGGGTAGAATAAACACTTGATGTTGTATAACCAGAGTACTCTTCCAGTTTTTGCTGGTGTGTTCGCGATGAAAGGAATAATCGCCGTCGCAACCACTTTATCTTCATCTTCAGCTGGCTGTGGTCGTGGCTTCTTTGGTTCTAAGGGACACTGTATCTGGCAGTTGCTGTAACCATTTGTACGGAACATGGCCTGTAAGTGCTGCATTTCATCTGCTAGACTGTCACTGTCTGAGACTTCACATGCTCTGTTCACTAGAGTGCTTAGGACACCTCACTGTGAAGATGCATGGCAGCTGGAGCCACGCAAGCATAAATCTGTATGTGTCGTTTTATGTAGGCAGTGTGACCTAGTGTGCTATCTGGTCTTCGCGATGAGCACATCTAGAAATGAAAGTTGACCATTTTCCTTTATCGCCATCATGTATTTGATGTTCTGGTGCAACGAATTCAGATGTAGCAGTTGAGATCTTGTAGACAGCTGACTCCGTTCTTCTTCAAATGCCTTCATAAACTTATTGGCCACCACTGGTGAGAGTGAGCAGTCCGTCAATACTCTGTCTGCTATCTCATAATAATTTCTGTCGATCAGGAGGTAAGTTGATGTAAGCACAAATTCAAACAGCTTTGTTAGAGAAGGCCCAAACTTTTCTCCTAGGAGGCTTACGGAGTCTCATAGAGGCACCCGTGTGAAAAGAGATACCACATCAATGCTCACCACGGGTCTTCTTGGCCCAGCAGCTCCAGAACTTTTAACTAAGTTCATGAGCTGCTGAACGAAATGTGGGAAATTTCTTATGTGGTGCTGGCTCCCTAAGTATCATAATGGACAGTAAAGAAGAAAACCTGTGAAAGCAATAATAAGCCTTGTTGGAAGTGAAAGAAAACAGAGAGGACAGGCATGAAAAGTAAGTGAAGTGAGGAATTTCCATGGTTAAGGTAAATTATGTGACACGAGTGCCAGAGTAGAAACAAAACACAAACAGTAGAAGATACAATATTGTAAAGAGAGTTCATGGAAATGAAAGATAAGCAGCAGTAGTAAGTAATAATATGAAAAATGTCCAAGTGCTAAGTATGTATTGAAACTAGGTCTTGTCTTTGGAGTTGTGAAGCAGCTATAATGGAGATGAAGTGCAGATTGAGAGAGCCACATAGTGAAATATAGAGCACAAAAAACAAGAAATGATGTGCTGTTTGGCTGTAATTAACATGCTATAAAGAGAGTTATTATTGATTTACAAGCAATGAAATGACTAAGGACTACCACTCATAATACAGAGGAAGCATTGAGCAGGAGACACACAAAACAATTGGGTTTGAGTTTGTGCACTGAGAGAATTTAGTTGAGCAACTGTCTTTTCTATTGTTTCATTTCCCTTTCACAAGCCCAAAATATGTTTTGTAATTACAGTTTGATCCTTCTTTACTCTGCATCTGAGTCATTTACTGATTTTTCGCTATAGTACCATGGACCAATTTTATTCGACAACAAATAAATAGTTCTAAGGATTGTATTGAAATAATGTAACAAGAAATCCAAAACGGAATATAGAAGTGATTTTTAATTGAGATTTAACATATGTAATGTGGCAAACGTAAAAATGTGTTTAACATTATAAAAGGAGGAGAAACTTAAATTTTTCTGACTGTGAGAACAGTGACCACTGTTAAGGATTCCTTTGACACAGCAGCAGAGAAATGTGTGTTGAGAGTGGTGTGTCTAGAGGAATGTAACCATGTCATCATTTCAGACAGGAGATGCTTGTTGAGAGTGATGCACCTAGAGGCATGTCACCATGTCGTCCTTTCAGAGAATTTCCTGTTTTGTCTACAATATCACAATGGATGTGTCTATGTTTGGATGCTCCGAGAATAATGATTGACATTTGTCATTGTCATTTTGAAGTGTGTTTCCATACACAAGCTCACAAAAATGGTTACAAAATTGCTGACATGAGAAGATGTGTATGTGAGGTGGATGAGTCCTGGGAACATGTAAAACATGATTCCCAGTGTTCCAAAGCATCACAAAAGACCTGGGAAGAAAATAGTGTCTTCTGACATATAACATATACGAACAGCCCAGAAATGATATCTTACGCAGTAACAGCGTGCCCAGGGGAATCGTGTAGAAAAATCTGAATAAACAAGTGTGCATTGCACACAGCTGGAGGGTTAAAGCATTGAACGATTTGCACCTTTTTCTGTTCACATGAGACTCTTTTGTTCTAGTGATCAATAATAGATTGATGCTGGATGAAGGGAAAGTTCATTTCTGTATTTAATATTGGTAGGTACCATATCAGGTCCAGTGACCTTTATGCAATGAAGGGCCTTTGAGTGTTTATTAATTCCAGCCCCAAGTATTTCTCTATGTTATAGTCGCATTCCAGTGACATTTAAAAGTAGTATTTGTTTTGTGATTTCCTTCTTCTATTTTGCGGAGTTTCAGGGTCAGTAAGTACATGGATAGACTGAGATTCCACATTTTCTTTTTCTGAACCTTTATCTAACTGGGGACTTCTCCTCCCAATGCTGCTTTCAAAGTTCTAGTCATTTTTTCTTTAATTTTCCTTTTTTTCTCATTGTATGCTCAGACCACTGAAGTTTTACAGCTAGTTGTAGGTTATCAATAGGAACAACTTCTTCCCAGTTGGACTCACTGCCAGTTTTATCCTTCTGATCTTACAGACATTGATTTTGATTATTATTAGTTTGGATTTTATCTACAATAATGATGGAAGCTGAAGAAATGAATTAAAATCTGTGCCATGGCCAGAACTCCTTGCTTACTAGGCAGGTATGCTGACATTGCACCACCACAGCACTATAGGTAACATAGCTGCACGGACTGTCCTAGTCCAATGGCCTCCCTTACTTCAGTTCAAATCTTCAGCTTCTTTTCCCCTTCTTAGATCACTACTATTGCCGAGGCTCTCTGGTATTGGAATAGCATCCCAATGTTGGACGTAATGGGGAAATCCTGCCTGTACCTGGGATGCAGTTGGTCTATAGATCTGATTTAATTAAATTTTCGTTGAGGCATTTGAGGCTCATCTTTATCTACAATACTGTCTCAAGGAAGATATAATTACATCAGATCTATAGATCAGCTATGCCTGAGATACAGGCAGAATTTTCCCATTACACCTGACACTGGGGCGCTATTCCAATACCGGAGAGCCTCGGCAATAGTGATTATCTAAGAAGGGGAAAAGAAGCTGAAGATGTGAATTGAAGTTTGTGGTAGGGAGGGCACTGGACTAGGGTAGTGCATGCAGCTATGTTAACCATAGTACTGTTGTGGTGTAATGGTTAGCATAACTGCCTTGTAAGCAAGGAGGCCCGGTTTCAAGTCCCAGCCATGGCACATATTTTAATTCATTTCTTCAGCATCCTATTGTTGTTGGTGTAGATGGAAGTACTGATGTAGCCAGCATCAAGGAAGGCAGTGGCTTATTGTTTGGGATCCTGGGAAGTTAGAAAAGATTCCTACAAACAAATCCATGACACAGCAATGGGCACCCACAAGGCACCATCCTATACCAAGCTATTCATGGGCCATGTAGAGGAATCCCTCCTAACTACCCAGAATCCCAAACCTTTTACCTGATATCGCTTCATTGATGACGTCTTTGTGATCTGGACTTAGGGTGAGAACACCCTACCCATGTTCCTACAGAACCTCAACACCTTCCACCCATTCACTTCACCTGGCCCTACTCAACACAGTAAGCCACCGCCTTCCTTGATATTGGCTAAATCGGTATGTCTATCCACATCGAACCCACCAACCACCAACAAAAATACCCCTGCTTCAACAGCTGCCACTTGTTTCATACCAATAAGTCCCTTCCATACAGCCTAGCGACCCTGGTTGTCACATACACAGTGACGAACAGTCCCTCCCCAAGTTTGCCAAGGGCCTCACTGAGGCCTTCATAGACTGAAATTGCCCTCCCAGCTTTGTCCCAGAACAGATCTCCCATATCTTATCTCACCTACCACATATCCATTATCTGGCCACAAAGGAGCACTTCCCTCTTGAATCAGTAACACCCAGGACTGGAGCAACTGAATCATATTCTTCGCTAGGGTTTCGACTACCTCTTGTCATGCCCTGAGGAGTATTCCCCCCACCTCTCCCACAGTGATATTCTGCTGCCAACCCAATCTACAGAATATCCTTGTCCGTACCTACTCAACATCTGCTCCCAACCTCTTGCCTCATGGTTCATATCACTGCAGTTGACCATGATGCAAGATCTGTCTCATACATTTCCTACCACCACCTACTCCAATCCTGTCGGGCATCTTGTACCACATCAAAGTTAGAACTACCAGTGAAAGAAGCTATGTAACCTAAAAACTAAACTGCAACCACTGTGCCACTTTCTTTTTGGGCATGACAACTAACAAAGTGTGTGTCTGCATGAATGGCCACTGCCAAACTGTGGCCAAGAGACAGCTGGACCACCCAATTGCTGAACATACTGCTCAATACAATGTGCTTCGTTTTAATGACTGCTTCATAGCCTATGACATCCGGATTCTTCCTACCAACACCAGCTTTTCTGAATTGTGCTGGAGAGAACTCTGCCTACAACATACCCTTTGTTTCCATAACTGCTCTAGACCCAACCTTCGTAAGGCCCGTCCACCTACCTATCCCCTTCCCTGTTCCCACTTGAGCACTACACATTCCTTCTTTCCAACCAGTGTACTTATTTCCCCCCTTCTCTACTCCCCCCTCCCCTTTCTCTGCCAGCACAGCCTCCAAGCACGGCACCTAGCAGCTCTGTCCTGTCCCCACCATGTCCAAGCAAGTTCCCAGAGGCAGCACAACATCTTCCCCAACCCCTGTCCTGCTGTCCTGCCTCATGCCACTTTCTCACCACCATCCCCACCCCAGTAGATTTTTGCTTACATCAGACACAATCATGTTCCATCATCTGGAGGCAATGGCCACTTGTGTGTGAATTGTGCTAGTGTGTGTGTGTGTGTGTGTGTGTGTGTGTGTGTGTGTGTCTGTGTGTGTGTGTGTGTGTGTGTGTGTTATATATTTTAGAAGAAAGACTTTGTCCAAAAGCTTAGATATTTTAGGAGTCTTTTTCATTGTGCTTGCATATGTACACTTCTTCTATGTGGTGAGTAGCAATCTATCATTTCCATATTGCTGTTATTCCTTGCTGGTCTTTCTATTATTTTTCTTTGCAATATTAATTAGTTTTCAGAGAGATAAATTCATCCCTTGTTTGTCACTTTTGTGATATTACTACATGGAAAGCAAGTTATACACAGCAATTTGTTTCACTGAGACTTTATTTTGCACAAGTCGTTTAACATGATCTGAAACTGATCCACAGCCTTTCCTCACCTTTCCTCATAAACTCTAAGTTGGCCATGTTGTCATCAGTTGGCTCCAGTAGATGTTTAGGAATGGAACTACTAAAGTGATATCAACAAATTTAGCCATCGACAGAATTTCACAGGGAAGGCAAAACATTTAGATTATAAGAAATAATGAAGGGAGGTAAATTATGTTGTAGCAGAGAATTTTCTATGAGAGCGCACTAAAGAAATGCATCTTATACACTTTGATTAAAAAGTGAATTGTATATTTTATGTAATTTGTTAAGTTCTGAATTTATTGAAAATACAATTACAATAATCATATTGGAATAAATATTCTGTGTCCATAAGCACTTTGTCAACAGCTGAATTTTGTTATATTTAGGTTCCTCAAAACGTAAAAAATCATCATTTGCTGAAGACCTGACAGATGTCAGCAGGAAAGGAGCCAAACGATTACGTTACGAGTAAGTATCCTTGTTTGTCACACATTTTTTACCAATTCTGGCTGTTATACCAAACTTCTTACTGTAATTACACATTGATAATTATGTATAGTGACACTTAAATTAAATTTGAACATACCACTATTGCTATTATTTCTAGAGCTAACTTCCAGAAGAAAATGGACAAACTGAATAAAAAGAAACCTGGCAAAGTATTTGGTCAGATGAAACAAAAGAAAAGTGGCACAAAACCAGGACTGGGAGCAAAGAATGGCAAAACAGGAATGTTTGGAAAAAATAAAAAGAAGAAAAATATGAACAGATGACATGTGTTCAGCTATTCTAGAAAGTGGACATGAACATTAAGATATGTTGTGACAAAACTTCTCAGTTGTTCTGTTTTGACAAAACTTCTCAGTTGTATCAACTGCAAAAGAAAAAGAATGTTACACTTATTACAAAGACCTGTACACAATACATATACTTTTTTCACTTTCGATAGTTTGTTTTTTATTATAAGATATGCAGTAATATATTGCACTTCTTCTGTTTTCCGACCAATGATTATTTATTTTACTTTGGAGGAAATAAGATTACCAGTACTAAGAACTTTAAACTATGTTGTTTGGTGTTGCAGAATTAGGATTTTGAAAGGAAGTGCATATTTCTTCCCCTCTCCCCACCTGGGATGTAACATCTGTGGTTTTCCAACTTGTAGGTGCTACACTTTCCTTTGCAGAATGCAATTACCTACCTTCTGTGGAAGGTAATATAGAATGTTCCAGTCATAATCTTTAAAGAATGTATGGAAATAGCCATCTTTCAAGGAAAAAAGAAATTCACAGAATACAGTGAAATCTTGCTTTTATGCTTTTCAAGGGACTTTATAAAAATGGTGTAAAATGTGGGAAATAATGTTTTAAGTGGTAAAAACTTATGTATAGGATCCCCTTCCTCCCGAATTTTCGTTGTTTATAAATGATATATGTACATGATAAGCATCCAAACACTCATCATGTGGTTGTGTATATCAAATAAAAGTTATCTGAATTTTGTACCATGTTCATCTGCTAACGTAAGTGGTAGTGGTAAATGGGAAGTAGACATGTTCAACTTAATTTAGTTCATCATAATAGATGTTTGTGCAAATCCTTCAGCTGTGTCATTCATTATTTGAATAATGAAATTTTGCACTAGTAAGATATCTTTAAATGCTAAACATACTGTGTTTTGAAAATTTATTCTCAAATTTACGTAAGTATTTTGTGTGAAGTTTGCATATATGTTGTTCTGTGTCTCTTGCAACTGTAGACATCTTTTGAGGTTATAATGCACTGTACCTCCTCCATTGTGCAGAAAACCACACACACATAAACCATAACTTACATAGTTGGTTTGTGAAACATCACAAAAATACTTCTATAAATATTTACAGTTGACAACAAGAATAAATTCTTGAAACACATCTTGATAAGCATGAAAAAATTTGTAATTGGTGCAGCGTTTCATTCCCGTGTGGAGTTGCTAGTCGCCCTTTGGGCACCTCCCCAGGTGGCGATTGGGGAATGTTCACCAGGTATGGTGGACACCAGGGAAATATAATAGCTGAGGCAGATCAAAACTAGCAAAACAACAACTGCTGCCTTGCAGTTGGGAGTTGGGTCTCCAAAGGCTAAGGGAAGAAAACCCTGATTAAAAGTCACCCATCCCCCAGTAGGGGTTGGACGCAGAGTTGACAGCCCGCTCTGTAAAAAACAGTTGTTACGAAACTTCTACAAAGTAAAGTCGGATGGATGAAGGAAGACGGACCTGGCACGGAAAAGCACAAAGAGGATGGAATACAAGTAAAGGAAGGAGGGAAAATAAGGAAGAAGAAAAATGTAAGGTGTAGATCAGATCTATATATTGGTACTTGGAATGTGAGATCCCTATACCGGCCAGGAGCACTGATAGTAATGCTGGATCAAATAATGAATATGGAGCAAAGTATGATAGCACTACAAGAAATTAGATGGACAGGGAGTGGAGTTTTAGAAAAGAAAGAGTCGAATATATTCTATAGCTGCAGTGAAAGAAATCATGAGCTGGCGACAGGATTTGTTGTACACCATCAATTAAAGCATTTCGTAATAGGATTTACACCCATTAGTCAAAGATTATCAACACTCAGGATAAAGGGGAAATTCTGTAACTATTCCATGATTAATGCCCACGCACCAACAGAAGAATCCAAAGAAGAAGAGAGAGCAGTATTCTGTGAATCTTTGGAAAGAGTATATGATGATTGCCCGGGGCATGATATTAAAATAATAGCCAGAGACCAAAACACTCAGGTGGGGAAATAACAGATTTATAGACCGATAATTGGCCCCCACAGTAAACATGCAACACTTAATGAGAACGGAACAAGGCTTATACTGTTTGCAGCATCTAGAAATATGGTAATAGGATCAGCACCGTTCCTACATAAAGAAATACATAAGGGAACATGGAACTCACCAGATGGAAATACAGTAAACCAGACCAACCACACATTGATAGATTTGAGACACAAATCAGACCTATTGGACGTGAGGAGTCTCAGAGGCCCAAACATAGATACAGATCGTTTTCTGGTATGGTCACGAGTGAGGGCGAGGATATCTTAATGCAGCGAAAGGAGTCTGACCCAGGGCACAGAAATATAATATAACAACTTTAGAATCAGTGGAAGTTAGAGAACAGTATCAGGAGAAGATAACTCGAATTCTGGAAAATGTTGGAGAATATAACAATATCGAAGATCAGTGGGAAGTGACAGAAAAGACGGCGGAGACATCGCCAAGAGAGATACTCAGAATTGGGACAAGACAAGTAAGACTATCATGCTTTGATACTGAATGCAAAATAGTAACTGAAGAAAAGAACAAAGCATATGCAAGGACACTGCGATCGCACTGTATGAGGAGAGTAGTAGAAGAATACAAAGAAAAATGGAGGATTGAAAAGAGGACTCACCAAAGAAAAAAGAGAGAATGGATGAAAGCAAGCATGAAAGAAATGGAGCTCATGAGAAGCAAAAATGAAATAAGAAAATTCTATAGAGAGCTTAATGCGGCACGGAAACCTTTTGGTAGTAAAACAAGCTTAATAACAGATGAGACAGGGAGTATAATAAGTGAAGAGAAGGGAATATGTGAAAGATGGAGCAGGTATTTTGATAGTCTCCTCAACCCTAGAATAACTATACCAGAGAATCCAACAGAAACGAATGGGGAAGAGAACTCAGACAACAACACTACCCCACCAAATATAGGAGAAGTGAAAACTGCCGTGAAGAAATTGAAAAACAACAAGGCGACAGGGACAGATGGTATTCCAGCAGAACTGCTTAAGCAAGGAGGCAGAGAGCTGGAACGAAGCCTTCTGAAAATGGTCACAAGAATATGGGAAGAGGAGAAAACGCCCCAACAATGGAAAGAGGGTATCATATTTCCCATATATTAGAAAGGAGATAAGATGTGTGGCAATTACAGAGGGATCACACTACTTAATTTGCGTTATAAAATATTCTCTAATATGCTACTCGACAGAATACTCCCAATAGTACAGAAAGAGACGGGGCCGTACCAATGCAGATTCCTTCCCGAGACGTCAACTATAGATCAAATATTCACCTTAAGACAAATCCTGGAAGAAAAAAAAAAAAAAAACGAATACGAGGTTGGCACACATCACCTCGTTATAGATTTCAAAGCAGCTTATGATAGCATAAATAGAAAGGAGTTATATCAAGCTCTAGGTGAACTGGGAATCTCAAGAAAGTTGGTAAGGCTGGTGAGAATGACAACGAGCGAAACACAAGGTAGTGTAAGAATAGGAGGTATGATGTCCAATACATTGAGTATTGAAAACGAAGTGCGACAAGGGGATGCATTGGCATGTCTTGTCTTTAATGCCGCCCTGGAGAAGATGAGAAATGCAAACCCTCTGAATAGGGGAACGATCTTCTACGAATCAGTGCAGATACTGGCCTACACGGATGACATAGATATAATAGCAAGACCCCAAAAAGCAATGAAAGAGACATTTACAGCTCTCGAACATGCTAGTAGGAACATGGGGTTAATTATTAATGAACAAAACACAAAATATATGGCAGCTGGAAAAGCACATAGAAAAAATATGCCAAATGCAAGAACAATGGGCAATTATACGTTTGAGAGAGTTGAACATTGCAAGTACCTGGGGTCTACAGTTACCCATCTAAATGATGCCTCCTATGAAATTAAACAGAGATTAATACTAGCCAATAGAGCACATTTTGCCCTGACAAGACTTCTAACCTCAAGGCTGCTGACTTGTACCACTAAATTAACTATCTATAAATCACTTATATGACCAGTGCTTATATATGCCTCTGAAACCTGGACATTAACAACTAAATATATTGAAATACTGTATGCATTTGAAAGAAAGGTACTTAGATGAATTATTGGCCCAATCTGCGAAAGAGGAAGATGGAGGAGGAGATACAACCATGAGTTGTATATCATATACAAAGACCACCCCATCACAAGGATAGTGAAATCCTCCAGATTGAGGTGGGCGGGACATGGGGCCACTCATGAATGATACAGAAGTACCAAAAAGAATATTACAAGGAAAGCCAGGAGGGCAGAGAGGACGTGGTTGACTAAGAGCCAGATGGGAAGATGGAGTAATCGAAGATCTTAGGAAGATGGGTATAGAAACTGGAGTGTATTGGCAAAGGACCGAGAGAAATGGAAGGAAATTGTAGACGAGGCCAAGGCTCATCATGAGCTGCAGAGCCAAATAAAGAAGAAGAAGCAGTGTTTCATTATTTAGACAAGAAACATCTTAGCAATACAAAGGAAGCACAAGCACCAAGTAGCTCTACAAGTGGCCACACACATCCTTAATCATCAATTTTCTGTCTTAAGGGAGGTCTTCAAATTTAGTTTTCCATGCAATCCTGTCATTTACCGTCTCCTTCATTTGCTCATAATTGTTTTCTATCGTTATACTAGCCACCACCTGATATCTTCTTCTTCTTCTTCTTCTTCTTCTTCTTCCTCTTCCATTCACTGTTCCTTCCATAGCATCCATTCTTCTCACCCATTGTCCAAGTTAGTTTTGTTTCATCTTCCTGATTACTTTTAAAATTTCTCTCTCTTTCCCCACTCTTAGCAACACTTCTTCATTTTTCACTTTGTCTACCCATTTTGTCCATTCCATCCTTCTCCAAATGCACATCTCAAATGCTTCTGTTCTTCTTTCTTCCTCTTTCCTCAGTGCACATGTCTCAGCTCCATATAATGTCACACTCCATATAAAGCACTTTGCTAGTCTCTTCATCAGATCGCCATCCGTGAAACCACATAGAAGCCTCCTCCTCTTTTCAAATGCCTCCTTGGCAATTGTTGTATGCATTTTCACCTCATTATTGCATCTCATGTCTTCCATTATTATGCTTCACAGATATTTGAAAATATTAACTTGTTCTATACCTTCACATCCTAACTTTACAGTTGTTCTTACTTTTCTTGCACTTATACATTTGTCTTTTTCTTATTAATTTTCATTCCAAATTCCACACAGTTTTTATTTTTTTTTTAACATTCCAATGATAGTTCTTTCACTCTCTGCCAGTAACACCGTATTTGATGTGACTTGCCATACGAAAGCGCTGGCAGGTCGATAGAAACACAAACAGACACATACATACACACAAAATTCAAGCTTTCGCAACAAACTGTTGGCTCATCAGGAAAGAGGGAAGGAGAGGGAAAGACGAAAGGAAGTGGGTTTTAAGGGAGAGGGTAAGGAGTCATTCCAATCCCGGGAGCGGAAAGACTTACCTTAGGGGGAAAAAAGGACGGGTATACACTCGTGCACACACACACACACACACACACACACACACACACACACACACACACACACATCCATCCACACATATACAGGGTTTTATAGATAAGTTAGCTCTTTCACACCACTACTCCAAGGCTCTTAAACAACTTCGCTGGTAATCCATCAATTCCACTTGCTTTATGAATCTTTACCTCTCTTAAAACCGTAATTACTCCCATCACCACCACGCCGAGCAAATCTTGACAGTTGCAGGAAATAAACCTTTGCTCCAACTTTTACCAACTCAGATTGCTGAGTAAAGCTCAGTGGTGTCAAGAAACTTAACCACATAATGTTTGCAAAATACTACTTGAAGGTCAACACCATGTGAGCATCATATTACGTCAGTTACATCAGGAGTTTTTTCCATGAATTGTCTCATGAAGTGTAAATAGGGAGAAAATCATAAATATATTATCACAAAATTGGGTGTGAATTAACATTGTGAACATAGTAAATATGACAGGAACAATAAAAAATGTCATCAACATGTGGAAAAAATTAATTCCGTGAACCTAAAAGTGTCATCATACTGTAATAAATTCTTTCAGAACAGTATTCAGAATACATCAAAATGGGTTATTGTGACAGTTGCTGACAATTCAATCATAACAGATACCACTGAAAAAATAAACCAATTTCAGGTAGCTCCAGGCTGAGTACAATCGTACCTCTATAAATGAGAGTCAAAGGGGCCAGGAGTAGGTCCAAAACTCTCTGTGCCAGCATACATCACACTATTTAAATGTGGTGTATGCTGGCACAGTGACTAAATCTGCATAAGGGTTGGATTTTTCTCATTTAACATATAGAATCCACATTTGCAATAATCATAAGAAACCTTCATTAAGGTCCTAAATATTTAAGCAGCAAAGGAGATATAGCGTCCCCAGTGCCATATTACGAAAAGACTTTAAATTATTTATAAAGAAGACATTCATAATTTGTAAGAGATTTTTTTTATCATGTAGCCGTAAAATAATAATTTCTCTGTGTAGGTTTAGATTGCAAAGAAATAATTTATGACAGAATGATCTAAAGAGACGACAAGATACGCTCTTTTGTTAATTTTTTAGTCGACTTCACTTCTTCTTCGCTTGTCTTGAATGTGTCTAGAGGGACATCTTGCGTGTGCTGACGAATGTAAGCATATTTGTATGAGTTAAGCATATAATATACTGATTTAAATTTATTGTGCACTTTTAATTTGTAAGAGGTGATCCCGATTTCATGTCCGCCTTCCTTGAATTAACCTGCATTCAAGTAATTTACAGCTCAACAATCGCAGCGGCCGATGCAGCCAACGACGCCATTACGTGGCGATATTAACTTATGAAAAATCAGCGGAAGCGGAAAACTCGCCCGCTATTAGCATAATATTAATTTTTCTCCACAGCCGCACGAAGTTGCAGAAATACTTAGCTTTAAGATTCTTATTTTCAGTAGCATAGCCGAGACCCAGAGCCAGGACTCTGACTACAATACAATGGTTAACGGAGGTAAGAAAATACTCTCGCGCGTGTGTGGGCCGCAATTGTAATTAATAACTAAAGATCTTTTGCTTTAACGTCAACTGACTAGCCGAGGAAATTTATATGAAAAGTTTATTACATTGTTCAACTTAAATATCATTTTTATGAAGGCCCACCACGTAAGTCGGCAACAATCAAAAAAATAATAATAACAATAATAATATATACATTAAATTACGACGGCCGACGGACGCGAGATTGGCGCCGCAACTTTGGGGCCCGATTAATATGATTCTATTGTAATGAATGTAATTATGTATGTGTCTAATTGTTGTAAAATATTAATGCTTGTATGAATTCTTTTACATGTACAACAACAAAACCACACCCTGAGGAGATCTGGAGAGGAAAAAGTGTAGAAAAGAAAAAGGATTGCGAGAAAGAAAAATAAGTAAGGTAAGGCCTATTGTGCAAGCATCCTGTGTAGCTCTGCGCGGAATATCGAACCCATGTGCACATGAGATACCTTCGGTGTTTCGTGTATTTATGTGTTTATTTTTGGAGGGATAATTATTCGTTTTGTGTATTTATGTGTTTATTTTTGGAGGGGATAATTAATCGTGTGTGTATCAGTGTTAAAGATTCGTCAGTGGCTTAAAGTGAATTTAGTATGGGTAAGATAGGGCAACCTAAAGCATCCGTACCAGAAGAACAAAATTCTGTTAATATGGAAAGTGAGGATCATTTGCAATACGTAAACGAATCCCAAGCCACCGCCTCGGATAACATAATTTCCGGAGCGGGGGGCGAGGATCTGTGGACGGTGAATGACGCTCCACAGCAGAATGGGAATAGAGTAACAACTCCACTGCCTGGGCAGGGGGGCCAATCGAGTGCTAGATTAAGCGGGGCACCAGTATGCTCACCGATTGCAGACCCATTTGCAGAATTTCTGCGCAGGTTAGAAGAAAGAGATAGGGAAAGAGATCAGAAACTGGCTCAGATGCTCCATGAGCAAGAGCAACAAAGAGAACTGAAAGAAAGGGAAAAGGAAAGAATGTCAGAACAGAGGGAAAAACAAAGAGACGAAAAACTGGCTCAGATGTTGCATGAGCAGGAGAAAAAATTAACGCAAAAGCTCATTGAGCAAGAGCAGCGCAGTGAAGCGAAACTAGATCGGATCCAAAGCGAACTTGCCGAGATGCGGGACGCTTACAAAGAGATCCCCGATCTTGTGCAAAGCTTAGCCGGAGAGATGCAAAAATTACAGATATCGCAGGCTAGGCTTGAAGACAATGTCCAGACTTTATCCAACCGCGTGGATAATGTGGAGATAGATGCACGGAAAAGTATTGACGCATATTTGGAAGTGCAAGCTCAAAAAGTAGAAAAAGAATTAAATGAATGGCTAGAAGTAAAGGATCGCGAGATATCTGCAAAGATTGAAAGCGACGTAAAAACAGCTGTAGAACAAGCGACTGCGGCCGCGAGTGTAAATATTGACGCCAGCGCTGCCGCACTACATGCCGAATTAACACAGATTAAGTCCCGTGTGACAGCGGAGTTGCCAAATTGGCAACAGGAGGTCACGCGGAGACTGTCTGCGTTGGAAAGCAATGTAAACAGTGGCGGACAGATCATGAATCAGACTCCGCGTACTGATTACTATAATAACGCTGACGGTAGCCAGGGTGCGAGTGCGCAACCGCAACCTAATGCGAATTATGAGCACGAGCAACATGCGATACCATGCAGCGCACATCACGAAGTGATGAATGTCCCAGAATGTAGCAATCAGACATGCAAAAAAGAGGACAATGTAATAAAACACAGGACATTCCAACCCTTCAATAGCGAAAAACGAAATGTCCACCCTGTTGTATTTATTAAGAGCTTCAGGAATGTGTTTCCCAGGACATGGACGGAAAGACAAAGAATACAGTTCGTGGTCTCCTTTATTCAAGGTGACGCGGCACTGTGGGCCACCGACGTGTCCGAAAAATGTCTAACGATGCAACAGTTTGAAGGTGCATTCTTGCAAAAATTCTGGTCCGATAGCGTCCAAGAAAGACTACGAAAGGAGTTGTACAGTCCAGAAATGTACAATCCTAAGATGGGAACGTTACGCAAATATTTCGAAAAGTATATAAACAAAACCAGGTACTGGGACGAACCAATGTCCGATCGTGACATAATCAGATTAATAAAAATGAAGTTGCCCAGTGAAATTAAAAGATATTTCATCAATGTGCCGGAATACGATATAGAACAATTCATGGAAATAGTGGATTCTGTTGATCTATTGATCGAAGATATGAAAACCGAAAACAAGTGGAACCATGCAGGCTATAATCAACACAAAGCCGATTACAATAGCAGCCATAGTAACGGTAGTAACTTAGTACCAAATGGTAACGGGAATAGGCAAGAGCACCGGCAACAGAATCAAGGCACAAACAATGGCAATGGTTATAACGGCAACGGTTATAATCGTGAAAATCGAAAGAGACATCATGATGGACGCATGAGTAATGGACATAATGGTAACGGCAATCCGCAATGGCGGAACAACCGAAACCAGTGGCGTGGTCGTAACGAACCGACACCACAGTGGCAACAAAACACAGCGCCACAATGGAACGCCAACCCAGGTCCGTCACAGAACATGTCAGGGAGTTACAACCGACCACCACAAAACCAGAGCCATACACAATATCAAAATACACCATCGGGGAGGCAGGGCGGCCAACCCAACAGTAGCAACAACAACAACCAGAACCACAATGTGAGGTTAGTGGAAGTGACAGACAACTGTCAACCCACTGATACTCATCCGTTAAACTAAAGACAGCCACAATACGCTCTCCGTTGTTGGCTGCAGGATGGTGTAGTGAGGGCACATTCACAGATGACAGCCATAAACTTTGTATGCTGAGATACAATGAAGGAACAAAAATAGAAAAGGAACTTGTAGACATACCGCAGACATGTAACCGAACCGACAAAAGTGTTGTGCAGGCTATATTGCAAGCAGATATGTATGGAGCACCAATACACATAATAGTCGATACCGGTGCGTCAACCAATGTCATGAGCGCAAATTTTTACAAGTACTTGAGTCAAAATAATAGAATACCAGTATTGCCAGTGAAGAATTGTCGTGTTACAGGTGCAATAGGTGCACAATCTCATATCATAAAGCACCAGGTGCAAGTCGAGTTTACGGTAGGAAATGAAGCAATGAAAAGCTCGTTCCTAGTAGTTAAGGGATTAGGTGTTGCTTGCATCCTGGGGATGGAATTTTTACGCCAGAGGGACGCAAAAATCGACCTCTTGTGCGGGGAAGTAAGCCTTATGAATGAGGATAGACGTGTAATTTTGCCGTTGTTGAGGACACGGGAAGTGCACGGTAAATATTGCCGGAGCTTTCAAACGAGATTCGAAGGAATACAGGTAATGAATTTATATTCTGACTTAAGTACAAGACAAGCATGTTATAAGGAGTTTATTACTGAAGACAGAGAGGAAAAAAGGAAACTGATAGCCATGAAAGTTAGGGAGTCAGAACATTTGACTGAAGCACAACAAAACGAATTGACTCAGCTACTTACAGATTATGAGAATGTGTTTTCGGAAAAACCCGGTGTTATCGAGGGCTACACCTATAACATCGAAGTGGTACCTCACGATACTTTCTGTCACGCAAACTACACCATCCCGTGGTCAAAGAAGGAGGCAGTTACGAAGGAAATAAGAAAAATGCTTGATTGGGGGATAATTGAACCATCTCTATCCCCGTACAGCAGTCCGCTCGTGGCCGTAGCGAAAGCGGACGGCAGTATACGTCTCGTGCTTGATGCGCGCGATATTAACAAAATAATTGTACCTGTCAGAACGCGACCAGAAAACCTGGATGAACAGATACAGAAGTTTTATGGAGTTAAATATCTGACCTCTGTCGATATGCGTTCGTCGTATTGGCAAATCCCACTAACTGAATCATCAAGAAAGTACACTGCCTTTGTGTTTGCCGGCAGAAGTTACCAATTTAAAGTTTTACCATTTGGATTAAATGTTAGTGCAGGTGTCTTCATTGCAGCGCTCGATAAAGTATTAGGACCAGATTTGTTGGACCGAGTAACGTTGTATGTCGATGACTTATTAATAGCTACTCCCGATTGGGAAAGCCACATGGACACGCTGAGATGCGTACTAAAAAGATTTTCTGAGGTAGGCGTAACAGCAAACCTCGCAAAATCCAAATTTGGCAGGGAGAGAATAAAATTTCTTGGTCATGTAATATCACCTACAGGTATTGTGCCCGATCCGAAGAAAATGGCAGCAATTGAGAACTTCCCTCCTCCTAGAACCAAGAAACAGTTAAAGGCATTTCTGGGTCTAGTGTCATTTTTCAGACGATTCATACCTGACCAGCTTTTAAATGATAATACCCTGTTAAACTTGTTGAGAAAGAATACACCCTGGATATGGAATGAACTGTGCCAGCAGTCATTTGAGCAAATACGACAAGCCCTTCTAAATGCTAATCTACTGTCACATCCTGACATGTCAAAGGAATTTTGCCTTGCTACAGACGCCTCCACTGTCGGACTAGGCGCGGGTTTATTTCAAATCGATGAGGATGGTGGAAACAAGAACGTAAGAATAATCGGTTTCGCAAGCCGAGTGTTGTCAAGTTGTGAACGATCATATACAGTCACCGAACTCGAAACACTAGCAGTAGTATGGGCCATGAAGAAGTTCAGATACTATGTGTACGGAAAAAATGTAAAAATTTTCTGTGATCATCAGGCCTTAAGTTTTTTGCTGACATGCAAGTTAATGCACGACAGGTTGACTAGGTGGGTGCTTGCTCTGCAGGAATATCAATTTCAAATAATGTATATAAAAGGTTGTGACAACGTAGTGCCTGATGCTTTGTCACGGTTGCCACAAGGTCTGCCTGAGTTAACAACAATACTAGAACAGGCAACAGAGTACAAAATTTTAGTTATGAAAGACCCTACTTGTCGAAAAAAGTTCCTGCAGACGTGCAAGCAACTGCCTAGTTTACAGGACGAAGATGCAGCTTGGGGAAAAGTCAAACAAGAACTCCTATCTTCGGGTGGAAATCAGATAGGTAGCCATTATTCTGTGCAAAATGGGGTATTATATTACCGGAAGGAGGTTAACAAGGACTTGTGGTGTATCTGTGTACCGGAAGTATGTATTAGTGATTTAATCTGGCACGTGCACCTTTCGTGGGGACACGTGGGTATTGAAAAATGTAGAGCACTTCTCGCAAGACAATGTCATTTTAAGAATATGAAAAGAATAATTCAGAATGTTGTAAGGACATGTGTAGTTTGTCAAAGGACGAAACCTACAAATCTGCCCACTGTAAGTGAATTGCATCCCGTTGTTCCTAACAAACCATTACGACTAGTTTCTGTTGACATTCTAGGGCCACTACCCACTGGCAGAGGTGGTGTGAAATATGTATTTGCTGTATATGATGCCTTTTCCAAATTTCTAAAATTGTATCCTGTAAAAGCTTCAACGGCCACACCCCTCATTCAAAAATTACGAACAGATTATTTTGTTAATGTTGGCAAACCACAGATTATATTATCCGATAATGCCACCTATTTTACTGGTCTCAAATGGAAAACGTTTCTACAAGAGCAAGGTGTTAAACACATTTTTGTAGCTCGATTTCACCCGGAGAGCAGTCTTGTAGAGCGTACCTTTAAAGAGTTGAACAGGTTCATGAGAACTTACATTCCGAATCGCCACACCAAGTGGGCAGAATACGTTTCGACTTTTGAGGAACTCCATAATAGATTGCCACATTCAGCCACCGGTTATACTCCACTAGAAGTCATGTTTGGAAAGAATGAAACCGACAGCTGGCTGTCACCATTACCAACTGTACCACGACAAGTTGTACCTCACGAACAAATTATAGCTGAGACTCTAAATAACTTAACGAGGTGCGCGGAGCGCCGAAAGGAAAAGCATGACAAGAAAATAAAGAAGGTAACAGTGTATCAACCAGGTGACTTGGTTCTAATAAGGACTCATCCCAAGCCATCTCTGTTAGCGAAAAAGAATAAAAAATGGCAACTGGTGTATGCCGGGCCCTACAAAATCATAGACATACCACATGGATGTAGCTATTTGTTGGGTGACGTAGAATCTGGAGAGATTAAAGGACTCTATCCATACAAAGACTTAAAGAAGTTCGCTCAGTAGAGCAACGTTTACCTTTGTGTGTAGTAGGTTAAGTTTATAGCGTATTTTTTCTGTGTGTAAATGTTCCGATTTTAGTGTAATATTTAAAGACAATGAGGCACACAAGATTAGTGCGATTCAATTTTGTAGATGTTAAGGAATAATAGTATTTTTAAGCAATTGCATTTTGAAGAAAAAAAAAATGAACGTAGGTTTAAGAATATGTTAAAAATTTCATGTTGAAAAATGCTTTAAAAATATTTTTAAAAAATTCAATAGCATGTAATGATGAAAGAATTTTTCATTAGTGTGCCATGAATATTTTTGAACTGTAGTAGTAATGCAACTTATGAAATTCAATATTATAGTGTATAAGTCGTTTCATGTATTTATGTCTATACCGATCTTGAAATATGCTCAAGCATAATTTACTTAACAATGTGAGTGCAGGGTGTACATCACCCAAGGTACCTCATGTGTTGTGGACAAGGTACAAAGCAAATCAATAAACGCGACTACCGCTAAGCATTGTTAGAATATATTGCCATCTGCTAAGGCAGAGATTTGCACGAATTTGTAGTGCAAACAAAAGTCACAAATCTAACATTAATCTAGGAACTTGCACGCTAGGCCTAGATTATAAAATGTGTACAATAATGCGAGAGGCAAGGTTTTGTAAAGTCGAGCCTGGCTCTGGAGAGCAAGTACGCAATGAGTGGGCAGACATGACATGGGGACTTACCTCAGGTGAGACGGAAATACAATTGTATAGTCAAAAAATCTGAAGGCAAGTACGACTCTAAGTGGAAAATACAAAGAGATAATTAGTGCGAGAGACTGGTAAAATCCAGCACTAGCCAAAATCCAGTTCAGACTGAATGAAATACATTAGTGTTTGTGAACTAATCGAAACAGTTACTTTAAGCAGTGTGAAAAACTGTGAAGGTGAAACTGTGATATGGACAGTGAAGTGCTAGTATTGAACGTTCAACAGCGGTGAGGACGCCAAACGCCAATATTACGCACGAAAAACTGTGAATTTGCCTATAAATGTGAACTGTTAACGTGAAGTGAACCCACAGTCAATATTTTTGGGACAGACTGTAGTTTCAGTGAGCACAATAATGCGAGATTGGAATGCGATGCGTGGACTGTTGCAAAACAGCGACCGCAGAAACGGCGAATGTTTGTGCTAAGCTCGTATTGGGACACTCACCAGTGCCTGCGAGTGCGGCGAAAACATAAATAATTTTATCAAGACAAAAACTGACGTGTAATGGAAACAGTATTGCATCAAAAACTGCATTCACGGGAGAAGGTCCATGTCATGTTTTCTGCAAGACAGTGCTAGCTTGACACTCGGAAACTGGCGAAAACTTAACAACAACTGCCGCACTAATAAATGCTCCTTTCCCACTAGCGTAACCATCTGAAGCGGGAAACAAATATTACGTTGGTTGTGTGTGTGTTTCATGTACTACGTCGGAGATGCGTAGCAGAGCTGACTCCTGCCAACAAGAGCGGGGGGCGGATATCATCCCACTCCGCCACGCCCGGCCGAGACAGAAGCGCATCGCCAACGGTACAGCCGATCAGCTGATTCTGACGTTCCGCGACGGCGAGACACACGCTGGCGTCGAGCGGGCGTTTTTCTCTCCGCAGCCGCCGCGAACGCCGAGCACCGAACACACCAACCGACGCCGTCGCGAGCCAAACGTCGCGGCGTAGATCATCAACGACACCGCAATCAATTGTTTTAATGACCTCATTTTTTGCATAGTGCAACAAAAATATTTGTATGCACATCCTGTACTCCAATGACATTCCAGAAACAATTAAGTGAAAGTGACCAAAGCAGTTAGTCTGTCGCTCCGCCGAGGTTTTCCCCAGGTTTCCCTACGGCCGCGCCAAATGGGGAGCGAACAGTTGACACCCCTGGGACTTCAAATATTCCGGACTAACTCGTGGTTGTATACCTTGAACCTCATCTACACTTTGTGTGCAACGCACCTCAGTAATTGCAACATACGATGTGACATATGTAAACTGTGAAAGAAAAATCTGCGTGTGGACACTGTGGACATGAAAGTGGAAATATTTATGTCAAAAAACACGAACATTTTTTATGACATAAACATTTCGGGGGGCAATATAGCGTCCCCAGTGCCATATTACGAAAAGACTTTAAATTATTTATAAAGAAGACATTCATAATTTGTAAGAGATTTTTTTTATCATGTAGCCGTAAAATAATAATTTCTCTGTGTAGGTTTAGATTGCAAAGAAATAATTTATGACAGAATGATCTAAAGAGACGACAAGATACGCTCTTTTGTTAATTTTTTAGTCGACTTCACTTCTTCTTCGCTTGTCTTGAATGTGTCTAGAGGGACATCTTGCGTGTGCTGACGAATGTAAGCATATTTGTATGAGTTAAGCATATAATATACTGATTTAAATTTATTGTGCACTTTTAATTTGTAAGAGGTGATCCCGATTTCATGTCCGCCTTCCTTGAATTAACCTGCATTCAAGTAATTTACAGCTCAACAATCGCAGCGGCCGATGCAGCCAACGACGCCATTACGTGGCGATATTAACTTATGAAAAATCAGCGGAAGCGGAAAACTCGCCCGCTATTAGCATAATATTAATTTTTCTCCACAGCCGCACGAAGTTGCAGAAATACTTAGCTTTAAGATTCTTATTTTCAGTAGCATAGCCGAGACCCAGAGCCAGGACTCTGACTACAATACAATGGTTAACGGAGGTAAGAAAATACTCTCGCGCGTGTGTGGGCCGCAATTGTAATTAATAACTAAAGATCTTTTGCTTTAACGTCAACTGACTAGCCGAGGAAATTTATATGAAAAGTTTATTACATTGTTCAACTTAAATATCATTTTTATGAAGGCCCACCACGTAAGTCGGCAACAATCAAAAAAATAATAATAACAATAATAATATATACATTAAATTACGACGGCCGACGGACGCGAGAGAGACTACTCACTGAACAGTAGAAGTGTTAAACTGTCAACAGATTCAAATGAAAGAGAGAGAAACCCGAGCCAGAACATGTACACACACACACACACACACACACCACACACACACACACACACACACACTCACTCACTCTGTGCTCCTACATCACACTGGTTGGGCACTCCTATTAGTGTGGGTTTAATATGGGCAGACGTGGAGGAAGGTGGAGTCAACATCCAGGAAGGTGATGTGTTGGTTTGAGTAGAACTAGATGAAGCAATGGGAGAGAAGGTGTTGAGATTTTGGAGAAATGAGGATACGTTGTCTTGGCCAAATCATAAAATAAAAGATATCAATGAACCTGAACCAGACAAGGTCTGAGATTTAAGGAGGCTAGAAATATTTCGTCTAGATGGTCCATACAAAAGTTGGCATAGGAGGGTGCCATGGGGGTGCCCATGGCCACGCCACAAACTTATTTGTATGCTGCAAGCTAAAATCCCAAAGATGTTCTGGCTCACGTGCAGTTCCTCCTCATCGAAATGTCTTGGCTGAAAGGCGTCCATTTGAACTCCACGTGTCGCATTACATGTCCTAAATTAGACACTTGTGAATTTTTGGTTAAATTGTCTGACTGATGGCATGTTTGTGAAATTGTATGAAACATGCATTAATATAACACATAACATTAGTAATAATAATATCGGGAGCTAAATTAACGACTCATAAATGATGTAGGCCATGCAGTTGTGATTCGGTTAGAATAATGTAAAGTAGTCGTATTTAGAATTACTATTACACTCGAGCGCATACCCATTTGAGACAGTTCAATCATTCACAATCTCATTGCGAATTACGAGACCAATACACCACCTCGTTAACTACGCGAAAAGTCGGAGTTCACACCATGTGCGCGGCTGCTCACCGCTCCCAGACTGAGTCCCGCGATACCACACAACGTGAAATTTTCTAAGTTGTTTCACTCCCTAGCTAACTAAAGACCGACCGTCCACTTTTGCATCTCCACCAGCACTGTCCTCCTGCCCGTGCCTGGCAGCGTTTCTCGCGTGCCAAACGTTCTCGGTCAACTGACTAGTGCAGTTCCCTTTCCTGAAGCCATCCATCTGATTGGCTACAGCTTATTCTATATTATTTTACATTTTAACATATTTAAATAATCAAAGCTTGACCACTTTCACGTTCTAAATAAATTAACAATAATATCCATTACATAATATACGTTAAATTCTTTTACATAAAACCAATACAATTTTGAGACCTTAACTTTTCCCGGCGAATCAAATGTTCAAATAACTTATGGGTTTGCTGCCGGGTGACATCGTCGAGCACCGTCGATATTTCGACAGGACCACACCCTGCCGTTCTCAAAGCACAAATGCCTTGAGAATGGCAGGGTGTGCTCCTGTCGAAATATCGGCGGTGTTCGGCGACGTCACCCTGCTAGAAACCCGCAAGTTATTTGAACAATACAATTTTCTTCTTAACTTTGAATGGCAGAGCCAGTAGCCTTGCACCAATGTGCTTTCTGATAAATAAATAAAGAGCAAAAGTAACTATTATGCACTAAACTTTACAACAAATATTCTATTGCCTAATGATTCAATAAGGTGTCATGCTGTCATCATTCAATATGTCTTGTGTGGAGGACCGCATAACTGAAAATACTGATAATTTAAATTTACTATATCTTTTAAACAAATAATGTTAGAGAGTTGCTATTTACAACATTTGTCATTTTAATGATGCGCTTCTATATGAAATGTCGATTGTCGAGATCGATCAAAGCGTTCAGAGTTTAGCATTCAGGTCTTTGTTATAAAACTTGTTAACTTCACTTTAACAGTAAATCCTAAACTATTGTAGATATGATTAATATTCAAGTTTTGTTGGGATCACCATGAAAATTTATGAACGATGGTGGATTAAAATTACTGTGCCTTCATTCCCTGAATTACTACAGACTTAAATAATTTTCGTAGATGTTTCCCTTTATGGCCGATCTTAGATCCGCCATATTTAACACTGCTACTACTCCCTGGCCACAAACAGCTTCTACCGGGTTTCCTTGTAATGTAGGTTCTCGTCTGTCTCACTTGCACACTACAGTGCTTAGGCCTCATTTAGCACAATAGACGCCTGTGAATTTCCCTATCAGATGGCGAAGCTGCGCTCTTTGTGGCACACAGTCCTGGACGACAGTGTTTGTTTCACAATTCCTGAAGGCTGACTCTTTTGGCCATATACTTAAATGAGCGAAATGCTCGTTAATCCTCACACCTCCACTTCATAACTTGTTGGCGTGCCATATATGTTATGAAGTAACACCCAAATTTACAAGACACAAATTCATAATACAATAACATAAATATCCTAAGTTCCAGATCAATAGTGTAATTATTTGTAATGGTGTTGATGCAGCATGCTTTAAATTAAAAGAAACTTATATCTATCATAAATTATGAATTGCGGATAGTAATTAAATGCCAAATAAAACAATACATTTATAAAAATAGACAGTCTATTGCAATGTCACAGAAATATCAGCACTACTGCGCTCACTTACACAGAACTTCTTTGTTATAAAGAAGTCTCCAGTGGCGCTCCACACATTCGGAGCCGAGTACCCAGCCGAAATTCTGTATGGCTCTGCATTCCATCGCCATCGTTTTGTGGGAACAAATCTGTTGAAATTTGAATTGGGTGTAGATCCCAGAAAACTAAACACTTTGCGAAACCATATAGACTTTTCTTTACAGCAATCAGTAGAGTCCAACTTTCCGTCCACCATAAATCTTAAAATATCTAACATTCGAGCACTTTGTGTTTCTAAGCATGCACAAAATACTTCTGAAAAAAGATTAATTTGCAGTGTCAAAATTTAGTTCTACGCTTAGTATGATGGCACGTCATGACATAAATATTTCTTTGGAAGAAATGGTCTCAGTTATGTGACTGGATCTGTGATTTCCTGTCAGAGAGGTCACAGTTCGTTGCAATTGACGGAAAGTCATCGAGTAAAACAGAAGTGATTTCTGGCATTCCCCAAGGTAGTGTTATAGGCCCTTTGCTGTTCCATATGTATATAAGCGATTTGGGAGACAATCTGAGCAGCCGTCTTCAGTTGTTTGCAGATGACGCTGTCGTTTATCGACTAATAAAGTCATCAGAAGATCAAAACAAACTGCAAAATGATTTATAAGAAATATCGAAATGGTGAGAAAAGTGGCAGTTGACATTAAATAACGAAAAGTGTGAGGTCATCCACATCAGTGCTAAAAGGAACGTGTTAAACTTCAGTTACACGATAAATCGGTCTAATCTAAAAGCCGCAAATTCAACTAAATACCTAGGTATTACAAACAATTTAAATTGGAAGGAACACATAGAAAATGTTGTGGGGAAGGCTAACCAAAGACTGCGATTTATTGGCAGGACACTTAGAAAATGTAACAGACCTACTAAGGAGACTGCCTACCCTACGCTTGTCCGCACTCTTTTAGAATACTGTTGCGCGGTGTGGGCTCCTTACCAGATAGGACTAACTGGGTACATCGAAAAAGTTCAAAGAAAGGCAGCACATTTTGTATTATCGCGAAATACGGGAGAGAGTTTCACCTTTCTCCTCCGAATGCGAAAATATTTTGTTGACACCGACTTACATAGGGAGGAATGATCACCAAGGTAAAATACGGGAAATCAGAGCTCGTACGGAAAGACATAAGTGTGCATTCTTTCCGCACGCTATACGAGATTGGAATAATAGAGAATTGTGAAGGTGGTTTGATGAACCCTCTGCCAGGCACTTAAATGAGATTTGCAGAGTGTCCGTATAGATGTAGATGTACAAAAGTTCACCGTCACTGTGCTAGGCAGTATAAATATAATAGGTAAGTTATTATGGCCACTATTAGATGGAGTTTCGTCCACACACACATCTGTGGAAGGTAAGATATTATGTTAACATAGTTTTTGTAACGCCCCAACGACCACCTTAAAGTCAATTAAGAAAGAACATGAAGTAGGGAAAGTTATCTTGGCAGTTACGTCATCTTTGCGGATGAGCTAACACGAAAGAGTTTTGTCAACAACTACATCGTACACCACTGAGCATATTTGTTAGCGAAAGAGAAAGAAGAAACATCATATTTCAGCAATGGACAAATATCCATGTGACAAATGTGAAATTAATATCTCAAAAGTTAAGTTCAAAGTAATGTCATCAGAGATAACTTTTATGTGGAAGAGAGTTGTAAGCGCAACACAGAAATTCATTGCGCCTACAATCCTCTTCCACAGAAGAAGTCGCTTGCTAGAACTCATCCAGTGCAGACGTACGAGAGCAGTTCTGATCTGAATTATTGAGATTGCGAATCGTGACGAGATTGTTTTCGCGTTTAGAAGTGTTTGTTGCGTGACGGGATTCACGGCTTAAGAAACTGATTTTATGAACTGAGACAGGAACAGATAGACTCATTTAACCGTGCACTACGGGTTAATTGAAATCTAATAACGGAATTAGTGAACATTGGCCTTGACTTCAAATTAGTCGGGCCTTAAGGAGAAGTGAACATTCTATGAAAGAATACACGCAGTTAGTCTTGAGTAGGACCCAAGTACACGACATCATGAAGATAAAACAATTACGCTAAAGTGTTGAGTTGTGGTAATTGCCAAGGAGCTATAACTTAATCGGACTGACTTAACTAAACTATTCCGTGGGCGTGTGGTGCGGGAGTTATAAGTATTTAGTGACAAAATAACAATAAACTGTTCGTTACGAGTTAAATACCCGGTGTGGACTACATCATTAAATAGTTTGATAAATGACTAAATCAACGACTACTCATGAAAGACTATTTCATTGAAGTGCAAATATTCACGTCATTAGTTGACAAGTGAACTTTAAAATATTTTCGTATTACGACACAATCTTACGAAGACTGAATCAAAGAGTATCTCTGGATCTCGGTGCATAGCAGCACAACACTTCCGTAGCAACGAGACAACAGCGTAAAAAAAACTGTTAACTAAAATATTTCCTCGCAATCAGTGGTGTGTGCTATGCGAACGAGAGAAGAATTATAACTACTGCAAATCCGGGCAATTAACAATACAATATTAATAATAAAAAGCATCAATTATACTAGTTCTAATAAGTGGAAAAGCTGCAGACTTGTAATTGAGATACAACGACTACGCGAGGAACGCCTTTCGGAAGTTTTTCAGGTTTTTTCTCCCGTTAATCTACGGGGACTGACGTTATATCGCATTTTGTCTCTACTCTGCCGCAAGAGCTGTGGCAGTAGCAGCTCTACGGCGTCGACTACATCAGCACGCGGTTGGAGTCCGGTGGCACGCGTCTCATTTTTCACTGCAGCGCAAATAACAAAGGTACCTTGAAAATGCCCAAGGGGGCAAATATAGCTAATAACAAAAGTATGAAATAACTTGTTTATTCCAAAAATGAAAACAACCTACAAAAATTACTTCCCACAAGGAATTGATAACGTAATCTGAGGCATATGGCAAGATGCCCAAAGTGGCAATTGGGCGAAGCCACCTGTGCAGACTATGTGTCTTGGAAGCGACACGGACAGGCATGGGAAAACAGAAGGGCAGCACAGACTGCTAAGACATTGAAGCTAGGTGAGAAAACTTGTCAGAACAACATGCCTTGAAATGAATACATACGTTCAAGTGGCAGTAATGTTACACAATCCCACCAATCAGACAGTTCATTAGCTGAGGTTTTGCTTAAGTTTGTTAAAGCACAAATAATAGGAGATACCAGAAGCAAACTGTTTTTAGAGCTCTGAGAACCATTTGGTCCTTTGTACATTCTATATTAGTTGAAAATTATGTTGCTAGTCGACATTGGACCTCTATGCAGGTTAAGTATCTCTAAGCTGATGAGAGAATTGTGCAGAGGGGTTCAAGTATGGACGTCTTAACGTCATCTCACGCGGAGTAAGATTCTGCACAAGTTTGCTAGATGGTGCACATGACTACAGGCTAGGCGATGGGGCTGACAGCTCACATGCTGAACCTCTCACACAGTGTATGATTTGCGCTGAAGCTAGTTGGCTGGCCTGGCTCTGTGAACATGGGGGCACCCAAGTCAGCCAAACCGCAATATTTCTCAAATGATTGTAAAGAAACTATTTGGTAAAAAAAATTGATTTTCACACATCTTACTGCTTCATTTGTCAGCTTCATATTGAAATGCCTATCATTTCGTTAATGATCATACTTATTGTTATATTTTAGGATTAAATAAACTACTGAAAAAATTTCGGAAAGCTTGCAGTGAAAAATAGAGGCTGCTGTGAATTTGAATTTGGTGCACATTATGCCACGTGTTGCTGCATATGAAATGTAGTTAACAAATTGAATTTTTCTTTAAACTTTGAAAGCTATTGCTGTCTATTACCAATCTCGAGAAAATGGATCGCATAAAAAGTGGTTCATCCCGAACTCGCATGCCAGCGAAAAAGCCAGAATGCAATATTCACAGAATTCCTCATGTCTTGTAAATAGTGTCAGGTATTGAAACAATATTTTGTCAATTTGTAATTCAATGAGGAGAGTATTTTGCCACATGATTAATATGCAAAACTTCTAAGTC
Organism: Schistocerca americana; assembly: GCF_021461395.2. Taxonomy (NCBI): domain Eukaryota; kingdom Metazoa; phylum Arthropoda; class Insecta; order Orthoptera; family Acrididae; genus Schistocerca; species Schistocerca americana. The sequence continues at coordinate 291,034,791 of NC_060124.1, forward strand.
TGCTCTGTTGATAGCCAGTGAAATGAGAATTACTGTAGATTATGAACAGCATATGGGAATAAATTTCACTTTATTTTTATACCAAAAACTAGTGTTTTCATAAACTATTGACATGTCTTCCCATCAGTTGCTGTTTTATGATTCTATTACCATTTCAACTACATTAGAATGTTAGTGACATGAATACTTACAAACTCTGCTGTCTTTTGATGAAAGAAGCAAATTTGAATGTGGCAACAAGGAAACTTTATATTACTCAAAACTCGCCACTAATAATGTGTCTCTGAACAAAATTAAAGGGAATAAATTTATACTTCGGTTGAAATTTAATGGAATCCTGTACCCCAGTGTGTTTTCAATAACGAATGATGTGGACTGACAGTGGCCAAAGAATTTCATTTCTGTATCTCAATGGTCTGAGGAATATGAAAACATTTAAATTTCCAAAATCCAGTCAACTGACAATATCTTTGACAAACTAAAAGATGTTTATGATGAAAAAGTACAGTCCTTCATTTTGTTCAGGGATAGGAAAGAAAGAATGGCATGCTATGCACTGTTAATTGGTTTCACATTTCTTAAATTAGTGAGATGTGAAATAAAATCCGTTGCCCTGTTTCAATCCATGTCTTTCGTTATTAAAATATAGTGGGGTATAGGATTTTGCCGAAATTTCAACAGAAGTAATGATTTATTTTCCCCAGATTTATGACCAAAATCTTTTTTTTTTCTTCAGAGAAACGTTGTCGGTGAGAAGTTTTCAGCAATGTATATGTCTCCTTGTTGCCACATTAATCAGTTTCTTTCACCAAAATACACCTGAATTTATAAATATATATCTCACTAACATCCTAATGCAGCTGAAAGTGTGACAGAATCACAAAGCAGCAGTTGATGTTAAGACATGTCAGAAGTTTATGTAAATGCCCATTCTCAGTATATAAATAAACTGTAATTTCTTCACACGTATTGTTCCATACTTACAGTAATTCTCATTTTGCCAGCTATCAATGTTGCTTAAATATTATATCACGTCATTGAAAAAATCCGTAGTCGCTTGAATATCACAGTAGATAAAGAAGTTGCGTGTATTAATCATGTGGTGAAATAGTCTCCTCTTTGCATACTGCCATTTGCCAAAATCTTTTTTCGATATCTGAAACTGTTCATGAGATGTGAGGAATTTTGGGAACATTTCATTCTGGCTTTTGCACTGGTGCGTGCGAGTCGGGATGGAGCACTTTCCACGTGATCCATTTTCTCAAGATTGGTGGTCGATAGAAATATCCTTCAAAGTTTAAACGAAAATTTAATATGTTAGCTACCTTTCATTTGTAGTAACATATGACCTAACACGCACCAAACGCAAATTCATTGCGATTTATATTTTTCACTGCATGCTTTCTGAACTTATTGCAGTAGTTTACTTAATCCTAAAATATCACAATAAATATAATCATTAACAAAATATTCTGTTGTTCATTATGAAGCTGATAAATGAAGCTATAAGGTGTGTGAGAATTTAATTTTTTTACCAAATAATTTCTTTACAGCAGTTTGAAAAAGTTCACAGGTCGGCCTGCAGGCATGTGACGTTCTGTTCAGTATTGAGGGTCAACTGACATTGTCTGAGAGTACCCGACTTGTAGGCTGTGACGTCAGTTGTCAAATGGGACTCCTGCCTGTCCAGAGCAGATAGCATGCAGGGAAGCAGACCAGGCCTCACAAGAAAAATAGCACCGGACCTATCAGGGGAAACGTGCACAGCTCCCTGCAGGCCAACCGGCTAGTTCCCTCAAGGGAAATGGGAATGTCGTGTGGCTGGGGCCTCCCGTCGGGTAGACCGTTCGCCTGGTGCAGGTCTTTCGAGTTGACGCCACTTCGGCGACCTGCGCGTCGATGGGGATGAAATGATGATGATTAGGACAACACAACACGCAGTCCCTGAGTGGAGAAAATTTCCGACCCAGCCGGGAATCAAACCGGGCCCTTTTTTTAACCTTTTTTTTCCTTTATTAAAACAACCATATATGTACATAAGCACAAAAACAAATTATTGAAGTGCTGGAACTGATTCAACACGAATTGTATCCTACAATAGACTGAATAACACATTTCGATATAGTGCCATTTGTAAGCTTACAAAATAGAACATAAATAGTAAACTGACAATAGCCTCTTCAGTCCGGACAGAGACATAGATCCGAAACACAAACATATATATAATTGATTGTCTTAAGGTCTGTCATTTGATTCATAACCGTCCAAACTCAAAGTCATTTGGAGCACACAAACGGATAACAAGAGATGCACAGGAACATAAATTATGAAAACGTCATAATGAAGTTAATAACACCATTGAGAAGTCGGGAGTAGTCCTAGGAACTGGTATAACCCCTTATTCGTTGTGTGTTTTGTTCGCTACATAGTCTTGCATGTGATTTGTGTCCTTACCGGCATCGAGAATTACCCTACGCCTTGTTTTTCAAAAATTATTTCTAACATGTTAGCGAACATCTTTCTGAAATTTGGGTAACGTTTCATCTTCCAGCGTGCCGTTCTCATGTAAGCCTCGAAACTAATGAGATTATCTTCACTATTGTGGATGATGATATATGTCACAAACTGTCCTAACATCCACATCACGGTGTTGTTCTTGGTAGCGGGAAAATGTTTTGCGTCCGGCCAGAGCAGTGGTGCAGTGGCTGGCTGGGCTGCTGCGGGTAATCAGGCCCAGCCTCTGCTGCACCCATTTCCAGTTAATGAGATGACCGCCACAAGTGAAGCGATGGCGTAAGGTGTCGACCAGACCACAGCGGACGCATTTATCACTGTCACTTAAACCGATTCTATGCAACCTTTCATTAGTGGGTATAACATCGTTTACCACTTTATACCATGTGGACGCCCCTTCAGCAGTGTGGACGGTTAAACTTATGTTGTCCCAAACTGCCTTCCAATTAACACTCGGGTATTTAAGTTCAATGGGATTCCGGACTATTGGAGATGTCCATCTTCTTAATAACAGGTGCGTCGTCGGTAAATCCTGCGTGAAATAATCTCCACCAATATAGCTTACTTCAAGAAAAAACTGCTTGACATGTCATAGTTTGTAATGTATTTTACCTACATCAATGGGTGGATGCGTATCGGTGGGTTGTAAGGTTCGGAAGAGCCAACTGGTTACGCTGAGAGGTTCCTTGTCCAACAAATGGGTGATTCGTTTAATATATAACGCTGTACACTTTCGGTTAATGTCAGGCATGTTTAGTCCGCCGGCCTGTCTGGAAGACGTCAGCGTGGTGTATTTCACTTTGAACAGATGTCCTTGCCAGATAAATCTATTAGAGAGTTTCATCACGTGTTTGGCCTGCATCTTGGGGACTGGAAATAGTTGGGCCATATAGTACGCTTTACTGAATATATAACTGCTGAGAAGTCGGATGCGTTGGCGAATGTTAACGGACCGCCAATTGTTTTCATAGATGGCACCTTGCATTTTATTGGTGATCTGCTTCCAATTTTTTGCATTCATTTTTAGCGGGCATTTGTCGATAATCATCCCCAGAGTGGTGTGGGTTTCGACACGCTTCGCCCAAGGTATAACAACTACGTCGAATCCTCGAATGTTGACAAAGGTGCATTTACCGGCGTTGATTTTAGCACCGGAAGCACGACAGTACTCGTCTACCGCGGTCTTGAGGGTCGATACGTCTCTGTCGTTGCGCAATAACACTCCGACGTCGTCGGCGTAAGCACGAACCACGAAGGACGTCCCGGCGATCGAAAGGCCTGCAAGTTTGTCATGAATAGAGCGTAAGAGTGGCTCGAGCGATAAAACAAATAACATCATGGAGAGAGGGCTCCCCTGCGGCACTCCTCTTTGGACCTCGATGGATTAAGTAAGCTGTCCATTTTCGCTGATTCTGGTTGTAATGCCCGTGACGAAATGTTGCACGACATTTATAACCCGTTGCTCAAAACCACAACGCTGCAGTAGCTGTAGGAGGTACTCGTGGCGGACGCGATCAAAGGCCTTGCAAAAGTCGATAAACAGCAATGCGAGATTCACGTTAGTGACTGACGCTATGGCTGTTACATCTCTATATTCCGAAAGGGGCGTCATAATAGTGCGACCATGGATGCATGATTGATGGTTGTGAATCACTTGCTTCATTAACGGAGACAATCTGCTGTTGAGTGCTCTGGCGAAGGTTTTGTAATCAAAATTGAGTAAAGTAATAGGTCGGAAGTTATCTAAGGTTTTTCGGTGTTTGCTTTTTGGTATCAATACAATTCGGCCTTCCTTCATTTCGGCCGGCACGTCACTCCCTCGCATCACTTCATTGAGAACATCTGTAAATGCGTGTCCGATTATGGGCCAGAAGCGCACATAAAATTCCCGTGGCAAACCATCAGGGCCAGGGGATTTATTTGATGGCGAGCCAGAAATCAGTTCAAGGATTTCGTCTGGAGCAAAATCGTGTACGACCGCCGAGTTGTCCGCAGGCGTGACTACGGTGGGCAGAGCACTCACGATATCGCCGCCGTCATCACCATATGTATCGCATTGCGAGTACAGATCCGTGAAGTACCGGTAAACTGCAGTTAAGAATCTCACTCTGTCGGGTCAAACGGAATCCATCATCTGTGTCCAGCTCCCCGATAAAAGCTCGCTTGCGATGGGCACGATGTTTTATGAGGTGATACAGCGATGCAAGTTCGTCCTCTTTTGCTTCAGATCTGATCTTCAGTCCTTCAAGCTGCGTTCGCTTTATGCCTATAAGCTTCGCCTTTATTTGTTTGATGGTCGTCAGCTGTGTGTTGGTTGGTGTCGTAGTCGCATACAACTCTCGCAGAAGTGTTTGGTAAAAATCAATCGTGCGTTTGACATCTTGCGCCCATTGCCAACTGTAGTTTCTTAAAGATAATCGCATTTTCCGTTTGACCACAGCATTCCACCAGGCTATCTTGCTCGGATATCTGCAGCATTGCTTGAGACAATCCGCCCATGTCGTGGAGATGACATCTTGTAGCAAGGTATCGGCGAGAATAGAAACATTTAGGCTCCACGGAATCCTATGCCATTTAGTATGCTGTTTGGCCAGATTTATCGTGACACAGAGAGCGCAGTGGTCGGAAAAGCTAGCCGGAATGACATCGGCGTCCAGAACATGTTGGCAAATGTTCTCAGAGATGTACAAAGGGTCTAGACGGCTACATGCGGTGGTGGTCAGGTACGTGTACTTGACCAGGGTGGGAAATTTTAGTTCCCACGCATCCTTCAGCTGCAGGTGACGCACCAGATCATGTAGTTCCCTACAGTAATTAAAGTTTGGCGATTGGTCTTTCCTGTGGATCACACAGTTGAAATCACCACTAATTATCAACTGGGTTGGGTTGCGGCGTAGCAAGTATATGATGTCTTGTTTAAGCCGCGCAGGATTAGCCGAGCGGTCTAGGGCGCTGCAGTCGTGGACTGTGCGGCTGGTCCCAGCGGAGGTTCGAGTCCTCCCTCGGGCATGGGTGTGTTTGTCTTTAGGATACTTTAGATTAAGTAATGTGTAAGTAGGGACTGATGACCTTAGCAGTTAAGTCCCATAAGATTTCACACACATTTGAACATTTTTTTGTCTTGTTTAAAGAAGTTAACTCTTTCTGATTTTAAGGTCGTTCCAGGTGGAGCATAGACATTTACGAGGGTGACGTCAAAAATTTGGCAAGCTATGCCTCTACCGGAGTCCGACATTTCGATATTGCTCACTGGGATTCCGTCTCGTGATAGAACGGCCGTACCTGTACCCCCGTCCGCCACGGTGTTTACGATTGTTGCAAATCCTGATACATGAAAACTTAAGATAGACACTTCCTGTAACAGAATTATGTCAGCTTCGGACTCATAGATAAACTGCCGTAGCATTGCTAATTTTAAATCTGTTCTAACTCTATTAATGTTCAGGGTCAAAAACTTATAAGCTTGACTCATGATCGTCCGAGACTTGACGGTGATGGGAAGCGTAGGAAGCCCAGTCTATCTCACCGTCGGACTTCGAACCTACATCCGCAGGTTTTGTACCAGTTTTTGCGCTGACTTTACTTTTTGAGTTACTTCCAGCCACGGGGAGTCCCTTGATTTAACTTTATTTTGCCGTCGCAAAGGCGTCCGAAGTGTCATTGAAGACGGCGGAGTCGGCGAGTCATGGCTGTAAGCAGTATGTGAAAGTCCTTGCTTCGGAACGGGTGACGGCAAGTCCGAAGGCGCGGCTTCAGTAGGCTCACTGTATTTGTTTGGAGCCGCACTGGCTGTTTGTATACAGCTGTTCGGGTCCTCGTGTTGTTTGGAAGCAGTTTCGAGGTGGCGGCTGTTTGTGTTATGCTCTACAAAGCGTGCTTCATCCGCCGTGTTTACGAGTTGCAGTTGACTGACTGCCGCCTCTTGTGTGTTGGCCACCTGTGGCGAGTCGGCAAGCGGCATCGGAACGGATTGCTGTAAACACTCGGCTGCACTCGTATTGACAGTTTCTGCGTCGGGCGGTTGAATGGGGATTTGGCGGGTCGTAACTGAGCCATCCGACACATGCGTGTCCTGTGTGGAGGCCCGTGGCACCGCGTCATCGGTTTGAGTTTTTACTACCTGTTCGCCAGAACCACTACCGTCACTTATAGTACGTCGTCTTTTGTTACCGACAGATAATGCAGCACCGGTGGCTAAGGGGTGACTGGCCACGGGTTTTTGAGACAAGGGTGGGAATGTGCTGTTACCGAGATCGTTGTCCTCTGACACAGATGCACTCGGTTGGGAGTCAGTCACAGAAGGCGTCTGATTTTGAGTTAGGACATCAGCCAATGTTAATCTCTGTCGTTGTTGCAGATTGTTTCGAAGTATGACAACTCGCCGTGGGCAATCCTCTCGTAAATGGCCACTCGTGTACAGATAAAACAAGTGCCTACTTACCCCTCGTAAATGACATGAGCCTGATAACCACAAACCATTATATAGGACGGGATATTGACTTTAACTGCCATGTCAACTGAGCGAACCCCACTATAACATTGGAGTTTGTGACGGCTCGACCATTTTTCGTTTCTAATCTGTCGGATGTCGCCGTATTTGGCGAGGACATCTCTAAGAAAACAATTCTAAACCTCAGGTGGCAAATTGAACACTCGCACTTGTTTATACTCAATGTCAGCGTTAGTTATTGAAACTGTACTCACCGACTGATCACGATGTCGGAACTCTGCTTTCCCACCAGTATTCACCAAAATTTTCTCCAGTTGTATCTGGTCTAAAAACTTCACAAAGAAACAGTATTCCGCCATGTCATAATATGCTGTGTGGACCTGATCGGATGTGATGCCAATAATACCTACTATCCAGTCATGGATTTCTAGAGAACTCGGTTGCACATTCCTGGAACATTTTTCAAATGCAAAACACAGGGTATTCTTATGTGGTACACTGGGGGCCATAACTGCACTATATGAGCGGTCGGGACCGCTGTGAGTAAATTAAGAAGCTTGTGTACGACGGTAGTGAAGAAGCACTGAGAATATCACAGGCCACAATCCAAGAATTTCTATAAACACGGCTTGCGGCGCTACGACTACGCGGAAGTACCGACACGTCCGATCGCTGTCGCGTCCCAAGCGGAACTGTCCCTTAGGATTGACAGTCTGTCACGCTGACCACTCAGCCACCGGGGCGGACCCCTCAAGGGAGCCAGGAAGTGAGTTTGCAGGGAATCTTACTCCACGTGAGACGGGCTTTACACCATCATCTTAGAACGAGTGTTTCAGGAAACGTAATGGAAACTGATTTAGCTGGTAGAATTTCTCCAGTGTTGAAACTGGGTAAAGTGATAATTGTACAGGATTTTCACAACAACTGAATTAAAACGATAGTGAGGATGAGAGAAGAGTGTGCAAAACTCTTTGAATCAGTTGATTTTCCCTTCACAGAGAAGAACGCCATTGCAACAGCAAGAGAAAAATCTGATATTGTGGACTGTTAGTACACTCCTGGAAATTGAAATAAGAACACCGTGAATTCATTGTCCTAGGAAGGGGAAACTTTATTGACACATTCCTAGGGTCAGATACATCACATGATCACACTGACAGAACCACATTCACATAGACACAGGCAACAGAGCATGCACAATGTCGGCACTAGTACAGTGTATATCCACCTTTCGCAGCAATGCAGGCTGCTATTCTCCCATGGAGACGATCGTAGAGATGCTGGATGTAGTCCTGTGGAACGGCTTGCCATGCCATTTCCACCTGGCGCCTCAGTTGGACCAGCGTTCGTGCTGGACGTGCAGACCGCGTGAGACGACACTTCATCCAGTCCCAAACATGCTCAATGGGGGACAGATCCGGAGATCTTGCTGGCCAGGGTAGTTGACTTACACCTTCTAGAGCACGTTGGGTGGCATGGGATACATGCGGACGTGCATTGTCCTGTTGGAACAGCAAGTTCCCTTGCCGGTCTAGGAATGGTAGAACGATGGGTTCGATGACGGTTTGGATGTACCGTGCACTATTCAGTGTCGCCTCGACGATCACCAGTGGTGTACGGCCAGTGTAGGAGATCGCTCCCCACACCATGATGCCGGGTGTTGGCCCTGTGTGCCTCGGTCGTATGCAGTCCTGATTGTGGCGCTCACCTGCACGGCGCCAAACACGCATACGACCATCATTGGCACCAAGGCAGAAGCGACTCTCATCGCTGAAGACGACACGTCTCCATTCGTTGCTCCATTCACGCCTGTCGCGACACCACAGGAGGCGGGCTGCACGATGTTGGGGCGTGAGCGGAAGACGGCCTAACGGTGTGCGGGACCGTAGCCCAGCTTCATGGAGACGGTTGCGAATGGTCCTCGCCGATACCCCAGGAGCAACAGTGTCCCTAATTTGCTGGGAAGTGGCGGTGCGGTCCCCTACGGCACTGCGTAGGATCCTACGGTCTTGGCGTGCATCCGTGGGTCGCTGCGGTCCGGTCCCAGGTCGACGGGCACGTGCACCTTCCGCCGACCACTGGCGACAACATCGATGTACTGTGGAGACCTCACGCCCCACGTGTTGAGCAATTTGGCGGTACATCCACCCGGCCTCCCGCATGCCCACTATACGCCCTCGCTCAAAGTCCGTCAACTGCACATACGGTTCACGTCCACGCTGTCGCGGCATGCTACCAGTGTTAAAGACTGCGATGGAGCTCCGTATGCCACGGCAAACTGGCTGACACTGACGGCGGCGGTGCACAAATGCTGCGCAGCTAGCGCCATTCGACGGCCAACACCGCGGTTCCTGGTGTGTCCGCTGTGCCGTGCGTGTGATCGTTGCTTGTACAGCCCTCTCGCAGTGTCCGGAGCAAGTATGGTGGGTCTGACACACCGGCGTCAATGTGTTCTTTTTTCCATTTCCAGGAGTGTATATTACTGAGACTGATGGATGCAAGTGCTTAAAATGCTGTAGTTGTGGAAAACTAGTACATATAGCGAAAGACAGCCATACACATAAGAGAGTATGAGTTTTTGAGGTAGTGCCTGAAAATAAGCTTAAAGAGGCTGCAGAAGTTTAGGAGAGATAAACAGCATTGGACAGGAAGTTAAAGTAAATTACGAAGCAACAGAGTGGTTAAAGCAAGTAAACTGTTCACAACATAATTTGCCAGGGCACAGGCCAATGCACACAGAATCAAGTCATGTAGATTTGGTATAAATGCAAGCTGCAGACTACCATGCACATTAGTATTCCAAATTTGTGTTAGCAAAAAGAAAATTTAATATGCCAAAGTCGTAATAAGAGAGTCACATTGTGACTTATTGGGCATTACATTTACTGTTGATTGCACAAATAAGAATGGCCATAAGGAACTGTGGTGTAAGAATGAAAAAAGGAATCCAGTGAGGTTTCATAGTTGGGAAGCCCAAATAAATGTTATTAAAAGGAGAAATTTATGGTTTGCTGGAATGTGTGAGCCAGCTAAAGGTGTTAGGATTAGGGAAATCGCTAATATTGTTGCAAAAAACAAGGAGTACAGTACACCGTCAGTTACGAAGTGAAACACAAGGTTCTCATATCCAGGACAGACCTAGAGCTGACCTTTTGCCATTTGAGGCTTGTTAGAAAGAGATTTCCTAATTAGATATATTCAGTAATAGGTTATTGCACAAAAAGTAAGGATTCATGGGAGCTGCATCTACATCTATGGCAGAGGGTACATCTCATTGTATCAGTTATTAGGCTTCCTTTTTGTTCCATTCACTTATGGAGACCAGGAAGAATGATTATTTGAATGCCTCTGTGTGTGCAGTAATTATTCTTATCTTATCCTCACTATACCCTCATGAACGTTACGGTGGGGGTTGTAGTATATTCTTAGTGTCATCATTTAAAACCAGTTCTTGAAACTTGAGACTTTGTTGGGATGGTTTTATAACTATCTTCATGAGTCCTCCAGTTCAGTTTCTTCAGTATCTCTGTGACACTCTCCCATGGATCAAACAAACCTGTGACAATTTGTGCTGCCCTTCTCTGAATACCTTCAATATCCCCCATTATTCCTATTTGGTATGGGTCCCACACATTTGAGCAGCATTCTAGGATTGGTCACATATGATTTGTAAGCAATCTCCTTTGTAGGCTGACTGCACTTCCACAGTATTGTACCAATAAATCGAAGGCTACCACCTACTTTACCCACAACTGAAAATATGTGATCATTCCATTCATATCCCTAAAAAGTGTTACACCCAGGTGTATGTATGAGTTTGCCAATTCCAGCAGTGATCCATTGAATTATAGTCATAGAAAACTACTTTTTTTGTTTTGTCACGTGCACAATTTTACATTTCGGAATATTTAGAGCAAGTTGGCAATCTTTGCACCACTTTAAAATCTTATCAAAATCTGAGTGAATATATAAATGCAGCTTCTTTCGGACAGTACAATATAGATACCTGCGCCATCAGCAAAAAGCCTGAAGTTAACATAAACTGCAAGGTTACTGATATATAACATGAACACTGAGGGTCCCAACACACTACCCTGGGGCACACCCAAAGTTACTTCTGCATCTGATGATGACTCCCCATCCAAGATAACCTGCTGCGTCCTCCCTACCAAAAGTCCACAATTCAACCACAAATTTCACTTGATATCCCACATGATCGTACTTTCAACAATAAGCATAGGTGTTGTACTGAGTCAAATTCTTTTTGGAAATCAAGAAATACTGTCAGTGGACACTCCACTGCAGAGTGAAAATCTCATTCAAGAAATACTGTGTTTACCTCACTGCCTGGTTCCAAAGCTTTCAGTATGTCATGTGAGAAAAGTGCTAGTTGGGCTTCACATGATCGATGTTTTCAGAATCCATGCTGGTTGGCATGAAGGAGATCATTCTTATCAAGATACCTCCTTATGTTTGAGCTCAGAATATGTTTTAAGATTCTACAACAAATCAAAGTCAAGAAAAATTAGATGTTAATTTTGTGCAGTGGTGGCTCATGAGTATACATTCTGATGTGTTCACAAATATTTAGATTCAGATAAATTTGAGAGTGTGAAATTAAAGGCATCTGCTGTGTAACAATTACACATATCAACAATTTCTGTCAAAAGAAAGAATTGTTTTGTGGAATTTTATTGTTTTGTACACAATTAAGGACAGTTTAGGGCAATAACGAAATAATATGTAAGCTTTCGCAACTCTCCATTTCGCATTTTTTTGTAAGTGGGAGTTTTCGTGCTTTTGCATTTTTTCGGACAGATGTACAAGATCCATAACAGACGTATTAGTTCATGAATTTACTTCTGGCCTGAAAATCAGATATTCTTGTGCAGCACCCACACAACTGTGTTAACTGTACACTTCCATGTTAAATGTTCGCTTGTAGTCATGCTTATTTGAATTCGCCATTCTCTCAGACATAGGATCTGTTCTTTTAGGCCTTAGTTCCTTTGAAGCTAACTTTTCCTGGTAATTTACTTTCATGTTCCAAGGAAGAGATTTTCACCCTCCAGCGGAGTGTGTGGTGATACGAAATTTTCTGGCAGATTAAAGCTGTATGCTGGACCTAGACTCAAAGTCGTGACCTTTGCCTTTTGTGGGAAAGTGCTCTACTGACTGAGACACCCAAGCACAACTCACAATCTGTCCTCACAGCCTTACTTTTCTGTTAGCATTTTAAACAGGTTCAATGTTTACACTGCACACAAAAGCTGATTCCAATACAGTAAACAACCAACCCCAAACACAAACTGCCATTTGTGGAAATGATTAAATTCAAGTAGTAATGTTTACCAACATGATCACTTGACCAGAATACAAATGAGGCACTGAGAACTATAAGGGCCTAATGACATGCCACCATTGATCCCCCATTTAAGTAAATATCAGAGGAGCCAGTGATACAGCTTTTTCTGAATTTTCATGTGTACAATGTCGGCCTAAAGCACAGAAAAAATGACTCACCATAAGATCAACAGACTTCAGAAGTATGGATAAATGCTGCAGTCTCACAATTATGACTTTCAGCATCTCAAATGGATTACTGTATGACTAAATTCATAACTTAATATACTATAACTCATTAAGAAACGTATAAAATATGTTTACTGTCATTACAACTTTAACATATATTTACTACCAATCTAATTCTACAGTATAATTAGCGAATTAGTACATCTGAAAAGTGTGCTATCATCTAGCAGGATTTATGCTAAGTCAAGGGGGATAAAAGTCTTATGAAACGTCCCCTTTAAACAATTATACAGGACTGTGCTTAACCTGACACACAATAATTTTAGCGCAATGCAATCTGACTTTCAAAAATCCCTACAAAAGAATGGCCCTGACTAACATTAACCTATACCTTTCACAAATCACTTACCACACCAAAAATCTTCGTTATTCGAACTACTGCAATACAGCGAGCACCACTACTGCCAGCTAAATAAAAGATTCAAACTACGGAAGGCACTAACTACTGATAGGCATAGTTAGGAAATGAAAGATTTTAGTAGAGAACAAACAATGTATTTACTTTAATAGTGTTGAAAAATCATAATATACATAACAGATCATGACATCCAGTCTTACAAATTTCCAAACTCCGCCATCTCTCTCCCCACATCCACCACTGCTGGCGGCTCACCTCCAACTGCCCAGCACTACGCGCTGTTCACATCCAGCTGCCGCTGCCCAACACTGCAATGGCCAACAACAATGCAAACCAGCCACAGACTGCACACAGCACAGCCAGTGATTTTCATACAGAGCTCTGCGTGGCATTACCAGTAAAAAAACCTAAACGGCCTACTTACATAGCCCCCATGCTCCCCACAAAAAATTTTACAAATTGTTTTGGGCAGTGGCCAGTAATGATTTGATAAAATTTTTCATAATTACAATAACAAAGATATCAAATGCACACACTTATTGATACAATGTTGGTCCAAAGCTAAAAATATCTCACAGTCCATAAAGACAGTCCTGATCGTTCATCACAGTAAAATAGCAGTGTTTTTCTCAAAGTCTGAGCAGTAAAAGAAAATGCACACAGAAGTAGTGGATTTCCACACAGTCTTGAAGAAGTAGTGTTGTCCTTCAAACGGAAAGACAGTACTGACTCTTAACATGCGGACAGCTAATAGGCTACAACAGAGCAAACCCACAGCAGAGTCAGTCGAAGTTGAAGTATATTGGTAGGTAGGTCATCACAGAGCAGACCCACTGTAGTCGTGGTAGAGTGTATGGTATTGGTGGGCCACCAGAGGTGCAGACCCACTGCAGTCCTTGTGGAAATAATGGTACTGGTGGGCCATCAAAGATGCAGACGCACTGTAGTCCTTGTAGAGATGGCTAGCAGCCATCCGTTGCGACTGTGCAGGTGCACAATCACCATCGAAGATTCTTGTGGAGAATATAGCAAGTCAATAAATCACCACTTGTGAACGCACAGAAAATTTTTTTTGAAATGTCCTTAGAACCAGCAATGCGGTTATCCAGTCCCTTGCTGAATTATTAACACACGTGCAAACACTATCAGTCCCTACTTCTCACATATTGTCCATATACTATGACCAACAGAAACGTGTGCAGTGAAATGTAACTTAATTTGAAGAACTGGTGTCTATACAATTATAAATTTACAACATGAAAATACAATTACAAAGGCACAAAATACATCATTAAAGGACATAATAGTACAGATAACATTTGTAGTAATATGGGCTTTACAAAAGAATCGTAATAACATATACATCAGTGTTACAGGAATTATGACATAAGTAAATATATAAAAGATCAGAATAACTTTTGAAACATCAACTTCACACATGAGCATTAAAACAAAACAGAATAAATAATGTCTAAACATCTTTACAAAGTAAATAAGATATTATTAATGCCAGTTATATTTGAGGATAACAGTATTCCTCATCATAGTGAATGTAGCTTAGTATTAGAAGAGAAAAAAAATTCTATGAAACAGTACACAGAGATAGGAAGAAAACAAATACACAAGGGTACACAAACACATAGTGGGATAACACAAAAGGAAAGGATAGGGTTCGTTTTCAGTGTAACATTTGGTACTGCAGTCCAACCCAAAACTTCGTTCCATATCTTTCGTCTTATTTCAACATTTGTTTTCACCAAAACATCCTATCCATGCATGCTTTCTGTATTTATATGTTCACATATTTCTTACCTCATTATTTATTTTCCATTATCTTACATCATTTATTTCCAAGAAAATCCTACCTAAACTTGTTGTCTCTAAACCCTACTTTTTTGTCATCTCCTCTTTCAAAATACTTTTTTTGGCCAAACCATATTCTTATAGCTTCTCAATGCATTCTTCCAATTCATCACAACTCATTCTCTTATATAGTCTACCCCCTCTTAAGCTAACTTAAATCTACTGAGCTCAGATGCTAAACTAAGGGACGAGGCAATGCAGCAGCACAAAACAATTAAGACAAATAGCAATGACAAAAAAAAAATACAAATGGGCAACGCAATTGCAATATTACAACTAATATAAGGCACTGTGCAGCAAAAAAGAAAAATAAATCAGTAGTAAAACTGGCTTAACAGAGTAATACAAAGTCAAATTCAGTAACACTATGCCTGGCGAACAGCAGCAGCAAATGCTATAACTTATACCTAAACATGAGAAAGCTCAAGCAGAAAAAATAGTACACTAAAGACAACAATGCAGATAAGGGAAATGTCTATTCACATCTTAATGTCTATGTAATTAAAGTGGTGCACCACAACTTATTCTACAAAAATAAATTACCAAGTACTTGAAAAGAAAATTATCAATGCAGTTCCTGTGAAGGTAAATGTCTTTTTTGTGTTACCTCATTTTTTTGAAAAAAAATATTATTTACACGATCTGTAGACAGAAAATATTTATATTAGTACATCTATAAAATTTTATTTTAACCAATGCTGCAGTGCAGCTAGAAACTAGATATTAAGCGAAATGAGCAAATATATACATAAAGCAAGCCATATGGCATTTCTCTCAACTAGCAAGACAATAGATGTAAAAATGTTCCTTGTCATTTAATTAGGCAATTTAGTAAATATCATAAATTAAGAGCTCCACAGTGTAATCATACATTTTCAAGTTCGACCGTGTCGTTTTTGCGATGCTTTCTACAAAGGAACGTCAATAGTGAGGATAATGGCCTCCCTTTTTTTTCTCCACCTGTGCCTCTGAAAGGCACACGCCAATGGCTTTTTTCCAGGCGACTGTCGCCCAGCTGGGTGCCCACGACGCATTACGTGCGGGTGGTCACTTAACTTTCTTACCGAAACATTTACGACACCAGTTTCCGCTACAGTGACAGTCTCATATGAAAATTTCACAGGTCGAAAATTTACGTTACAAATGTGTAGAAACAAAATCCTGTAAATATAACAGTGTCCAAAAAATTTTCGTCGGCATTGTGGTACATTCACTCATTTACACACATTTCATAACTCTTAAAGTATGATTCTTGGTTTCCACCATCCTTTTCCACAAATCAGAGTCCCTAACCACTACTCATCATTCCTTACCTCATTATACATATACATATTCATCGACACTTCTTCAATATTTCATCATGAGAAATACGTAGCATAATAAACATTCCTCAACAACATAATACACATCGTCGTCATAATAATAACATCATAACACCTCAGTCAAATATCAAAAACGTCGTAGGTTTCAGCTATAATGTCAAAACCTAAAAAAAATTCTCTGCTCATTTCAATAGTGTCATCTACCTCAAACGTACTTTAAAATCATGCTCCCTTACCAAATACATCATTCAAAGCTCTCGGAGTATCACAATGGTTCTGAAAAAATATGAACAGTTCACAAAGTACAGACAAAATACAGTTTCATAAGTGTGAAGTTATCCAACTGTGTAATTGTGTAAACATGTATCACAGATGTAGTAAGAAAAAAGTTTATCTCTCAGTTAAATGATCAGATAGCTGTGTAATTTATGTGTTAGAGGAATATAGTACCGATGTGTAAAGTTGTATAAGCAAATACCATATTAGCTAGGGCTCCTTGTGCTTGCCAAACACATGGTACATAAAGTAGGCGTGTACCCCTCTGAGGATTAATGTAATTATACCCTCAGGTGTTACAGATTATAGCAATGGAATGAAATGTATCACGGAAAACCTTTGTATCATTGTGCTTCAAATATCTTTAAAAATAAATAATTTAAGTACAAAATTAATCACTCAAATACGTGTCCTGTAGCGCTAAATGTGCGTCTTGCTGTAAGATAATCTCTGTGGAAGTGTCGTAGTTATCGTCCTCCATAAGCTAAGTTCTGCAGAAGCCAATGTACTTACCTCATGATACACCAAATTTCAAGTAAACCAAAATGTTGCATTAAAATCTCATTAGCAGTACTGGTAAATGTTCTAAGTATGTGAGCCTTATAGTCATTACGTAATCGTGCAACTAACAAGCAAGAATGTACAAATAACAACATTGTGTCGTCTGTTCACTATAACAATGCATTCATAATTTCTGTTGAAATAAGTTCTCTTGGTTCTTGACTGGATAGTTAACTCTAAAACATAGTTGCATGTTAACAGTTTCTAAGATTGAAAAAGAGTACTAGTAACGTGAAGTGAAAAATTTTGTGGCAAAGACTAAGTTAAAAAGGCAGATTATCTCTCAATAAATGGTTTTACATGTGAAATGTGGGGCAATCCAATCTAGTACGCAGAGTTTCAACTTCAAAGTAATTATCATGTTGTATACGTCGGTAAAGAATGCTGGAATTTTTCTCAAGGTTAGCGTCTATGTTATTTTTGTCTGAGCCAGCCGGCGCACGCGGCAGCCCGCGGTGCGAGTCATTCTCTGTCTCTTTGTTGGCGCGCGCCGTTATTGGGATTAGGAGACCGAACTTCTACAAATTCACCTTGATGAGAAGGCCCTGCCCTGTTTGAAGCTCGCCAGTTCTGATGGAATTCAGGTCTGTCGTTTTGTCGGTAGTTTACATAGTTTCTTGTTTGTCGGTCATGTGGTGGAGAATTTCTCCCGGAATAGTAACTGCATGGTGGACCGTTGCGTCTGAAGTTATTCTGTCTCCTTTGATAATAATTATTTTGGTTCCCATATTGTCTGTTTCTATGGTTGTCTCTGTCACATTCATTACTATGGAAAAGCGATCTTTCTCTGTAACTATTATTCTGCCAACGGTTGTCGTACGGATAGTGTCTGTTTTGGTCACGATTTGTATTGAGAGAATAGCCTTGTCGTGTCCAGTTATTATTTCTTTCGTCGCGGAATTGTGACGGATGTGACCTGTAATTGTTGTGTTCCTGTTTTCGCGTTCCGCGATTGTCGGTGTCGATTTCTAATTCTTGTAACAGTCCCTGAAAAGCTTCAATGTCGTCTTTGCAACGTCCTGCCAAAATAATATGTCGTAAATGTTCAGGTAATTTGAGTAAGCAAATGCAGATGAGTTCTGAGGGGCTGTATGGGTTTGACAAGTACTGATTCTTGTGCAACATGTCTTCAAAATATTTCACAAGACTGGAAAATTCAGATTGTTCGAAACGTTTCATCATTATGATGCTATGTTTTACTCGGTCTTGTGTAGCTTGAGACCAATATGCTGAGAGGAAGGCATGATAAAAATCTCCTTCACTGTGACAATCGTGAATGACCGATCGCATTCTTACAGCTGGTTCATTCTCCAAGTAGCCACACATAAATTCTAACCTGTGCTTCAATGACCAGTTGGGAGGAAAACAATGAGAGAATTGATGGAGCCACGCTTGTGGATGAATGTCGTTGGCAGAATTCTTAAACATCTTGAATTTACGTGTAGTAATGAACAGCTTATAGTCAAAATCATCGTGTCGGCGAGTAGCATATCGGTCATTGTTACGTCGTGTCGGCGGTTCCATCTCAAAATTCGGTGCACCTTGCCAATTTCTTTCATAATTTCCGAAATGCCCTATGTTATTATTTTGTGGCTTTTCCGTATTTCCAAGTTCCTCTTCCCATGTTGGAGCGTGAGTGTCCTCTGAAATACGAAATTTTTGTATTACTTGTGCCAACTGATCTTGTACTTCCCGGATTTCTCTTTTGTATTGCGTATTAATTTGATTCTGATTTTGTTTGAATTTCTTAATTTGTTCATACTCTTCTGTGTCAGTGATGGCTACAGGTCTTGTGTCATTCAGATCATCATCTACCTTTGCAGATAAGTTAGTGAACTGATCCGAAAGTTCGGCTACTTTCTCCGATAGTGTACTTATTTCCTCAGTGTGTTTTTCTGTACCAAGTTTCAGAGTGTCCATTTGTGTTGAAATCGTATCTACTGTGTCCTTTAAGTTTTCTTGAGTTTTTGCAAGTTGCGTAACCGAATCGGTAGATGCAACTGAGTCAATTTTAGTTTGCAAGGTGTCGTGATTTTCATGAACAATAGTTTGCAATTCTTTTATGGCTGCTTCGTGATTCTGTAATGCATTTTCATGACGTGAAAAAATAGGTTGGAAATGCTCACAAATTTGTGTTTTTACGTCATTACAGACTTTTTGACAGTTCGATTCGATGTTATGTAACTCAGTAGTTAAATCTTCACGTGTTTGTTCAAGCGTGGTGTCTAACTTTTGAAGATTTTGTTCCATTGTGTCTAACTTTTTAAGATTTTGTTCCACTGTGTCTAACTTTTGTAGATTTTGTTCCATTGTGTCTAACTGTTGCTGTGTTTGTCTCTGATGTTGTTCCATTGTGTCTAACTTTTGAAGCCTTTGTCCCATTTGTCTCTGATTTCGTTCCATTTGTTGCATTAATTGCAATAATAATGTATTAGTGTCTGGAATCTGTTTCTCTATGCTTTTTGGCAGTGCATTGCCACCGGCAACATTCACATTTTGACAAGCAGAAAATGTGTCTTGACTCATTTGAGAAAACGGTGAGGATCCAAAACCTTAGTCTACAGTATTTGCAATATTGTGTTCTGTCATTTCGGATTCCTGAGGCGAGCTGTTGCTGACAGATCGATCGATAATGCTTCCTTGTTCACTACCTGTTTCACTGTCTACACCATTATTTGCCGCCCGCTCCATTTCCCTATGCACAATTACCAAATTACTACTTCGAATGTCTGTTAATTCACTACACAGTGGTGCTGATAAGCTACGCTCGTCGTCACTATTATTTCTCAGTTAACTTTGAAACCTAGTGTTACGTTTTTCACACGCCATTATTGTCACAATATTTCACACGATAACACAGAAAAGCACAATTTGAAGAGCAAAAATAAGAGAATACATTAACATAGCACTGAAAATAATATGTAGTTAATTGCAAGTGCAGCTGCGAAATACTTGGTGCAAATCTACATGCATGCCACAACTGTTTTACTGTACAACAATGAAAGACTGCAACTACAAAGGAGATTCTCTCTACAATTACGTGCTAGCAATAAACAATAGCTACACTAATTACACAAACTACAAGAAAAAAATCAGAAGATTCCAGTGAGGTATCCTCGGCTAAGGGTCGACATATGAAACGTCCCCTTAGAAAAATTATACAAGACTGTGCTTAACCTGACACACAATATTTTTAGCGCAACGCAATCTGACTTTCAAAAATCCCTACAAAAGAATGGCCCTGACTAACATTAACCTATACCTTTCATAAATCACTTACCTCACCAAAAATCTTTGTTATTCGAACTACTGCAATACAGCGAGCGCCACTACTGCCAGCTAAATAAAAGATTCAAACTACGGAAGGCACTAACTACTGATAGGCATAGTTAGGAAATGAAAGATTTTAGTAGAGAACAAACAATGTATTTACCTTAATAGTGTTGAAAAATCATAATATGCATAACAGATCATGACATCCAGTCTTACAAATTTCCAAACTCCGCCATCTCTCTCCCCACATCCACCACTGCTGGCGGCTCACCTCCAACTGCCCAGCGCTACGCGCTGTTCACATCCAGCTGCCGCTGCACAACACTACAATGGTCAACAACAATGCAAACCAGTCACAGACTGCACACAGCACAGCCAGTGATCTTCATACAGAGCGCTACGTGGCGTTACCAGTAAAAAAACCTAAACAACCTACTTACAGTCTGCCCAGTGTGCTACCACCTGGTGGCACTGATGTAAACTTCTAGTTGAGGGGCAAAGGGTAGCTGTGCACATCGTAAATCATGCACGTTGTTTATCACATCCGTAAGGCAATTACGTCATGTGAGTTGCATGTGCGGAAGAGCCGTTCGAAGCGTCCACAATTGAAGGTGTGTTTGCGACCCTGTTGCAAAGTTTCACGGAGTCTAGAGGAGCCGTAGCACGCCAGATTTAAGTGCTGTATCTTTCAGATTGCAGCATCTATGTCACTTTTAACAGCATTCAAAGAAAAATAACCAATAAATTCACATGATGCTGAAAGTTAGGGTGTTCACGTGCTATTGTGCTCTTACACAGCAGCCACCATTGGTTTTCTGGATTTTCCCTACTACCCTTCCTGTATACACGTGTCACCTGTGCTTTTTTGCGAGAACTGGAGCCAACTCTGCCACATATTCAGTATAGAATCTGATAGGGATTCTGTCAGACCCTGAGGCTTTGTTCAATTTTAATGATTTCAGCTGTTTCTCAATGACACTGACACTAATACTTATTTAATTCATCTTTTCACTGGTACGAGGATTAAATTGGGACACTTATCCTCGGTTTTCTTTTGTAAATAAACACTTGAAAATGGAGTTATGTATTTCAGCCTTTATTTTGCTACCCTCAATTTCAGTTCCTGCCTCATTTGCTAGGGACTGGGCACTAACTTTGCTAGCACTAACAGCCTTCAGGTATGAACAGAATTTCTTTCGGTTCTATGAAAGATTACTTGACAATATCTTGCTATGGAAGTCACTGAGGGCATCATGCATCGCTCCCTTGACAGCCAAACATGTTTCATTCAACATCTCTCTCTCTCTCTCTCTCTCTCTCTCTCTCTCTCTCTCTCTCTCTCTAGCCCTAGGCTTTGTTTTACATCTATGGTGTAGTAATCTCTGTTTCTTTAGAAGTTTCTTTACAGTGGCTGTATACCATGGAGGATCCCTCTGTAATGACACATTCCGACGCAGAGACATACACTACCTTAAAAGCTGCGCCAAAGATTGAATTGAGAGGCATGTAGATTATAATCTTTGTAATGTTCGCATTGGATTCTCTTTTGTTTCATACTCCAAGAAGGAGCTAAGGGACACTTTCGATTGTTGCCTCGTGGAGGATGGACGTAATTTTTGGTGTCTGCGGAAGGGCAGCCATATTGTTAGTAATTATGGTTTGTGCGACGAGCTGAGCAAGTTTTATTGTCCTGTGAATAAAAAAAATAGTGAGAAGTATCGAAGTGTTACGAAAATTATTTAAAGCAACGTAGCATTGTATTCCTTGGTTTCCACCGTCTTTGTGAAATGAACCGATGCCGACTTAGGAAGATACACACGGTCAACAAAGAGAAGAGCTTCGATGGCGACTGATGAATTAATATTGTGGCAGAAGGACTAATTCTACGTCTAAGGTGAGAACTCTGATTAAATCAACAATGACGTAGAATTCAAAATGTAATTAATCGGAATGGTAAATTATATTACAGACATATTTCACGCAGCACTGTATTTGTCCGCATTCAAGCCGGTCAATACAATCCGTAAAAAAGCCTTTCAAAAATTCTAAAGTTAAAAAACACAATAAAAACGAAATGTTTTTTTATTTATTTCGCCACACTGGCGACTGCTGACAGGGACAGTGCTGGTGGAACAAAGAGTAAGTACTTCATTGTTGTGCTACAAATGTACTTGTACTAATTACTGTTTCTCTGTTACATGACGCACATGGAAAATGACGAATAAGGTGAAACAATATTAACTGTATAAACGGATGGCACAATAACCAGAAGGAACAAGGACAAGGATTTACAAAACTAACGTAATCGTGAGTGACGCAGCTCAGCTGGAATTAAGGTAGGAAAGCGCAAAAGCATGCAGCGGCTGCACCTTGGCTTAGCTCCACTTAAAGCAGAACCTTTTCCTTTCCATATTAAAATCCTGGTAGTGTTTGTGGCAACACACAACTACACTTTGATAATTACTTTTTTATGTTCAACAATCGCAGAATTAGAAGACGTAGTGCGCCATCTTGTAAATTTCCGACGCGCAACAAATAACAATCGCGAGATATTTTTATTAATTCAACTGCGAGAGAATTTAAAGATTTAGATTAACAGTAAAGTACAGATAAAAATAATATCTTCACAATGGAATCGGAGAACTTTAATTTGACAAATGTTCATGGACACGTCACCGATTCTGACAATAGTGACGTAAATGATGACGCAATTAGTTTTTCAGCACAACATAATGTAGAAGTAAATACAATTCAATTGCACACCACAGGGATTAACAATAACGAACCACTTGCAAATGAAACCTTGTGCACAGTCGATGAAGCATCGATTACCAGATCAGATGAAAATATTTCGCTTGAAATCAGTGAACCTAGCCCGGTTTCGATTCAGTCAGACCGTGGCAGAGAAACAATGGCAACAAATAATGGCATAAATACAAACACACAAGCTTCGTCAGTTACGCTTGAGGCATTATATAGTCTGATGTCAAACGTGAGCGAGAAACTGGCGAATCTAGAAGTCAGCCACAACACAACGAACACAAAACTGGCGAATCTAGAAGTCAGCCACAACATGACAAACACAAAATTGTCAAACATGGAAATTGGGTTCCAACAGCAGTTTTCAAGTGTAAACACGCAATTTGAAAACATACACAGACATTTCGATCAACGCTTAAATAAACTCACCAATGAAATCGATCAAAAGATCGAAGACAAAGTCATAAAAACCGTCAATAGTGTATACAATGTATTGGCAAATGACTTAGAAAAGAAATTGTCTGATCTTACAAACAAACAGGAACAGGAACTGTCAGAAATAGTAGAAACACACTATCAAACACAAACCGTACAAAAAGAAATACATGAAAACGTACAGGCTATTCAATTAAATTTAACAAGAGTACAGTGCGCATGTGAAGAAATACCTGACCAAGTTAATAAAGTTAACGAAGAAGTCGGTTTTCTGAAACAGGAGACTCGACGTATCAATGCGGACATTATCAAAATAAATGAAACATTAGAAAACGGTAATGTAAATGAATCAATTACTGACCGGGAAACAAAACTTTTTGAAAAATTAGGTAATGAAATCAAAGTAGCCGAGGACAGAATACGCAAGGAAATTGCTGGTAGACTGAATGTTTCAAATGACTTGCCTACGTCAAGCAACAGGCAGCGCGACACTTATTCGCCCGTGCCAGATTACGATGTCAATAACGCAGAACATCACGCGCCCAGTCCGGCGTATGTGCACGCACCGGCACAGGCAAACAATGGCTATTCGCCAAACGTGGTGCTGCAACAGGCAGTAGGCGTGTCGTGTCGCCTTGCATCTCGACGACTCTAGTCGATGAGAGCCTGTTGAAACATAGACAGTTTCCAGTTTTCTACACAGAATCCAGAAAAACTCATCCAGTCGTATTTATAAGAGCATTTAAAAATGTCTTACCAAGAAACTGGACTGAGGCACAGAAGATTAGATATGTAGTAGGCTTCACACAAGGCGACGCACTTTTGTGGGCCACAGACATGGCTGAACAGTGCGTCACCTACGAACAATTTGAACGGGCTTTCTTGGAGAAATATTGGTCTGCTGGGGTCCAAGAAAGACTGCGACGTGAGGTATTCAACCCACAACCGTTCAACCTCAAAAACGGAGGGTTGAGAAAGTATTTCGAAAAGTACTTGAATAAGACGCGTTATTGGAACAATCCAATACCGCACGTAGATGTTCTCAAAATTCTGAAAAACAGACTACCCGCGAACTTACGCGAAAAATTGGTAACCATACCGGAGAACGACCTTGAATACTTTCTTTCCGTGCTTGACTCAATTGATCTAATATACAAGTAATCGGAATGAATATTCCGGAACCAATCAAAACAACGGTAACGGATATCATTTTAATGGCAGTGGACAAAACCCACACAGTTGGCATCCGTATGCGACAAGGCCAAATAATGGAACCTGGAATTACGGAAATCGGAGGAATTCGGCGCCACAGAGATGTGAAGACCGAAGGTATAGTACAGATTACGGTCCACGCCGGTATAGAAATGATAGAAATCACGTGAATGATTGGTCAGGCCCGCGTGATGAAAGGCGGCACACAAATGAAAATTACAATAGTTACAGTAATAAGAATGACAGACCAAGGAGGAATAGAGAGGCCGGTCGCAAGAAGATGTTGCACGCAGCGGTCCGGAAACTAATTGGCGACAGAATAACCACTCAGTACACTTTGTAGAGGTAACGCACAGTACTGAAGCAACGCCGTTGTCTCCCCCGGTAAACAACAACCGGTCGTCATGAGTCCCCACCAGCCGACCGATTTGACAACAAGGGGCACAAACAAGCACACATTACATCTTAGACAATTATTTTTAAGATATGATCAGGATGCGACCGTAGAAGATGATCTATGTGAAGAAGAGATGAAAGCACCGGACAAGGTAAGTGACCTCGTGCAGGCTGTAATAACAGCAAAGATAGGAACTATAATTACCAACGTAATTTTAGATACAGGCGCATCTACGAATATTATTTCTAACAGTTTATTTAAAGAAGTTTCGAAAGTATTAAAGTACCAGTGTTGCCAACGGAAAATTGTAAAATCTTGACAGCTATAGGTAACAAGTCAAAAAGTATTAAGTGGCGGACGCAAATACCTGTTACCATTAGCGATGTCACGATAAACTGTACATTCTTAATCGTTGACAAGTTAATCGTCAATTGTATTTTAGGCATGGAAGTTTTCCGGCAGTATAAAGTGAACATTGACATAGGCAGTGGACTTTGCTATTTCCGAGTGGGCAGTCGTAGTGTGAAGGTCAATCTTGTAAAGTCAACAATAGATCGTAATGGCCAATTACAGAAACAAGCTGAAGTAAAATTAGTGTACCCACAAGTTTTATTGATAGATATTCCTTTCATCGAACAATTAGACACGGAAATAATTAACGAACAGGCCGCCCACGAGAAGGTAGGAAAATCCACTTGTCTTTCAGAAACTCAACAAAATGAACTAGCAGATCTTATTTATGAATACCGAGACATTTTTAGAAAACAGCCGACAATAATCAAAAAGTATGAATACAAAATGGAAGTCTACCCACATAAAACGTACTGCCATAAATCATATGCGATACCATGGGCAAAGAAGGAAGTGGTTCGCAAAGAAATAGATAGAATGGTTCTGTGGAAGGTGGTAGAACCTTCGCATTCGCCGTACTGCAGTCCCATCCTAGCTGTCAGCAAACCTGACGGGTCAGTCAGATTAGTACTTGATGCGCGGGAAATTAATAAGAGCATCGTACCAATACGCACTAGGCCGGAGAACTTAGATGAGCAATTGCTTAAATTTCATGGAGTGAAGTATTTAACATCCGTTGACATGAAGGCTTCGTATTGGCAAATAGCCCTACATAGTGATAGCAGAAAATATACTGCGTTCATTCATGCTGGCAGAAGCTATCAATTCCAAGTACTGCCATTTGGACTCAACGTGAGTGCTGGGGTGTTTATAGAGGCTTTAGACAGAGTATTGGGTCCAGAACTGATTAGCAAAGTGACGTTGTATGTAGACGATCTCTTGATAGCCACGGAGACCTGGCAAGAGCATGTAGAATTGGTACACAAAGTGTTCCAAAAGTTCCGAGAATATGACGTCACAGCAAATTTTAAGAAGTCCGAATTCGGAAGGGATCGAATAAAATTTTTAGGCCACATTATTTCACCAGGCGGAATTTTACCAGATCCAAAAAAGCTTGATGCCATAAAATATTTCCCCTCACCACAAACACGTAAACAATTGAAAGCTTTTCTGGGGCTCACGTCATTTTTTCGAAAATTCGTGCCCAAACAGTTACTGAATAGTGATTCCCTACTCAACCTTTTAAGGAAAAACCACACATGGTTGTGGACAGAAAAATGTGAGGAAGATTTCGTAAAAATCAAACAGGCACTCATAAACGCACCCATTCTGAAGCATCCTAACATGAACTACAACTTTTGTTTGAGCACGGACGCCTCATGTCAGGGATTAGGCTCTTGTCTGTTCCAATTAGTAGATGGTAATGGAAAACAGAAAGTAAACATAATTAGTTTTGCCAGTAGGACGTTAATGGAATGTGAAAGAGCCTATTCGGCAACTGAACTTGAAGCGTTAGCTGTAGTGTGGGCTTTCCGCAAGTTCCAGTACTATCTCTGGGGAAGGCATACACGAGTGTTTTGTGACCATCAAGCACTATCGTTTTTACTCACATGCAAATTGTTGCACAAACGGATTGCACGTTGGTGTTTATTCCTCCAGGAATTTGATTTCGAGATAGTTTATATCAAGGGTGAACAGAATGTAATTGCCGACGCATTATCGCGCTTGCCACAAGGTTTGAGCGAGTTCAATGAATTGATCGAACAGACTTCCGATTTTAGAGTTTTTCTGATGCATGATGGCACATTTCAACCATATTACAGAAAGATGTGTAAAGACATGAGCAAACTACAAAAGGAAGACAATAGATGGAGACAAGTTATACAAAAACTGCAGGCAGATGACGATAGTACATTGAAACAATATTACACAATGTCAAACGATGTTCTTTTCTACAGGCGCAATCCACAATCCAACACCTGGTGTGTCTGCATCCCGGAAGAATACATAGACAATTTGATAAGACACACACATAGAGTATGGGGACACTATGGGGTATCAAAATGTACAGCGAAAATATCAACGTATTGTTACTTCCCGAACCTCAGACGCAGGATTGAACAAATAATAAAAAAGTGTACAGTATGTCAGAAGGTTAAACATCTTAATAGATCTTGTTTGGACGTATTACACCCTATCATTCCAACTAGACCAAGAGAACTAGTTTCCGTGGACGCAGCAGGACCATATCCACGAGCTAGGGGAGGAGTTAGATATGTGATCGCATTTTATGATGTCTTCACAAAGTACTTAAAAATGTATGCTATAAAAGCAGTACTGTCGGGATCAATAATCAAACGCACGATAGAAGACTACATACCACTAGTGAGAAAACCGAAAATTATATTAACAGATAATGCAATAAACTTCACTAGTAATAAATGGAAAACATTTCTCGAATCTCAAAACATAAAACATATATTGGTATCCAAATTTCACCCAGAATCGAGCCCGGTTGAGAGAAATTTTAAAGAATTTAATCGCTTTATAAGAACTTATATACCAAATAAACAGACAAAGTGGGTGGAATACATAGCCCCCTTTCAGCATATTGTAAATAATTTAATTCATACTGCAACAGGCTTTACACCTACTGAGTTAATGTTTCAAGGCACAGAACTTGACGAATGGGCTAAACCTTTACCTAAATTAGCCACAAAGGAAATAACACTAGACGAAAAGGTACGTCAAGCATTACTACAGATGGAAGAACAAGCAGAAATAAGGAAAAAACAATTCAACAAAAAGATAAGAAAGGTTACAGAATTTAACATTGGACAGGAAGTACTATTACGTACCCACCCAAAATCCTTTAAAATTAAGGCATTAAACAAAAAGTGGCAGTTGTTGTATGATGGCCCTTTCATTATAATAGACAAACCCCACCCAGGATGTTGTCTGTTAGGTAACACACGAACGGGCAAGATGAAAGGGTTATACCCCCACAAGGATATCAAGGAATTTTTTCATTAAAGGTTATATATTATTTTAGCAAAATTGAAATTATACAACCTTGGATCACATGGTAAAATTGCTGTCATTAACCTAAGAAACTTGTGAAAAAAAAACCCTTTAAATCCGGTGTTCATAGTTTAAGAAGTACATTGAAAAATACAGTCAGTTAGTGAAAAACATGCATTAAACTAGAAAACATAACTGAAATTTCAGTTAAACATCGAAACTAGTAATCAACTGGGGGCATATGCCAGCTGAACAACGCATAGTTAACCACACCTAATGAAACATGTGTTACTGTGAGTCTTTAACACTATAAAATAAACCATACGGCACTTTTGTAGTCTAACTCAGTTATTTAAGAGAGAGGAACGAAGACAAATTAGCGCGAAGGTCAGATTTTGTTCGCTTGAGACGAGCAAGAAACCACGCGTCGAAGTTGCAATCCAACGCTCAGCTCATGACCACGCGATAGCTGCATGTCAAGACGAGGTCATTGGCCGCGCTGTAGGCAGCGAGCTGGGGAGAAATCTTCCCCCTTTCCTGTCCGATCAGCTGAGTGTATACAAAGTAAGAAGGCGCATGCGCGGTCGAGTCCAGGCGTCACGTGACTCTATTACACGATAGTGGCTATCACGAATAATGTTCACCAACAATGCAGAGTTTTCCCCGCGCCTACAGTCCAGTCGTGGTACATAAGCGCGCTTGCGCGGAACGTTTAAAAGTTTTGAGACCACTCTTACTATGAGACACAGTGATGAAAGCCATTCAAAAACAAGAAAGAAAATGGTACACAAGTCTTGTAAATAGTAGTTTAGAAAATTTAATTATAAGCTGGTACTACGTAATAAAGGTGAACATGCAAGTACATACTGGTCATCGACGGTATTGTAATATTATATTATACTGAGTAAAAATCTTAGCTTGTACGGAAGGAGAAACAAAAATAAATAAATAATGTAGATATATAACCGGAAGAAAGGCTATGTACTCGAGAACAACACACAATTACATATAGGGAAAAAGCAGCAAAGAGGAAAGAAAAGAGGTAACGCATGCATTTACATTACACAGTAGCGAGCGATTTTCAGAATGAACAACAAGGCAAACGCGTTAATTTTTGTAACTAAGGAAGAGAATGACACAAGCTTTAAAATAGGAAAATAATAAGCAGATCTATGCAACGTGAGTAACGAACTGAATCGCCCTCAAAACAAATACCTAGGATTTATAGAGAGAGAGACACACATTAACGTTAGGAAACACCTGAAGCACTCAGCAAACAACTTTGTAGAATATATAAGCTATACACGAGGGTACATGTACGAAAGCTGAAGTGTAAAGGATGAAAATAGGGAAATATTGCGCATTAATGGACCGTAAGGCAGTTATGTATGTAAGAAGAAATATTTAGTTGTAAGTATTATTAGTATAAGGGACGATGCTCAGCACACCCTGAATTATTTTGGAATATTGAAGGAATGGTGCAGGGTACCGAAAAAGGGCCCCACCAGCAAAGTGTATATTATAGTGGTAGATATTTTTTTGTGTATAAACGTATGTATGAATGTGTGAAAGGCGAAAGAAGCTCTGTACATGTACGGAACTTAAACAACGTAGAAGTGTATAAGGAAAATTAAACTGTAAGACAACCTCGCATAAACAGGTATACCTAACGTCAAGAAACAACTTAATTAAAACCGTAAGACTCTACGAGTTTACGAGAAAATGCGAAAAACCTGATACAAAGTGCAACATTAGCGATGCTTCACTCCTGTATGCAAAAGGAAGGTATGAATTACTTTACCCACTTGAAACATGAAAGGAAAAATCATGTCAAAATTATATCTTTCACACATATAACAATTTACAGTCACAAAGAATGAAAATGATATCGCCGCTATACGAGAAACAGGTAAGTAGTGTGATCGACGACCTGTAAGCAAAGGAATCGTCTATAAAATGAATTATGAACAAAAACGTCATAAAGAATTTCATGCTGCACTGAAGCTATGAAAGTCTGATTATTCGTGTACATAGATTTTCATGACAACCGATGCATTAAAATGTCTGTATTTTTTCTCCCATGATAACACAAGATGCCTATAAGCGCACTTTAATTGAAGATGATACACGCCCACAAGGGCGTGCCGCTATTATGAAACACTGTACATATTAATAGTAGCTACACCCTGAACTTCAAAATTTTATGTTTATATGTCCATGTTAAGGTAGGAAGTTTTATTAGGGTTAATGATTTACAAGCACACCAGAATGTGCTTACGCCCAAAACACTGTACATGTTAGGGTTATGCTGCATATAAATGATTATTTCGTGCATTTTCAGATTTTATACGCAAAAAACCGTAGCATACACGTAGTCGTTGCCACTACCCTAAGTAGAAGGTAGGAAATTCCCTTCCCAAGCTTCAGTGGAGCGGCTACAGGTGTATTCTCTGCATGCTGATGCATGTCGTTGCGTATGAATAATACGTAACGGAGGTAAACCTTAACTTATACTCGAGTTCAAGAAGGAAAACAAAGGACTTGTTCCTTCTAACAGATTAATGGAAAAAGGCGAGTGTGTGTGTCAGTAAAATCCAAGACGAAGAAGCCACTATGAGTGGTCAAAAATTTTTTCAATTTTAGTCGATAGTCTTTTCTGTAGTTAATGTAAACAATGTATTGTATGTATTATATGTTATTCCATTGTATGTGATGTATTTTGTATTTCATGCCAAGTCCCGTGACTTACAAATTATGTACATTGACCAGAAGTATCGAGGGGAATGAATCTCAGTACAATAGGTAAAAGGGGTTAATGCGAAAAAAAAAAGTGTAGTGAAAAGGAAGTTTCGATCGCAATACTCGCGGTTAAAGTGGTGTGCGGAGAAATTAAAATTGTGCAAGGTAGTGCTACGTTGCAAGTGTCAGCGAGCCTAAACAAGTGACTTCGAAAATTGAAGCTTGTATCGTCAAACGACCCATGGCGTCACAATAGGAAAGGACAATGCCAAACAAGTTTGACAAGGTACGCTTCTTACCTGGAGTTGCATCGACGGGATCGTCCTCCGCCTCGCACATAGTGTGGTGTGTTCTGCGGGGCACATATTCCAGTGTACCTCGTCGTATCCAGTCTAAGTACTGGAAGGAACTACAAAAAGCACACGCATGCTGAGGTTCGGAAGTCTCGACGGTACCCGCACGTCGGTGTATATTCAGTGCACGGGCGCGTGCATTCAACCAACGTCGCCAGCTAACGGACGACCAAACAATCAGGCGCACGTATCACCCGCCCATATTCAACACTGGGCCTAGCGAACAAAGCTCGTTGCCCCAGAATAAATACAGAAGGCAATACAAGGACTTAATTTTCACCTCTGATGAGGAAGGAAACATTTGTAAATAACGTTGTATTCATTGTATATTTTATTGTACAAACTTTACCACATGATGTCGTTTTCTCAGTATTAACCAAAACTTTGTATATTAGGATTAAGGTTTGTAAATATTAGCATAAGTATACCAAAAAACTGACACACACTCAGTAATACCAAAGGATTCACAGTGCCATGAAAATGAGACAATAGAAATGAAGTTTGAAAATAAAAGACCCCCAAACCTATTAATTGCAAGGTCGACTACTGTATCCTGTCAACCAAATAAAATTTTCTAGTGGCAGTATACAGTAGGGGGGCAGTTGTAATGACACATTCCGACGCAGAGACATACACTACCTTAAAAGCTGCGCCAAAGATTGAATTGAGAGGCATGTAGATTATAATCTTTGTAATGTTCACATTGGATTCTCTTTTGTTTCATACTCCAAGAAGGAGCTAAGGGACACTTTCGATTGTTGCCTCGTGGAGGATGGACGTAATTTTTGGTGTCTGCGGAAGGGCAGCCATATTGTTAGTAATTATGGTTTGTGCGACGAGCTGAGCAAGTTTTATTGTCCTGTGAATAAAAAAAATAGTGAGAAGTATCGAAGTGTTACGAAAATTATTTAAAGCAACGTAGCATTGTATTCCTTGGTTTCCACCGTCTTCGTGAAGTGAACCGATGCCGACTTAGGAAGATACACACAGTCAACAAAGAGAAGAGCTTCGATGGCGACTGATGAATTAATATTGTGGCAGAAGGACTAATTCTACGTCTAAGGTGAGAACTCTGATTAAATCAACAATGACGTAGAGTTCAAAATGTAATTAATCGGAATGGTAAATTATATTACAGGCATATTTCACGCAGCACTGTATTTGTCCGCATTCAAGCCGGTCAATACAATCCGTAAAAAAGCCTTTCAAAAATTCTAAAGTTAAAAAACACAATAAAAACGAAATGTTTTTTTATTTATTTCGCCACACCTCCCATCATGGACTGTTCTACTGCATAATATCTATCCATTGCATGGTCAACTATTTTTGGTCAACTATTTTTTTAAACTTGAGCCAGAGTTCTTCTACATGCTCCTGCCCTGTGCTGAAAGTTTCAGGTTCCTCATTGAGGTGTGACATTACTGATTTTCCGATTTTGTATCTAGTTCGCTGAAAATATATATCTTTCTGCTTGTTTTAGTTATCCTTTGTAATTTGGTAATCATTGTTGCCACAAATACGTCGTGGTCATTGATACCACGTTTGATGTAGACGTCCTCAAAGAGGTCAGGTCTTTTTGTTGCCATTAGATCCAATATATTTTCATTGTGAGTGGGGTTCCCAACTATCTGCTCTAGATAGTTTTCATAGAAGGCATTTATTAATGTTTCACAGGATGTCTTATCACGCCCACCAGTAACAAAATTGTAATTTTCCAAATTGATTGTTGGACAATTAAAGTCTCCACCGATGATTACAGAACGAGTGGGAACTTACGTACAAATAAACTGAGGTTTTCTCTAAAGTTTTCGATTACATCAGGAGATGAATGTGCTGGGTGATAGAAGGCTCCAATTATCATTTTATGTCCACACGTGATACAGAGTCCTGTTCAAACAATCTCATATGCAGCTTCAGTTTCTATCTCAGTGGATTTGAGTTACTTGTCTGCTGCGACAAATATACCACCTCCATTTCCTATTTGCCTACCCTTTCGATATTTTCTCCAACAACCTCACTGCTATCAGTTTCAGGTTTGAATCAGCTTTCTGTGTGTGGTATTAAGTGAGCTTCACTGCTTTTCATGAGCATTTTGGCCTCTGACACTTTGTTGCAAATGCTTTGGCAGTTAACCATTACGATTTTAATACCCCCATCTGTGAGAGGCATTTCTTTCGATCTTATGCTGATACTTCTAGGTTACCTAAAGCTACTGTTATCTGGACTGGATGGAATCATTTAACAAAAAACAAAAAGTCCTTGTGTACACCCCACATATATTCAGCTACCTTAGGAGCGGCCTCTGATGTGTTGTACTATCATGTGCAAAAGTATCCGAATGACCTGAATTGTGATCCGCCTGCTTTGCATGCAACCAACATAACATAGCTGTCTAGTGTGTCCTCTAATCGCTTTGCGGTACAGTCGTTCGACTATACAAAATGGATACGACGAGGGACCACTAGACAACACTGTTCTTTAAGGCAATCAGTGCGATGTAACATCACACCATGATACTGCAAAAACTAGAAAAATACGTAACGAGAGATGAGTTAGTCCCTAACGCTTGTACAGGTAGCAATAATTTTCAAAAGCTTTAAAATCTCATTACAATCTGAAACAACTAACTATGGCACATAAACTGTGTAGCAGTCCTTAAACAAAGTAAATGTTTGGATGAACAAGATATTCTGAGACGATGTCTGGACTAAGAAAGGTCTAAGACAGTTCGAAGTATTTTTCCTCTGTATAAGGTTTTCCTGCACCTGCTAAATGTCCCAGTGACTGTTGGTTTTTGCATAAACTGGTCGTTAAAGGACCTAGTTAAAGAAAACGCGATAAACGGCGGTAGACGCTCTATAGAAACGTACTAATTATTCATGAAGAATTATTTGTCCACATGTTTGAACTATAAATGAGACGACGAAATTCTTTGTTCTGGATCTGGACAGAAACCCAGCAGACGCAGCTACTACTAACAAAAATACACTTTCTCACCTGCCCGGGACGTGATCAAGGCAACGATCATCAATGCAGGGATGACACATCTGAACTTGAAAATAAATGACGAAATTATTTCTACAACATCAAAACCATTATCGTCCTGTTAACTAACCACGAAAGACGTTTAACATACTCTTCTTCACAAGTATGCATATGCTGAAATTTGAATGCTATGATCTAAAATGTTGTGACGGGATTTTCTACCCAACACATTATCGGATTGTTAACTAAGTAAAATCAAATGTTAGAAGTCGAATTTATTTACCAGCAGCGAGCTTGTATCAATATGAGGTGAGGGTACAATTTGTTTTGCTTGCTCGGGAATCGAACCCGGCTTGTACTGTCGCTGTTTCCCATCCATAAATAGACGTTAAGTATCAACTGCTTGCTCACCAGTAGTGAGATGCTCACGTTTCACTAGAAATAACGGTACCTATCGTTATTGTTGACTAATCACGAACAGAAATTAAATATGCAAATTATTTTTCGGTGGTAGGTCAGTGTGTGTAGTGTCCCTTTTGCAATATTCACCCTTATCGAGGTAAAACATAAATAAAAATGACTGTATGTGACCGAAAATCAACTGCAAACATCGATTTATCTGCGAAAGGTAATAACACTAACTGTAAAAATATACTATATAGATCGATATATGCAGAAAAGACATTACTTTTAGTGTATGAGATTATAATGTGTAAGTAATTAAAAGAAGTATTATCATCTCTGTAAGAGTATAAAACACAATGCAATGTTCATTCTTCTGTCTAGTCTGTTTTGTTCTGTTCGTTCTGGTGTTAGCTGGAATAAGGTACGCAAGCTATTGTGCTGCGCTAGCATTTGTTTCTGTCGGAACGTAATTGCAAATATTTAATGGTGTAAACTGTGTCCTAGTAAGAGTATATTAGTATAAAGTGATCTCCGTGTGTTATTTCAAGAACCTACGCTACATTTATCTTATGAAAAGAATATTTAATGAAAATTATTTAGCATGTTTCCAGCTGCTGCGGAGCGAGTAACAGTGATCTCTGATTGTTAACAATTAGCCGCCATTGCGCGGTACATTTAAAAATATTTTTTCACAGCACAATGTCTGATAGCCGGAGCGGAAGAAATTATGTAAAAATATTCAGTAAGATTAATTGAAGTAATCCAGTGAAATAATTTTATTAAAACTTGTCTATTTTCTATGATAGTGAACTGGAGCTGAGTAATACTACGGTATCGCATTTACAGTAATTTGTAGGGAGCCTGGCGCTCGATAAAACCAGATATAATACGTAATTGGCAACCTACGAAATTCATTATTTTGCTTATTATATCTCTTTTGTATTTTTTGAAAGCTAAAAGTAAAAACTAACACCACTAAAAATCAGTAACAGATCACGATAAATCAAAGGACAAACAAATTTACTAGGAGAGTGTTTCCTCTAAATAAATAGATACATTAATTTTTTAAGAGATATAATATGTGCTCATGCTAGGGCGTAAAATGAAATTATGAATATGTTTGTGCCGGACCAGGATTGCAACCCAGATACGTTCCATTCCTAGAGATCCGAATTCGAATTCCAGTTGAGGACCAAAAATTGCAACGTCTCAAGTTCAAATTTAATTAAATATGAACACTGTGAACGAAATAACCAGTCCTAAATTAAATGAAATAAACTTTTTAGTGCTAGTTTACTGGCGACAGAGTTTGTGCCTTCGGCGGCTGCCGCCTTTGTAATGGCGCCATTTAAACAGGCTCTGACGCTGTTGGTAGTGAAGGGATATTGTGTTTAATGAGGATTCTGAACCACTGTGCCACCTAACATTCTGGACTTGGCGTTACCATACGTGAATTAGATCTTTTCGTGAATGTTAAAAATGGACGCAATGAGTGAGAATCGAACCTACAACCCGCAATTATCAACCCAGCAGACTACTGGAACTGACAGTTGGCAACGCCCTGATTGTGTTGTTGTGTCCGACGATGCGCCTAGAAGCTGTGAAAAAATCCGGCTCACTCGATTAACTGGTTAATTACCAGCTATATTTTAGTTTCTAATGCGGGTTTTATTCTAATCTCATTCCAGTCATTCTAGTCTTCATAGCTCCGATTTGATGCCAATATGACATTTTTCTATGACAACTAATGTTTTAGTTCGACAAATACAACTGTAGCATGTGAGGTTACCAGATAATTCGATGATTACTGTCATGATTGCTATTATTATCTTCATTATGCCGCTACTGCCCATGTGGGTGAAGAAAAGGAATATGCTCTTTGATAATTTTTAGAACCATCTGTCCAAATATAGTAATTATGTAGTTGGTTCCATGCATAGGGAATACTTTTCGATTTAATGTCGGAAATCTCCAATTCTTCGTTAATCACATTAAAATTAAATTAATTGCTGAAACTTTTATCTAAGAGCAGAAATTGTGTTGCTTTTCTTTATTTATTTGCGCTTAGCAACGATGCTTGTAAAATGCGAAATCTGGAGGTAAAACATTATTCAAAATGCAGGGATGTTAATGTCTCCCGTTAAATGTCAAGTGTATGCATTACAGATGACTTGGTCAGACTGTTGTGAATCATATGGGAGCTACATTGCTGCTCATTAATATCTTCCTCAATTTTGTGTGTCGTGTTTAATAAACTGCCGAAAAGACTATATGCAGCATGCAATATAGTAATAAAAATTGATTACAACTTATCATGATAACGGCACATAAAAGTCTGCCTTCTTAAGGCAAAATACCCCAAATTATTACGAATTAGCAAGAGAAAGTTAAAAAAATCGTTCAGTGCCACACTTAAGTCAATATTATTGACAGAAGCAGAAAAAAGGGATTAACATGTGTGCAATTTTGTAAATGTTGTGTCTATACATCCACGGACTAGAGAATAGACTTAGCGATATAATGATGGAGAGGTTTTCATTCGATGTCTTTACTGATTGTTGATCTGCCTTCGTGATTCTAATGGAACGCGACACGCGCCTGCGCCAGGTCGTGCGGCGTTGTGGCACAGTTTTCTCGCGTCGCGCGTGGCTCGCTAGCACCGTGGGAAATTTGAGGCGGGGATCGGAAAAGTAGCCCAGCCATATGCTCACATCGGAACGGCGCATATGGGCAGTGGTAGTATTGCCCATACGATAAATTTTGCCTTACTATGTACTAAATTTTATTGCCTTTGGGTAGTGTTTCGTTTTTCGCCATTTAAACGCTCCAGCTTTCTTCGTTAGTACGTTATACTTTTCTGTTATTTATATCTGTAGAATTTGTTTTGTTTTTCTTCTGTCATGAAAAATGCATACTTCAGCACCGGATGAGCCATTGGCCGCTGGAATTGCATCATATGCCTCCGCGATGTTTTCGGATCGCAAGAAGGGACAGAGGGTAGTGAATAAGGAAGCAAGGAATATTATAAAGCCATTTGATTAAGAATCAAGGCAGGAAAGTAAAACAAGGTTATCTTCTCGCTATCCTAGTACGTTGGCGTATCTGTACGATTTGTTACAAAAATTTAGAAAGGGATAATCTCCACAGGTGTGATCCCTTTCTGCGTCTGGTAAAAAGCGTCCAAGATCTGAAGTACAGAAGTGTCACTGTGATTACTCTGATGTGGATGTAATAATGTAATACGACACACTGTACTACATGCATGTGAACATCATATTTCCACTGCAAACTAGAAACAGTCGAAAAGCAGTCACAAATAACAATGTTTTCATTGGTTCACCGTGATGAGAAAAAGCATTTCAGTTGTTGCATGGACATTATCAGCATTAATAAATTAATTATACAACAGGTTACACAAATGAAGAAAATGGTCGGTATTATTACGAAAGTAGGAATATCCTAAAAGAGTGTTACGATAAGATATATTTAATTTGTTGAAATGTACTGCTGACAAAGGCAGATCTACTTTCATGACAATGTTTCTCGAACTCCAACTCACAAGGCACACATGACTAGCTTGTGCATTCCTGTCGCGCGCATTATCCTTCGCTGCTGCCAATACAGTGACCATTGTGTTGTGCGACAGATCAACTGTTTATTTTTCTCAATAACAGTTATTTTATTCGCGATCACACATTGTCAGCTTGGGAAGCGATAGGTGAGTAACCAGTATCTGGCATGTGCCTACCATTCCGCCTGAAGGAACCCTCGTCATTATTTTAATACTGCTCAGATTAAGAGAAGGAATAAAATCCTTTGGTAAATTTCCATTCCAGTCGCTCAATGTTAAAAATACGATGGGTTACGGGAATTCCACAAAAATTCCAACAGAACTGCCAGTCTGTTTTTGTGTGAGCTGTTATCCTATTCTCATTCGAAGAAGCATCACCATTTATGAGTAAAGGCCACATTTCTCTTGGTGACTGGTTTAATTGTACTTCATTTGTCACAGTGTAATTTGCCAAAGTCATCTCACAGCAACTATTGAGACAGAATTCCGAAACGGAGGGCCTCATTCAACAAGTAATTGGAAATCACAGAGCTCAATAGCTTACGAAAAACCTCATAGTATCGGTCTGCAGAAACATAAAAGAAGAAATTTCATGTTTATTTTGGTACTAGGAAACTTGTTTCGCTAGCTGTCGATAACTCTTAAAAAACTACAGTTACTGGAGTGAAATAAATAAAAAAGGAGGTATAAGTAGTGATATATCGCCATAGATAAGAAAGTTCCGTGTGTTTGAGAATTGACAAAACACTCTCCTCTTTGTGTGCTGTCATTCGCCAAACTTTCGTTTCGATGTCTCGAGCGGTTTAGGATATATGAGAGATGTTGCGAGTATTTCATTATCGCGGGCGTGAGATCGGAAGTGAGCGCGCTAGATGGAATCCATTTTCTCGAGATCGGAGGCAGATAGAGACCTCCTCCCAAGTCTAAACAAAAATTCAGCATGTTGGCTAAATTTCATACGCAGCAACATATGGTGTAATACGCACCAAAAGGAAAATCATAGCGACCCCTAATTTTCGTTGCAAACTTTCTGAGTTTTGCGTAGTGTCTTACTAAAATGTGTACATCACAATAAGTATGGTCATTAGCGAGGTGATGGGCACTTCGCCACGAAGCTGACATATTACGCTACAAGTAAGGCAAAAATAATATTTTCTGTGAATAGTTTCTGTAAAATCGTTTGAGGTTCCGTCAGCGCAGAGCGTCGCCAGTCGAGACGTGCGAAGTATGGTGTACGCGTCGCAATATGCGCTGGACCCGCGCGACACGTGCGTGTCGCGCTGCAGTGTCGTGTCACATCACACGTGCTATACGCGTCTCAATTTGCGCCTAGCCTTAGGCGTATAGCGCGTGTGGCGCGACGCAGCGCAGCGCGCGTTTTTGTAACATCCCAGGTTCAAATGGGACCGCGCAAATTGCGACGCGACGCGACTGGGACGCGGCACGCGCCTGCGCCAGGTCGCGCGGCGTTGTGGTTGAGGCACAGTTTCTCGCGCCGCGCGTCGCGCGTGCCTCGCAAGCACCGTGGGAAATTTGAGGCGGGGAGCGGCAAAGTAGCCCCGCCATATGCTCACATCGGAACGGCGCATATCAGCAGTGGTAGTATTGCCAATGCGATAAATTTTGCCTTACTGTGTACTGAATTTTATTGCCTTTGGCTAGTGTTTCGTTTTTCGCCATTTAAACGCTCCAGCTTTCTTCGTTAGTACGTTATACTTTTCTGGTATTCATATCTGTATAGTTTTGTTTTGCTTTTCTTTTGTCAAGAAAAATGCATACTTCAGTAGCTGATGAGCCACTGGTCGCTGGAATTGTATCATATGCCTCCACTATGTTTTCTGATCGTAAGAAGGGACAGGGAGTAGTGAATAAGGAAGCAAGGAATATTATAAAATCATGTGATTAAGAGCCAAGGTAGGAAAGTAAAACAAGGTTATCTTCTCGCTGCCTAGTATGCTGGCGTATCTGTACGATCTGTTACAAAAATTTAGAAAGGGATAATCTCCACAGGTGTGATTCCTTCGTGCTCCTGGTAAAAAGCGTCCAAGATCTGAAGTATAGAAGTCTCACTGTGATTACTCTGATATGGATGTAATGCGACACACTGTACTACATGCATGTGAACACCACATTTCCACTGCAAGCTAGAAACAGTCGAGAAGCAGTCACAAATAACAATGTTTTAACATCTTCAACTTTTGTAGTCCTGTCTTCCTTAGTTGCGTGTAATATTACGGTATATTGATAATTTTTACTTATGGACCATCTGACTTCAGGCAGAACAGAAACAAAAACATTGCATTGAAACAAGCTTTCGGTTCATAGTGCTGTGGGATGTGGGGAAAAAACCGCAAATTGGCATTCATAAGAAGAAGAACAACACAAAAAATGCAACAGGAGTGTAATATGTAAGAAATTGTCCACGCAACATGCCACTGATGATGCCTTGCAGAAAATAAAGGCGAAACGCGTATGGCGCTTAAATCGTTTTATTCAGTTGCTGTCAGACGGTCCATAAGTAAATTTTATCAATATACCGTAACAATGTTGTAATTGGTTCGCCGTGATGAGAAAAAGCATTTCAATTGTTGCATGCACATTATCACATTATCAGCATTAATAAACTAGTTATACAACAGTCTACACAAATGAAGAAAATGGTCGGTATTAATACGAAAGTAGGAATATCCTAAAAGAGTGTTATGATAAGATATATTTAATTTGTTGAAATGTACTGCTGACAAAGGCAGATCTACTTTCATGACAATGTTTCTCGAACTCCAACTCACAAGGCACAAATGGCTAGCTTGTGCATTCCTGACGCGCGCATTATCCTCCACTGCAGACAGTACATTGACCATTGTGTTGTCCGACAGATCAGTTGTTTATTTTTCTCAATAACAACTATTTTATTCGCGCTCACACATTGTCAGTTTGGCAAGCCGTAGGTGAGTAACCAGTATCTGGCATGTGCCTATCTTTCCGCCTGAAGGAACGCTCGTCGATATTTTAATACTGCTCAGATCAAGAGAAGGAATAAAATCCTTTGGTAAGTTTCCATTCCAGTTGCTCAGTGTTACAAATACGATGGGTTACGTGGATTCCACCAAAATTCCAACGGAATTGGCAATCTATTTTTGTGTGAGTTGTTCATCTTTTCTCATTCGAAGAAGCATCACCGTTTGTGAGTAACGGCCACATTTCTCTTGGTGATTGGTTTAATTGTACTTCCTTTGTCACAGTGTAATTTGCGAGACTCATCTCACAGCAGCTATTGAGACAGAATTCCGAAACGGAGTGCCTCATTAAACAGGTAATTGGCAATCACAGAGGTCAATAGCTTACGAAAAACCTCATAGTGTCGGTTTGCAGTAACATAAAAGAAGAAATTTCATGTTTATTTTCATACTAGGAAGCTCTTGTTTCGCTAGCTGTCGATAACTCTTAAAAAAACTACAGTCACTGGACTGAAATAAATAAAAATGAAAGTATAAGTACTGATATATCGTCATAGATACGAAAGTTCCGTGTGTTTAAGAATTGACAAAACACTCTCCTCTTTGTGTGCTATCATTCGCCAAACTTTCCTTTCGATGTCTCGAGCGGTTTAGAAGATATGAGAGATGTTGCGAGTATTTCATTATCGCGGGCGTGAGATCGGAAGTGAGCGCCCTAGATGGAATCCATTTTCTCGAGATCGGAGGCAGATAGAGTCCTCCTCCCAAGTCTAAACAAAAATTCAGCATGTTAGCTAAATTTCATACGCAGCAACATATGGTGTAATACGCACCAAACGCAAAATCATAGCGACCCCTAATTTTCGTTGCAAACTTTTTGAGTTTTGCGTAGTGTCTTACTAAAATGTGTACATCACAATAAGAATGGTCATTCATTCGTGAGGCTATTGGCACTTCGCCACGAAGCTGACATATAACGCTACAAGTAAGGCAAAAATCAAATATTTTCAGTGAAGAGTTTCTGTAAAATCGTTTGAGAAAGATAACAGGTTGCGCGCGATTCGGTTCTGTCAGCGCAGAGCGTCGCCAGCCGGCGCGTGCGAAGTATGGTGTACGCGTCGCAATATGCGCTGGACCCGCGCGACTCGTGCGGCACGTGCGTTTCGCGCTGTAGTGTAGCGTCACGTCACACGTGCTATACGCGTCTCAATTTGCGCCTAGCCTTAGGGAGAATCATTCAGGATATTTAATGAGAATGATAAGATATAAGTGTGTGAATTTAGAAGGAAACTATTGCACCAGTCCAGGAAGTAATTCGCAGGTCACAATCTTGCCAAATGTAAGCTACAATGTTGCCAATTCTCCATTAGACTGGTGACAGGCAGAAGACACCTGCTAACGCGAAAAGTCTCCTCAGCTTGTAACCATAGGACAAGCTCGCACAACACAGATGTGGCAGGGCCGGCGTTGGCGCTAGCGCCGGTTGCTACAACTTTGACAGGGACCTGAATTAACAAACGTAAATACCAATTAGCTACCGATTGCAACTTGTACATCAGTTATAAATATCGGGGGAATAATTTACGGGGCCCTCCTTTTTAGTAACTGTCGTAGCAATTTTTGTTATTGTGTTTTATAAGAACTTCAAACTAAAACAAATTATTCTCCAGAAGGTTCTGTAGTTTCACCTGACGCCGTTAACAGAATGAGTAGATAATTTTTTTTTTTGCTATTAAATACG
Source organism: Schistocerca americana (assembly GCF_021461395.2). NCBI lineage: Eukaryota > Metazoa > Arthropoda > Insecta > Orthoptera > Acrididae > Schistocerca > Schistocerca americana. The sequence continues at coordinate 291,077,927 of NC_060124.1, forward strand.
TGAAAATAATTTTTATTACATAGGATTTCTTTGGCACTACTGCTGACAAATAATAAAACAGATGAAACCACAACATGACACTGATTACAAAACGCGATCATCAAAAAAGACATTTCATAAACTGCGAATAGCCCATTATTTCATCTACATCTGTATTTCAGAAGCCATATTACGGTGTGTGATACAGGTCACTATATATCACCACTATTATTTCACCATTTGTTTACTCCAGGCGCGAATATTTCGTAGGAAGAAGGATTGCTAGTAAACTCTGTGTGGGCAAGAATCTCTCTAATTTTATCCTCATGGTCTTTCTGGGTGATGTAAGTAGGAGGAATCCATATATTAGCTGACTATTCATGTGTCGTAAACTCTCTGCACTATACAGCTGTGCATACCGCCATGTGGGATCCCTCTGTTGCAATGTCTGCAAGTAAAAGTGACTAAGAATCTCTCTGAAGTTTTCGTGCTTACTAAATAACCATGTAACTAACAGTGTTGCTCTTGTTTGGCTTTTAGAATGATGAGTAGCTTTCAAGTATTTGTCAAACAATTGATTTGTAACCTATCGGTTAGCACGCCTGAACTTGAAGCCAGCCGCTGTGGTCGAGCGGTTCTAGGCGCTTTTGTCCGGAACCGCGCTGCTGCTATGGTCGCAGGTTCGAATCCTGCCTCGAGCACAGATGCGTGTGATGTACTTGGGTTAGTTAGGTTCAAGTAATTCTAAGTCTAGGGGATTGGTGACCTTATATGTTAAATGCCATAGTGCTTAGAGCCATTTGAAGCATTTTGAACTTGAAACTAAATAACGAAATTTTTTGTGCTACATCAAGACCCTTACCTCCCCGTTAACTAACCGCGAAAGACGCTTAATATACCTTCCTTCACAAGTAACTACGTGAGTACGTGTTGAAAATTGCAATGGTGTGATGTAAAATTTTGTGACAGGGTTTTGTACTCTGCACTTTATCGTATGGGTAACTAAGTAAAATCAATTATTAAATATCGAATTCACCAGCAACGAGATTTATCAGTATGTAATAACGATACACTCATTTTCTACCCAGGAAACGAACCCGGCACCTACTGTCGCCCTTATCCAGCCATAAACAGATATAAACTATTAACTGCTTGCTCAGCTGTAGTAAGATGTTCACATATTTTACTAGAAATAATGGCAGCTAACGTTATTTTTGACAAATCATGGACATTAAAAATGAAAATTATTTTTGGCTTATAGTTCGGTATGCACACACTATGGCTTACAAGGAAATTATAAATATTTTTGTACTGTGCTACGATTCCAAACAAAAATAGAGAGCCGAATTCGAACTCCACTCCATCACCAAAATTTTTATGCCCCAAATTTACATTAAATATGAGCCCTGTGAACGTAACGCATATTCGGTCATGAAATGAAAAAAAAAACTTGGTGTATGTTTACCTGAACAGAATTTCTGTCTTCTGCGATTACCGCCTTTCTTGTGGCACAATTTAAACAGGTTCTGACCTGTTGCTGGCGAAGGGATACAGGGTTTATGCGGATTGTGAACTATTGTGTGACATAATATTATTCACTTGGCGTCACCAGAGGTGCAGTAGATCCGTTAGTGAGTGTTAAAAATGAACGACCTATGTGAGAATCGAACCCAACTATCAAACTAGGATCCACAACTATACCGTAAAAGGAATTTCGTGTGCAATGGATACATACCGATTGCAGAATTTAAGGCTGTGCATCAACTCCGGTTCAGGTAGTGCAGCCTCATACACCAGCGGTATGCTTGTGATGCCAACTGCATTGTTCTTTTCATTTGATTCTGTAATCAATGAAATAAAATCACATAACCTCTCAACACGAGAGGTTTATTTTCGTTCCTCCGTTCCTGCTGGGAAATTTGTTTTCTTATTGATCAGCTCTTTTCCTTCCCGCCAGCGAAATGCGTCAACATGTGGCCTGTAATAGATCCACAGACCGCTATTTTAATGTTGTTGTAGGTGAAGGACTTTAATATCTGCTTAAAATGTCTTAAGCAACAACGTTCTCTGATTTCCCAAAAACGAAATGCTCGTTGTCGAGGTAGGAAGAGTTTTAAATCAAAGTCCCCAAAGTCTGGGGCACTGCGTAAGCACTTATCGTAAGAGGCATCACAAGTTGTGTTCGTATAGCTGTAGAAATCATTAGCTGAAGCAGAGTTTAGCACCTGTAGGCATGGTACTGCTAGAAATACAGAAGTATTATATACTGAAGGCTGAGTTCATCTTGAAACTGAGGCGTATTTATAATACGGAAGCTACTGGGGATTAAATGTTCTTGATTTCCTCCGCAGAGCATTCGAAGGCGTATACACACAATACTACAAATAATGTAAACGATAAAAGTAGCACTGTCCATCCAAACTAATAACTCGTTGTTTACATCAAATTAAAAAAAAATTGTAATGGCAGGATTCGTACATTATTCTAAGAGTTTTCAAACCTAGCGCTTAACCACTACACTAACTCGCCAATGGCTCAATGTGTTATTACGGACGTATATGGCGTGCTTTAGCGAGAGCACCTTGACCTGAATTACTACATGAATCTTAATGTTGCTTTAAATCTCTGAAAACGATTTCATTATTACTATGTATGAATATTAGAGACAAAATAATAGCCATGATACTCAAAATAATACTTAAGAGGAACTTATTTATGAAATAGTTTTCGTACCATGTAGACGGAAATGAATGTGGCTTCTGAGGCGAAGGAACTGCTGTCCCGCTTGTATGACACTTCGTTTCCTCTTGCCTTGTCACTAGGTTCTTACCTGCAATGTCTCAGCTCAAGTAATTCGATAAAGGTCGCATTCATGCGCTTTATGAAGATGGATACTGTATCAGCCCCATTTCCCGTGCCCTATGATACAGCAAATCTACGACTCATCTCTGGATAAAGAGGATGGCGGATGAAGGCCACGTCAATGGTTCAAATGGCTCTGAGCACTATGGGACTTAACAGCTGTGGTCATCAGTCCCCTAGAACTTAGAACTACTTAAACCTAACTAACCTAAGGACATCACACACATCCATGCCCGAGGCAGGATTCGAACCTGCGACCGCAGCAGTCGCGCGGTTTCGGACTGCGCGCCTAGAACCGCGAGACCACCGCGGCCGGCGCCACGTCAACCGTCGTCGACTCCCTGGGCGTCCATGGACTACCACGGAGTATCAAGACAATAGCTCCAATGTAGTGATGACGACCCATTCAGGACCAGCACAGAAATAAGGAACATCCTTCAGCTAAACATGAGCAGGTTGACCATACGACGAGGTCTCGACGAGAAGGGAAGGTATGGACGAAAATCCGCGGTTATGGAAATGTTGAAAGAGCAACACAGGGCTCCCAGGTTAAACTTCGCTCTGGAGTACAGGAATAAGTCACTTCCATACTGGTAGCATGTTATATTTATGGACGAGAAGGTGTTTTCTACTGCGCCAAATAGTTATGTCCTTGTATATCGTCCACGTGGAGCGAGATTTGACAGAAACTATGTTCATCAGAGGTAAAGGTGCGGCCGAACTTCTGTCACAGTTTGGGGATGGTCATCAGCAGCTGGTTGTGGCGCTTTGTGGGAACTGGACCGTTCGCTTGCTATTCATTACTACTGCCAAATACTGGAGAACGTAGTGCTTCCTTCTGTTCATCAGAGGTTTCCGGGAGGCAGTAAAATATTTCAGGATGACCGTTCCCCAGTCCATACAGCGAATTGTGTAAAACAATGGTTTCAAATGAATGGAGACATCGATCTCCTGGAGTGGCCTCCAAAAGGTGCTGACCTCAATCCTGTAGAGCATGTATGGGCATAGAAAGATAAAATCATTAGGTGTAGAAGACCTACACCAACAACCAAGGCATCGCTGTCTGAAGCAGTTCATGATTCATGGGAAGAGCTGTCGCAGAATAACAGATTCATCCGGAAACTTGTTGCCTTTGTTCCCTGGCGGCTAAACGCTGTTGTAGAGGAGGGTAAAAACTGGACACGATACTGAATCCATTGTGTCATTAGGGAGGAAACTTTATGACAAAAGAACGTTTTGTTTACCGTTCGATAACTCTTATTGAGCATTTACGTTACTATGAACAAAAGAAAATTTGTTTGCCTTAAACTTTTTTCAAATGTGTAACGTCCCCATAGAAAAATTAATGAATTACTGTGCTGATAAACATGTTATTTGATTTTCAAACAGCTGAGCAAAACTGAACGTACTCAGACATTCAATAAAGTGGCACACAATATTTTTAGCGCAACGCAATCTGACTTTCAGTAATCCCTACAAAAGAATGGGCCTGACTAACAATAACCTATACCTTTCATGAATTCTTACCTCACAAAAATGTTCGTTACTCGAACTACTGCAATACAGCGAGCGCCAATACCGCCAGCTAAATAAAAGAATCTAACTACTGAAGGCACTAACTACTGATAGGCATAGTTAGCAAATGAAAGATTTTGATAGAGAACAAACAATGTATTTACCTTAATAGTGTTCAAAAGTCATAATATATATATCAGTTCATGACATCCAGTCTTACAAATTCGCTGTCTCTGTCCAGATCATCCGCTCTCAAAACTCCACCATCTCACTCCCCACATCCACCACTGCTGGCGGCTCACCTCTAACTGCGCAACGCTACGCGCTGTTAACATCCAGCTGCCCAACACTACAATAGCAAACAACAATGCAAACCAGCCACAGACTGCACACAGCACAGCCAGTGATTTTCATACAGAGTGCTATGTGGGGTTACCAATAAAAAAAAACCTAAACAGCCTACTTACATAGCTCCCATGCTCCCCACAAAAAATTTTACAATTTGTCTTGGGCAGTGGCCAATAATGATTTGATAAAATTTTTCATAATTACAATAACAAAGATATCAAATGCACACACTTATTGATACAATGTTGGTCAAAAGCTACAATTTTCTCACAGTCCTTAAAGACAGTCCTGATCTTCATCACAGTATTAATTACAATTTTATGCACAAACTCTGAGCAGTAAAAGGAAATGCACATGGAAGTAGTGGATTTCCATGCAGTCTTGAAGAAGTAGTGTTGTCCTTCCAACAGAAAGATAATACTGACTCTTGACATGCAGACAGGTAATGGTCCACAACAGAGGAAATCCACAGCAGAGTCAGTCGAAGTTTTGAAGATTACTGGTAGGTAGGTCATCACAGAGCAGACCCACTGTAGTCCTCGTAGAGATTACGGTATTGGTGGGCCATCAAAGATGCAGACCCACTGTAGTCCTTGTAGAGACGGCCAGCAGCCATCTGTTGCGACTGTGCAGGTGCACAATCACCATCGAAGAGTCTTGCGGAGAATATTGCAAGTCCATGAACCACCACTTGTGCACTCACAAAGTTTTTGGAATCGTCCTTAGAACCAGCAATGCTGTTAACCAGTCCCTTGCTGAATTATTAACACATGTGCAAACACTAGCAGTTCCAAATTCTCATCTATTGTGCATATACTATGACCAACAGAAACGTGTGCAGTGAAATGTAACTTAATTTGAAGAACTGGTGTCTATACAATTATAAATTTACAACATAAGAATACAATTACAAAGGTACAAAATACATCATTAAAGAACATAACAATACAGATAACATTTGTAGTAATAGGGGCTTTACAAAAGAATAGAAATAAACATATACATCAGTGTAACAGGAATTATGACATAAGTAAATACATAAAAGGTCTGAATAACTTTCGAAACATCAACTTCACACGTGACCATTAAAACAAAACAGAATAAATAACGTCTAAACATCTTTACAAAGTAAATAACATAATATAAATGGAAATTATGTTTGAGGATAACAGTATTCCTCATCATAGTGAATGTAGCTGAGTATTAGAAAAATTCTACAACGTAAGTCTTATCAGATAAACACATAAAGACAGGAAGAACACAAATACACAAGGTACATAGACACATAGTGGAATAACACAAAGGACAGGTCAGGGTTTGTTTTCAGTGTGACATTTGCTACTGCAGTCCAACCCAAAACTTCATTTCATAGATGTTTCCTCTTATTTCACTTTTTTTTAATGCCTTGTCAATTCCTCACAACTCACTCTCTTATATAGTCTACCCCATCTTAAGCCAACTTAAATCTACTGAGCTCAGATGCTAAACTAAGGGACAAGGCAATGCAGCAGCACAAAACAATTAACACAAACAGCAATGACAAAAAAATGCAAATTGGCAAAGCAAGCAGCACTATATCTAAATTAGCAAAGCAAGTGCAATGTTACAACTAATATAAGGAATGTGCACCAAACAAGTAAATTAATCAGTAGTAAAACTGGCTTAATACAATGTAAAATTCAGTAGAACTATGCCTGGCAAACAACAGCAGCCATTGCTATAATTTATACCTAAACATGCCAAGCTCAAGCAGAAAAAATATTACAGTAAATATGGCCATGTTTAATACCTATGTCACATCTTAACACTATAGAGTGATGCATCACGATAACTTACTCTAGCAGACAAGTTACCAAATCGTAAAAAAATTATTTATGCAATACCTGTGAAGGGAAATGTCTATTTGTGTTCCCTTTTTTAAGAAAGCAGATCATAAAATCATTGTTTAATGGATCTGTAGACAGAAAAGATTTACATTAGTACATCTATTAAATTTTATATTAACCAATGCTGCAGTGCAGCTAGAAACTAGATATTAAACAAAATAGGCAAATATGTACAAGGGAAGGCATGAAACATCATTCACTAGCCATATGGCATTTCATAAGGCGGTAAAAAATCTCTCAACTAGAAAGACAGTAATCAGGTGTCTAGACATAAAATATTTCTCGTCATTTCATTAGACATTTCAGTAAATATCATAAATTAAGAGCTCCAAAGTGTAATAATATGTTTTCAAGTTTGAGTGTGTCGTATTTGCCATGCTTTCTACAAAGAAATGTCAATAGCGAGGATAATGACCTCTTTTTTTTCTCCACCTAATGACTATTTTTTTCAGGCGACTATCGCTCAGCTGGGCACCCACGACGCATTACATCAAGGTCACTTACCATTTTACCGAAATTTACAACAGAAGTTTCTGCTACAGTGACAGTTTGATACAAAGAAAATTTCACAAGTCGAGAAATTACAGTAGAAATGTGTAGAAACAAAATCCTATAAATATAACAGTGTCCAAAAAATTTTCACAGGTGTTGTGATACATTCATGCATTTTCAAACATTTCATAACTCTTAAAGTACGATTCTTGGTTTCCAGCACCCTTTTTCACAAATCAGAGTCCCTAACCACTACTTATTATTCCTTACCTTATTACACATATACATATTCGTCAACACTTCAATATTTCATCGTAATAAATATGTAGCATAATCAAAAGTCCTCATACAGCATCAGCTTATTGATCATAAACATACCTCAATATCATAATACACATCGTCATCGTAATAATAACATCATAACACCCCAGTCAAATCTCAAAAACGTCGTAGCTCTCTACAATAATTTCAAAACCTAAAAAAAACCTCTGCACATTTAAATAGTGTCATCTACTTCAAACGTACATTAAAATCATGATCCCATACCAAATACATGATTCAAAGCTCTCACAGTATCACAATAGTTCGAAAAAATATGAACAGTTCACAAAGTACAGACAAAATACAATTTCATAAGTGTGAAATTATCCAACGGTGTAATTACGTAAACATCTGTCGCTGATGTAGTAAAATAACTGTTTGTCTCTCTCAGTTAAATGATCAGGTAGCTGTGTAATTTATGTGTTAGAGAAATATGGTACCAATGTGTAAAGTTGTATAAGCAAATACCATATTAGCTATGGCTCCTTGTGCTTCCCAAACACATGGTACACAAAGTAAGCGTGTACCCCTCTGAGGATTAATGTAATTATACCATCAAGTGTTATAAATTACAGCAATGGAATTAAATGTATCGCGGAAAACCTTTGTATCTTTGTAATTCAAAAATCTTTAAAAATAAATGTTTTAAGTACAAAATTAATCACTCAAATACGTGTACTGCAGCGCTAAACTGTGCGTCTTGTTGTAACATAATCTCTGTCATTATTTAAGGGTAAAAAATGTGCCAAGTGTCGTATTTATCGTCGTCCGTAAGCAAAGTTCTGTGGAAGTCAATGTTCTTACCTCGTAATAAACAAAAGCGAAATGCTATGCGTATAGATATTGTAGTTATTACGTACAGTGCCGTGATCAAGAAGGTACTATACTGTAATGTGTTGTTGTGCTATGGAAAAGGCTGTCTCATTGTAACTATACCAGAAAAGTTACTACTAAAACATGTTTTACTTTCCAGAAGAATTCAGAAAAACTGTGCAGATATAAAACAGATACACCGCAAAAGCAATAATGTAAATTGTGTCACACATTAGTAGCGTCATGATATAATCGTGTAGCTGTCAAAGAAACCAAGTGCTAAGTCATCTTTAATCTCACAGAAAGTACTTTAAATCCAGAATGTATTCTCAAGTAAACCAAAATGTTGCATTAAAATCTCGTTAGCAGTACTGGTATTTGTTCTAAGTATGTGAGCCTTATAGTCGTTATGTAATCGTACAACTAACAAGCAAGAATGTACACACACAATAACACTGTGTCGTCTGTTCACTATAACAATGCATTCGTAATTACTGTCTAAATATGTTCTCTAGGATCTAGACTGGATAGTTAACTTTAAAACATAGTTGCATGTTAACAGTTTCTAAGGTACTATACTGTAACGTGGTGTTGTGCTACGGAAAAGGCTGTCTCATTGTAACTATACCACAAAAGTTACTACTAAAACATGTTTTACTTTCCAGAAGAATTCAGAAAAACTGTGCAGATATAAAACAGATACGCCGCAAAAGCAACAATGTATCTTTGTTATTAAAAAATCTTTAAAAATAAATGTTTTAAGTACAAAATTAATCACCCAAATACGTGTACTGCAGCGCTAAATTGTGCATCTTGTTGTAACATAAACTAAAAAGCAGATTATTTCTCAATAAACGGTTTTACATTTGAAATGTGGTGCAATCTTTTACCCTTTCTAGTGCGCAGAGTTTCAGCTTCAAAGCTATTGTCATGTTGTATACGTCGGTAAGGAATGCTAAGATTTTTCTCAAGGTTAGCGTCTATGTTATTTTTCTCTGAGCCAGCCGGCGCACGTGGCTGCCTGCGGTGCGAGTCATTGTCTGTCTCTTCGTTGGCGCGCGTCGTTGTTGGGATTTGGAGATCTAACATCTACAAATTCACCTGTTTGAATCCCGCCAGTTCTGGTGGAATTCAGGTCTGTCGTTTTGTCGGTAGTTTACATAATTTCTTGTTTGTCGGTCATGTGGTGGAAAATTTCTCCCGGAATCGTAACTGCGCTGTGGACTGTTGAGTCTGAAGTTATTCTGTCTCCCTTGATAATAATTATTTTGGTTCCTATATTGTCTGTTTCTCTCATTGTCTCTGCGATAGCCATTACTGCAGAGAGGTGATCTTTCCCTGTAATTATTACTACTCTGCCAATGGTTGTCATATGGGTGGTGTCTGTTTTGGTCACGATTTACGTTGTAAGAATAGCCTTGTCGTGTCCAGTTCTTATTTCTATCATCGCGTAATTGTGACGGATGTGACCTGTAATTGTTGTGCTCCTGTTTTCGCGTTCCGCGATTGTCAGTGTCAATTTGCAATTCTTGTAAGAGTCCCTGTAATGCTTCAATGTCGTCTTTGCAACGTCCTGCCAAAATAATATGTCGTAAATGTTCAGGCAACTTGATTAAGCAAATGCGGATGAGTTCTGAGGGGCTGTTTGGGTTTGAAAGATACTGAATCTTATGTTACATGTCTTCGAAATATTTGACAAGACTAGAAAATTCCGATTGTTCGAAATGTTTCATCATTATGATGCTACGTTTTACTCGGTCTTGTGTAGCTTGTGACCAGTATGCTGAGAGGAAGGCATGATAAAATTCTCCTTCACTGTGACAATCATGAATGACCGATCGCATTCTTACAGCTGGTTCATTCTCTAAGTAGCCACACATAAATTCTAACCTATGCTCCAATGACCAGTTGGGAGGAAAACAATGAGAGAATTGATGGAGCCATGCATGTGGATGAATGTCGTTGCCAGAATTCTTAAATGTTTTGAATTTACGTGTAGTAATGAATAACTTATAGTCATCATCATATCGGCGAGTCGCATATCGGTCATTGTTACTTCGTTTCAGTGGTTCAATCTCAAAATTCAGTGTGCCTTGCCAATTTCTTTCATAATTTCCGAAGTGCCCTGTGTTATTATTTTGTAGCTGTTCAGTATTTCTATGTCCCTCTTCCCGTAATGGAGCACAAGTGTCCTCTGAAATATGTAATTCTTGTATTACCTGTGACAACTGATCTTGTACTTCCCGGATTTCTCTTTTGTACTGTGTATTGATTTGATTTTGTTTGAATTTTCTAATTTGTTCATACTCTTCTGTGTCAGTGAAGGCTACGGGTCTTGTGTCATTCATATCATCATCTACCTTTGTGGATAAGTTGGTGAACTGATCCGAAAGTTCGGCTACTTTCTCCGATAGAGAACTTATTTCCTCAGTATTTTTTCTGAACCAAGTTTCAGAGTGTCCATTTGTGTTGAAATGGTATCTACTGTGTCCTTTAAGTTTTCCTGAATTTTTGCAAGTTGCATAACCAAATCGGTAGCTGCAACTGAGTCAATTTTAGCTTCCAAGGTGTCGTGATTTTCATGAACAATAGTTTGCAGTTCTTTTATGGCTGCTTCATGATTCTGTAATGCATTTTCATGACGCGAAAAAATAGGTTGGAAATGCTCACAAATTTGTGTTTTTACGTCATTACAGACTTTTTGCCATTTTGATTCGATTTTAAGTAACTCAGCAGTTAAACCTTCACGTGTTTGTTCAAGCGTGGTGTCTAACTTTTGAAGCTGTTACTGTGACTGTTTTTGATTTTGTTCCATTGCGTCTAACTGTTGCTGTTTTTGTCTCTGCTTTTGTTCCATTGTGTCTAACTGTTGCCGTGTTTGTCTCTGATTTTGTTTCATTTGTTGCATTAATTGCAATAATAATGTATTAGTGTCTGGAATCTGTTCCTCTATGCTTTTCAGCAGTACATTTGCACCGGCAACATTCACATTTTGACGAGCAGAAAATGTGTCTTGACTTATTTGAGAAAACGGTGAGGACGCAAAACCTGAATCTACAGTATTTGCACGATTGTGTCCTGTCATTTCAGATTGCTGAGGCGAACTGTTGCCGACCGATCGATCGATAATGCTTCCCTGTTCACTAATTGTTTCACTGTCTACACCATTATTTGCCGCCCGCTCCATTTCCCTATGCACAATTACCAAATTACTATGTTGAACATTAGTTAATTCATTACACGGTGGTGCTGATGCACTGCTATCGTCTTCACTGTCATTTCTCTGTTTACTTTGGAGCCTAGTATTACGTTTTTCACACGCCATAATGTTTCGCACGATAACACAGAAAAGCACAATTTGAAGAGCAAAAATAAGAAAACACATTAACATAGCACTGAAAATAATGTCAGTTAATTGCAAGCACAGCTACAAAATACTTGGTGCAAATCTACATGCATGCCACAACTGTTTTACTGTACAACAATGAAAAACTACAATTACAAAGAAGATTCTCTCTACAATTACGTGCTAGCAATAAACAATTGCTACACTGACATGTGGAAAAATCGGGTCTACTGCCGGATGCTTGTGTCGCTCTGGCACGTAACTCGTTGCCTTCTTCAGATGCTACCTGAGACTGCCGTGTTGGAGGATCTTGTCCAGTATTTATGCCCAGAGGGCGCTGGGTGCTCTCTTTGCCGTCCGCACCCGCCTGTCGCTACTTGTAATGTGTTGTCTCTTCCCCAGTGTTCCCTCGGACGTCCTCGCCCGACTTGGGCGCCATCTGTGGCAGCTCTCTGAGGCCTGTCCTGTGTCGGGCGTTCCGTTGGCGGTCCACGCCCGCCAGGTGCTGCACCTGCGGTTTTTGCCCCTCCCTGGTGCTCCCACGGACGTCCGCGCCCGGCTCGTCCACCATCTGTGGTCGTGGTAGTTGTCTGGGGCCGGACCCGCATGTGACGTTCCGTTCGTTGTCCGCGCCCGCTTGGCGCCGCTCCCAAGGTGTTGGCACTTCCCTGGTGCTCCGACGGACGTCCGCGCCCGCCTAGTCCACCATCAGCAGTTGTGGCAGCTGTCTGAGGCCCGTCTTGCGTCGGGGGCTCTGATCGCGGTCCGCGCCCGCCTGGCGCTGCTTGTAAGGTGTTGTTTCTTCCCCGGTGCTCGCTCAGACGTCCGCGCCCGACTTGGTCTCCATCTGTGGCAGCTCTCTGAGGCCTGTCCTTTGTTGGGCGCTCCATTCGCGGTCCGCGCCCGCCTGGCGCTGATCCTGCGCAGTTGGCACTTGCCTGGTGCTCCGACGGTCGTACATGCTCGGCTCGTCCATCATCTGCGGTCGTGGTGGCTGTCAGAGGCCCGTCCTGCGTCGGGAGTTGCGTTCGCGGTCCGCACCCGCCTGGCGCTACTCCTGCAGTGTTACTACTTCTTGAGGAGTTTGTTGGTTCTTTTCGTTCAGCCCTAATAAGCTCCAGAGCCGGACTCCACGCCGAGCTGAGCTGGTAACCGCTGTCTCGGTTCATTAGGTTGTCAGTGACCTTGATCTCGATGGCCTCCTTTATGACACTGTCCCAAAATCTTGGCGTCTGTGTCACAATTTTGGTGTTGTTGTAGTCCATTGAGTGGCCAAGCTCCAGACAGTGCTCTGCTATGGCAGATTTTGTTGCCTGTCCGAGTCTGGTGAGCCTCTGGTGTTCTTTGCACCTGATGTCCACCGTCCTGGTTGTCTGGCCAATGTATGACTTTCCACACTGGCACGGGATGTTGTAAATGCCTGGTTTACGTAGCCCCAGGTCGTCCTTCACACTCCCTAGCATGGTCCCAATTTTGGAGGGTGGACAGAAGACACTCTTTACATCATATTTTGAAAGAATTCTGCTGATCTTTGCAGAAATAGGTCCAGCATCTGGCAGGTATGCCACCTTCTTTGCCTCCTCTGGCTCCTCTTGTGTACCCTGTGGTTGACTGTTAGTACGAAGTGCCCTTTGGATGTCTGTGGAGGAGTATCCATTTCTGCTGAACACCAGCTGTAGATGTTCTATCTCTGTGGCCAGACTTTCCTTATCTGACAGAGCTCGAGCCCTTTAATTGAAAGAAGAAGACCACAATATACACATAATTCAATTAGTCTATTTCACTCTTTTTCAGTCATTCAAAGGACTATCGATTTTAAATTATTTTGTGATCATTGATCAAGATCATCAAGACGACTATGGGAACAATTCTTTTTTTCACGTTGCAAATGACGTCAAATCCGACGAGGCCATCAAAATAAAAGAATTAACGTCAATGAGAAGGCATATTACTTTGAATTATTTGTGCAGGCAGGACTCCAGTACCGACGGGAGCATAAAAGCGAGATTATTTTTATTTAATACTGAGTGGAAAACACAATACCGAAACTGCTAAGGTCATCAGTCCCTAAGTTACACACTGCTTAACCTAAACTATCCTAAGGACAAACACACACACACCCATGCTCGAGGCAGGACTCGAACCTCCGCCAGGATAAGCCGCAAAGTCCATGACTGCAGCGCCCTAGACCGCTCGGCTAATCCCGTGTGGCGAAGAAGAGGTCTTAGCAGACGGAAAGACAGGCAGATGGATAACAAATGGTAAAGAAAATGTATGGAAGTATGGGTATTCAAGCAGTTCTCAAGAACAGAACGTTAAGGCCAGTTGCACCCCCGGATATAGAACACGTGAAAATTTCAGATTCTCTTCGTCTGATAGCCAAGGTGCGGTACTTTCCACAATAATTTATCTAGCACATTTTTATGCTCCTGTTCTCCATGTTCTAGAATGTACGTGTTATTCTCTGTAGCCCTTCGAACGAGAACAAGCTACTGCTTGAGTGGAATGCAGGCACTAGAGGAGTTACCTATGAACCATTCTACGTTTTGTAGAGCATTCAGACCCGATGTTGATGTAGAGACATATGTCTTGAGTGTAAATGTGATCTCCACGATTGTGGTGTGGTCGATTTAAACTCCAATAAGCTCATATTACATTGCTGATTGCACCGCAGTTTTCTTAAGCGAAAGAAAAAGTGTCAGTCCACCTTGAGGCTGAATAATAATTCGTACCTCGTCATTATTATTAAACGGTTTGTAGAAATAATATTCCTGACTAATGAGCAGCTCGCTCCGTTCCTCCATGAGATCCACGGCGCAGTGGACAACGGCGCTCAGGCTGATGCCGTGTTCCTTGACTTCAGTAAGGCATTTGACAGCTTCCGCCATTGCCATTTAATGAAAAAAATACGAGCTTACAATTACAAATTGCTAATGTATTCTGGTTGTCAGGTACAACCTCTACTTAAAGTAACTCACAGGAACTATCTACACTACTGGCCATTAAAATTGCTACACCAAGAAGAAATGCAGATGATAATTGGCTATTCATTGGACAAATATATTATACTAGAACTGACATGTGGTTACATTTTCAAGCAATTTGGGTGCATAGATCCTGAGAAATCAGTACCCAGAACAACCACTTCTGGCCGTAATAACGGCCTTGATGCGCCTGGGCATTGAGTCAAGCAGAGCTTGGATGGCGTGTACAGGTACAGCTGCACATGCAGCTTCAACACAATACCACAGTTCATCGAGAGTAGTGACTGGTATATTGTGACGAGCCGGTTGTTCGGCCACCATTGACCAGACGTTTCCAATTGGTGAGAGATCTGGAGAATGTGCTGGCCAGGGCAGCAGACGAACATTTTCTGTATCCAGAAAGGCCCGTACTGGACCTGCAACATGCGGTCGTGCATTATCCTGCTGAAATGTTGGGTTTCGCAGGGTTCGAAGGAAGGGTAGAGCCACGGGTCGTAACACATCTGAAATGTAACGTCCACTGTTCAAAGTGTCGTTAATGCCAACAAGAGGTGACCGAGACATGTAACCAATGGCACCCCATACCATCATGCCGGGTGATACGTCAGTATGGCGATGAATACACGCTTCCAATGTGCGTTCACCACGATGTCGCCAAACACTGATGCGACCATCATGATGCAGTAAACAGACCATGGATTCATCCGAAAAAATGATGTTTTGCCATTCGTGCACCCAGGTTCGTCGTTGAGTACACCATTGCAGGCGCTCCTGTCTGTGATGCAGCGTCAAGGGTAACCGCAGCCATGGTCTCCGAGCTGGTAGTCCATGCTGCTGCAAATGTCGTCGAACTGTTCGTGCAGATGGTTGTTGTCTTGCAAACGTCGCCATCTGTTGACTCAGGGATCGATACGTGGCTGCACGATCCGTTGCAGCCATGCGGATAAGATGCCTGTCATCTCGACTGCTAGTGGTACGAGGCCTTGGGATTCAGCACGGCGTTCCGTATTACCCTCCTGAACCACCGATTTCATATTCTGCTAACAGTCATTGGATCTCGACCAATGCGAGCAGCAATGTCGCGACACAATAAATCGCAATCGCGAAAGGCTACAATCCGATCTTTATCAAAGTCGGAAACGTGATGGTACGCATTTCTCCTCCTTACACGAGGCATCACAACAACGTTTCACCAGGTAACGCCGGTCAACTGCTGTTTGTGTATGAGAAATCGGTTGGAAACTTTCCTCATGTCAGCACGTTGTAGGTGTCGCCACCGGCGACAACCTTGTGTGAATGCTCTGAAAAGCTTATTATTTGCATATCACAGCAACTTCTTCCTGTCGGTTATATGTGGCGTCTATAGCACGTCATCTTCGTGGTGTAGCAATTTTAATGGCCAGTAGCGTAAATGTAACATACTGCGCATACATAGAAAAGAAATACTTAACTGTACAGCTACACTATTGATGACAAACAGCTGGAGACAGTGTCTGCCGTAAAATATCTAGGCGTAACTATCCAGGGCGACCTTAAGTGGAATGACCATATAAAACAGATAGTGGGAAAAGCAGACACGAGACTCAGATTCATGGGAAGAATCTTAAGGAAATGTAACTCACCCACGAAAGAAGCGGCTTATAAGGCGCTTGCTCGCCCGATTCTTGAGTGTTGTTGATCTATCTGGGATCCCTATCAGGTAGGACTGATAGAGGAGATAGAGAAGATCCAACGAAGAGCGTCGCGTTTCGTCACGGTATCATTTAGCTGTCGAGAGAGCGTTACAGAGATGCTTAACAAACTCCAATGGCAGAACTTGCAAGAGAGTCGTTATGCATCAAGGAGAGATTTACTATTGAAATTTCGGGACAGCACTTTTCAGGAGGAGTCAGACAACATATCACATTACGCCCCCGCCCCCCCCCATACATCTCGCGTATTAACCACAAGGAGAAAATTCGAGAAATTAGAGCAAATACAGAGGCTTCCCGACAGTCACTCTTTCCACGCACTTTTCGCGAGTGGACCATGGTTGGAGAGATCAGATAGTGGTTCCGAAAGTATCCTCCGCCACACACCATTAGGTGGCTTGCAGAGTATGATGTAGATGTAGATGATACGTTCGTCGCATTGAACTGGAATCGTTACTTCGAGCGACGTCATTGCGAAGTTTGAATCCAATAGATTTCAGTTACTCGTAATTCTCGCGTGTTACCGCGTTCTGCTTTTGCGGGAGTGTGGTCTTCTGATGGTTGGCAAAGCCGTTTTTATACTTAATACTCATCATTTCGATTCAGATGAAGACGTACTACAATATCCTCACTGCTAAAGTCGACTAGATTCACGTTCTGATCTACGATATTCAGCTCGAGTAGGTTTAATGTCTGAACGGTCACAGGGAGATATATCGGATTACTGGGAATCTCTGCAGTTTTATAACGGGGCCCACTGTAGCAAAGAATGCGTACAAACTATGGATTAATTTGTCATCAAGGTACGAATTCGTTGCGATATTACACTCTACACGAATCGCACCGCAGTATGTCCACTGGCTGATCTGACTCGGTAATTTTATCAGTATTATGCTCCAGCGCTTGTTCCCTCGAGAAACCCAACAGCGATCCTAGGGACTGATGGCCTCAGCAGTTTAGTCCCATAAGATCTTACCACAAATTTCCAAAATTTCCCGTAAGTTCCATATCCTCCCACGACATCTACAGTGACAGTCCTACATTCTTTGGATTTCCACGTGGCCTCTGACGACATATCCATCATAAACATGCCGCAAAATCCCGGAATTTTGAGTTTTCTTACGAGTTTCAGCAAACAGCAGTCTCTCCACTAGTATCTCTATGGAATTTTTTTGTTTATATTCAACCCAACCCCTTTCCAGTATCGTTTTAAATGTAGCCTTTACTGATAATGATGGCCTCCAAGGACATATTATGCATTTGACTTCTATTAATTGCTTCCCATTGTCTCGGGCGTTCTTCACTGTTTGACATGTCTTCGGTATTGGCAAGATCCTAGACATTTTAACACGTTTTTTCCTTCCTCCTTTCTGCCTCAAAGGCCCCTCTCAGCAATGATTCGATGCTATTTTACTAAATACCCCACGTTTTTTTTTTTTATTCTTCCTTAGTGTGCGTTGAACTGCATTCGTTGTTTGCTTGAAGGATATTCCAGCACCCAATTTAAGTTTGGCACACATTGCCTTAAGGACCACGAATGTAGCAATACTTGTTCTTTACCAATATCCTTTTTTCGACGTATCGTCTAGCCTTATCAGCTGATATTTTGTCTGCAACACAGCAATCTTTATTTGTAAAGTAAGCAGTGTCGTGTTCTTTGTATGCATTGCTAGGATATTAATTCTCTTATCACCATGAGCTAGGCGCTGTTTCAGTTTTATTCCAGCTCCACAAACATTGTATCCTGGGATATGGAGTTCAAATGGTAGATTCTCGAGAATATCGCTCCACTTCTATTGCTAAGTTTCCTAGCACTTACGTCACGCGATCGCGTGTTTTTACGTTTGCGTTTCCTATTATATATTAGACTGCGAACGTTCACTCAGTGTTGTGCTTTGATGAGAAACTGAGCCATTTCACCAGTGCCCTGTTCCCTTGACATCTTACGACTTGCCTTATGAAGAACACGTTCGATTCAGAGTTTTCCTATAATCCCTCTGTGTAAGAACTCCCTGTGGTTTCTTCTCCATCACTGTCTTTTAAGATATATGTTCTCAGGTTTGTATGCTGCACATTGGAAACTGTAAATACCTCTGTTGACCAGTTCGGTAGGTAGATTTCTCAAACGTGGTTCTGTATTTCGAAATACCTATGTTAAACTTCTGCTTGTGTGGATTCACCATCTCAATACGGTTGTTTGCTGTATTTAGTAATCTATTATCATGGACATAGGTCTCTTCTTAATTGTATGGTGAGTAGTATGATTAAAGTCATCAGTGATCTGTGGTAGAATGACTCACCATTTCTACATCCCTTGGAGATCTGACTGCTTTCACGTCAGATTTTTTATCGTCTTGTTCAACTGTTCGACAGTGCTAGCTTTCAAATAGAAAAATTATAAAATATGTCTGAATCCTTTTCAGGACTCCCCTTTTTGCCCTTTTGGAGCGCTAGAATAACTGCCTTGACATGTCTATTTTAAAATTCACCACCATGGGTGGTCTGAAGGCTGTTGGGACACCGATTCATTCCAGTCAGTAACAATTGGTTGAAGACCTTCGAAACCTCGTTCTCCATCTTTACCTTCACAGACGGCCCAAGCGAATTTGGAATGTGTATCTGTGACCATTAGAATGTACTTGAAATCGTTATTCAGTAGTAAGTAGTCTCGCAATACAAGAGATCAGCCTACCATACATAATCCAATCCTCGTATTATCAGATGTCTGTGCAGAAATGTTCTGTGTGTGGATCTGTGAAGCTCATGACCAGCTTTCTCCGTAGTTACTTGACGATGCGTCTTTCTCGAAGCTCAGATATTACTGACGCTACATGTTCTGTCTATCTCAGCATTACTGTAATGCATGATATATATTCACAGTTGTGAATATAGCTGACCATCAGCTGTATCACTGTAACGATTGACGAAGTCAGTAATAGCATTTACTTCTTCATCTTCTGCTTCTTCTTCTTTTCTGCCTCATTCCACAGTGTGTGACATCCCTTTCAGACTGTCCATTGCTGATTTGAATGTTTGCGAGAGATATTGATCTTGTTGCAACTACTCTAACTTGAACAGTCGTAAGTTCCGTCGAATAGCCTTTGGCATTTAACTAACTTTTACACTTGGTCGACGAAATTCTACTGTACAGTAAGGCATTTTTGAGATAGTTTACAACTTATATAGACTCTGAAATTACTGGCGATGATGGAAGTCACGTGCCTTAGCTATTGCCTTGATATATCCGCACATATCTTTGAGTTTTGTGTTGACTTCTTCAATTTTCTCATTGACTCATATTTCTCGTTGCTGCATTCTAGCATTCAACACCTTGACATTTTTAGTCCCCGCCTTGATATCACTTTCCAGTTCCATTAATTTAGCGTTCATTGCCTCGATTTTTTTTCATATAGCCACTTGTGCTTTGCGCCCTCTGAGCGACTATGCAACTCACGTGCAAATTTGTTCATAGTCAACAGTGTACTGATATAGTTATGTTTTGATGCACTGTCTTTTCAACAGAATCTCGAAGTTTCGTCCATATCGGCCATCATTCAAATTCCTAGTTTCATCTAGAACCAGAAAGCCATACTGCAAGTTATTCCAGCATTCCTCACATATGGTGAGGAATTCACTGAATGACATGCCAGTTCCTACATATGCTTAGCAAATATGCTGTAAATTCAGACTGTCCTATTTGGAAGCGATAATAAGGTTCGCATTATCCTGGACCAAATGCTTCAGAATGTCTGGCTCAAATAAAATATATTGACGTGTGTAAGGCGACCAAAGCGGATCTCATTGTGATTTTCCACTGCGATGTCGTCAAATATGAAGCTTCATCACTGCAGGACCAGTCGCTTACTATAGGATCCTTGTGGTGAGGTTGTTTCATGCACTCGATCATGATGGTGACTGGTTGTTTGCATTGAAATGCAGCGAGTTTTATAAACTCTTACCTATAGCTGCGTACATAAACAAACTTAAATAAGATCATCTGGCAGTATTGAATCATGCGCTTCCACTTCCATTAATACGTTGCAAAGTTGAGCTGTGACTTCTTCCGATGGCGGAGAGTTTGGCGAGCCTGTAGATTACTCCATAATGTCTCACAGCTCTGTTGACCCCCTAACTCAAGCTGTATTGCTTATCTGGCATTCATTAAACTCTTAAAAGTCTGATTCTGTAGATGTATGCATTCTGTGTTGTTAAATATTTTAACTGTACCAGGAAAGTTCCCTACAGCGATCGTATGTTCAACCACTATCATCGAGGGAGAGTAAATGTTTCCGTGGAATAAGACCTTCGACCATAGATACTAATAGACTGGGCAAGCAGTGCAGCGGCTATACATCTGCCGTGGCTGCAACATAGAATCACGTGACTGTTGGCAGAACGTCGGCGGGAGTTCAAGGCAGCATTCTGATTCCTGATTTCACTTCCAGTATTTCTCAGTGGATTTCCTGCTAACTTCACCACATTAAATGTAGCTTATGTAAACACAGCTAGAAGTGATAAATTATTGCGTAACTACTGTACAAATTTAGTTTTACAGCCATTACTTCACAATGAACTTTGTGAACTGCTGAAACACTTTCGATGTTCGGCAATATATTCGCCGCGAATGTTTCAGTGTTACCAATTATGAGATGCATTCTCTACTAACAATACGCGTTATGCACTGCATAAAATGTAAATATTGCGTGTGTGTGTTTTAGTGCCGTGGTTGTAGAAAGTGTTATAGACTTCATAAATCGGCATAAACAACGAAACCTGTAACGTAAACACACGTGTTCACATCGAATGTAACGAACTCAATTGTGTCGTTCACCCACAAAACGTAAAGCAGTTTCATTTGAAAGCTCTTTTTTGGTTTAAACAGTTTGTTTCGTAGAAGTATCAAATAAGATATCTACAAAATCAGTACCTACTTACATGAATACTTGTTCCATAGATCATGAATACGATACTTCGCAATGATGTGTCAGTTTAATGAAAGGTAGACCTATCGTTACATGATAATTCTTCCAATCACTTATTTATACCTAAAAAAATCGTCTACTGAGTAGGAGCTGTCATTCATAGATTATTTTAGTTTGATTTTAAATGCTGGTTTGCTGTCTGTCAGGCTTTTAATGCTTTTTGGTAAATGACCAAAGATTTTTGTAGCAGCATATTATTTATCCCAAACATTACAGCTTATTATCTGGAAACTAACATAGGCCATACAACTACCTTTTTGCAAATGGTATTCAGTATCTGTTTCTGGTATTCGTATGTCTTGTAACTGGGAAGTACAAAATAAAACTAAAACCTGATGAGAAATCAAACCCCTAACTTGTTTTTGCAAATTGTTTTTTAAAATAATACCAGCATAATTCACCCCTTTTTGTACCAAAGTCAGATTTAATCCAGGATAGTAAAAATCATCCTTTCTTCTTATGTAGTAGCAATGCACATTGCCATTGCTTTTGGAGTGGGAAGGGTTATTGGTAATAAATCTCTCTCTCTCTCTCTCTCTCTCTCTCTCTCACACACACACACACACACACACACACACACACACACAGTATATATATATATATATATATATATATATATATATATATATATATTCTTCAAAGTGCTTCGAACAGATGCGTGTGTGCGCAGTAGGCCTGAAATCTTTTCGTTTCACTGCCTGTATCAACATCTGCCTGCGCCCTTCATCCTTTGGAAACCTATACGAAAGAGAAAAAGCAGCTTTGTAGCTTACCATTTCAAGAAATATATACGATTGCAATGTGCGCCTGGAAACACACACAGCACTTCAAACCGCCAATTTACGTAACTGTGGCGTTCTGGGTAAGGATATGATACACACAATAGCTTATCAGTATTCAAGAAATGCCGCTAAATTAAACTAATAATACTTACACGTGAAATTTAATGTTACTTCCCTTCACAAAACGCTCGGTACAACCATAAGCACAACAGGATACCACCATTGTTTTGCCAATAGTCACGTGGTATTAGTGATGGGGAGCTCGTGAATGAGTCGTTCAAATGAACGCTTCACTCCTGTGAAGTGTGAACTAACCACTCAATTTCAATGAACTGGTACTTCAAACTCTTCACAGATAGCACACTCCACACTTTTTTCTAGTTCACTCACTCTCTTCCCCTCTCCCTCACCCACGTCACTCCTCCTCCCATCACTTCATTCCTCCCTGTCCTGCCTGTCGACGAATCACGCGGTGTTAGTGGGGAACGATGGGTTTAGGACGGGTGGAGGAGGTGAGGGGTGAGGAGAAGGCAGCGTCAGCTGCTACCTGCAGTGCTGACATCATTACCCGTGACTATTTGTGCAGTTAAACTTCGCGTCTACGGGTAGCCTACCGTTGGCAGCGCTTGAAGACAAATGAATATTAAAGATAGAAACGAAGAGGCTGGCTGTGTGAGCACGCACAGCCAACATGAAAATAAAAGGTTTGTTAATAACACTGAAAGAGGGATTTTACCCGAAATCGTACCAGTGACCACAGGTGACAGTTTACGTTTTGAATCTAGTGGGTTATTATTGTCAACAAAAATAAAATCTACAGGAAAACGTCTGAATAATTACTTAACGTAGGTATATAGACTTTGTGACAGTGTTAAACATACTCATTCTATTTTGGATTAAATTTTAAAAGGAACATAAAATTGGACTGCATTTCGTTGGTAGCCCTATTTTTCAGTTCATGAATACAACAAACAATGTTTCATTTGGCAGATAAAGACTTTTTTGGGCGCTTCATGAGAAAATGTCGAGGAAGATTAAATGTAGTACCTTCTTTATATGTGACAGCCTTCTCTGTTTATCTTTCCTTTGTCCCCCTTTTTTTTCTTTATTGTCATTTTGAAACCTGTATACAGGCAGGCCTGCAGCAGCATACTACGCCGCTCTTTGGCCGCAGAGAAACACAAAAGATAGAAATGAAGACAATTAGAGAAAAAAGATGGCGGACATATAAACGGAGCCAACCACTTTTTAAAATACAAGGTGTCGTTCACGGGCGTAAAGTCCAAGATAAAATTGTTCAGACACTTGGACACAGACAGAAACGCCCTTTGTCCCCTTCGGCCATGCTGTATTTAAGATAACTCAGATGCTGTAAGAGCGTAAAACGTTGCGTGCACGTTACTCCATAGTTCCGCCATCTGTTGGTAAAATTGTGAAGTATTACGAAGCTTTATTGTACGAGCGAGGCGAAGCGAGCGTAGCAGCGGCTGAGCGGCGAACTGGGCAACTTCGCTAAGCTTCCGTACTTCACGAATGAACTACTTCATTTGAACGCTTCACGGCAAAGAGTGAAATGAATGAAGTAGTTCACGGGAATGAACGAGTTCGACCCACCTCTACGTGGTATAGCAGTAGAGATGTTGGTGCCACGAAATATACGTCATGACCAGTCTACCAATATCTATGGTCGAAGAATAAACAGGCGTCTAAAGCTAGCGAAATGAGGGATGCTCAACTACCGGACCTACCGATAGATGGCTCTACCAGCTGATTACTGTCGTCTGTATTGCCCGCCATATTCGAATTTGGCAAGAACTTTCTCTCGGTCTGTACGGTGTATAAGGAATTACGGATTATCGAAATGGTGATTTCTTGTTCCGCTTTCAATTGTACGAAGCGATGGAGTAAGGAGAGTGACTTACCATTTCACAGGTAATACGACTACCGATACAATACGATAAAAATACAGACTTAGTGCGTTTGCTAATTCGATGTTTTTGAACAGGTTTCCTCTAAAGCACCCAGAGCTACTAAAGACGTGGATTGCTTCCGTGAAGCAGAAAGATTTTAATCCTACGTCTTGCAGTTTTCTTTGCGGAAACCGTTTCCGACAAGATAATTACGTAGTGAGCCCTGGAACGTGGAAGAAACGTTTCAAACCCGAAGCAGTGCCATCAGTTTCCGACACATTTGATGCACCAAATAAACAGCCACGACGACATGTTGTTAGGATTTTGAGTGACAACGATGATTCTGCATTTGAGGCAGCTAATTACTTTCCTTGCTGTGTGTGCGCTTTTTACTTTTGTGAATTTATTTCGTACGCTACATGGGTCTAAGCAATGTTGTAATACAGGTCCATATTTTTGTTTTTAGCGTTCTGTCATGGAATCCGTGCTCGATTTGCCCATTGCAGACACTACTGATTGCGTGGAGAATGTTGTCAATGAGAATTCTTCCGTGGAAAGCATGTCCCACTTATCCAATGCAGAAGCTGCGAATTGTGTCGAAAACGTTAGTATAAGGATGTTTTCACACCCCCAACGTTTTCTTATAATATTTTTTCATCAAACCTTGAGTTATTTCAATCGTATATAACGAAATTATTTCCTTATTTAGAGTGCAGTTGGTTCTTCAGTAATTGATTGTGGTATACAGTCGAAAGTATAAATGGAAGACAAGGCGACCGAAACTTGCATTTTTTTTTCTCAGACATTGTGCACGAATTAAAACGTAAACTGAAGCGTGTCTGTGAAAAAATTCGAAGAAGAAAGTGTTTTCCGTGGATGACATAAGTTCATTGAAGGAGAAGGGGCATCTTCCTGAGAAGTTACATAACTTCCTCAATCATCAGAAAGGAACACAAGTGGAATTAGTGTGCAATTTAGTGAACAACTCTCTCTAATCAAAGGGTAATAGATACACAACAAATGTGAAAATGTTTGCGATGACTGTGTACTTTTATTCACCAGCAGCATATGAATACCTGAAAAAATTAATGCCTCTGCCCCATTGATTTCAAAATGGGTGGCAAGTGTAGACTGTGAACCTGACTTCTTAAAAGATGTTTTTAAGTACATTGTAAGGGACCAGTTCGGCGATTCATGTCTAATTGTAGACAGTGTTGTAATTAGGAAGCAAGTAGTTTGGGACCAAGGAACTAAGCAGTACACAGGTTTTTTAGACTTCGGTGGGGAAGTGCCCCAGTAAAAGAAGTAATAGAGCCATCTGAGGCTCTGGTTTTCATGCTTGTCTCTATTAAAGGCAAATTTAAATGCCTGATTGCATATTTCTTTATCAACAGTGTACAGGCAAATAATCAGGTCATACTGATAAAATCTGCTTTAGAGAGGCTGCATGGTTCTGGCATTAGGGTTTGGTGTGTTACATGTGATGGCTGTAAGGTAAATATAAGCACTTTATGTTCACTTGGCTGTACTTTAAATTTTTACAAGGGTGATTTTAAAATCTACTTTCCTCATCCTGTGGAAAAATACAATGTTTAGTGTACTTGGACATGTGCCATATGATTAAGTTTGCCAGAAATGCTCTAGCAGAAGTATCTGCTATTGAGTCTCCAACTGGCATTATTAGATGGCATTTCATTGAGCAATTGAACAAGGTACAACAAAAAGAAGGTATGACATTTGCAACAAACTATCAGGACAACATATAAGTAGTGTAAATAGAAAAATGAATGTTTCATTAGCTGCACAGACTTTGAGTTCTAGTGTGGCAGATAGTATAGAGTTTTTGAGGAGGGTTTGTGATCCAAATTTTAAAGGAAGTGAAGCAACAGTAGAATTTTTGTATATATTGATAGGATTTTTGGTATACTGAACTCTAGAAATCCATTAGGTAACGGGTATAAGAGCCCCCTGAGACTTGACAACAAATCTTATTGGCTTGGTATTTTCAGACACTGACAATTATATCAAAAGCTTAAAAATCATTGGTGTTCCATTGCTGCTCCATGCAATAAATGTTAAATCTGCATTAGAATGTATTTATCTCTATGCTTTTCCCAATATGGCCAATAAAAATGCATTTGTAAATTTTGTTATCTGGGGAAAGCTGTTTAAAACAAGTGACTGTGTGTACTCTGTTGTAGAATACAAAGAAACTGTTTCAGATGTTTGTGATTGCTGGGGATATGCGACAGAAATATATACAGGCCAAGATTTTGCATTGTGTTAAAATTAAATTCGTAGATTACCCATTTCCTGCTCCTGGTCATGATTACCATTATGAAATTGGGATTGAGGATTTACATCAGACTCAACTTGTTTGTAAGACTGCATCCCTGTACTCCTGCACATGCTTAAAAACATATGGAAAAAAAAGCCCGCTGAGAAAATTTTAAACAACAAATCATGTATAAGGCAGAAGTTAAATAAACTCACATTGTTTAATCATGTATAGTGCTCAAATTGGAGAAGATTATGTATTGGGACATTTCATGCAGATGGGTGTGACATTTTCACAGATTTTTTAAAACTATTTTGTCCATAGATTTGTTGTTGTATAATGATGAACTTCAAACGATGAATCACATTGAAGTAAAATTAACTCTTTACATCCTGTGTAGATATTGTAACAAAATTATAATTATTTATTATATAAGCTTATTTTAAGATGTTAGGTGTTACAAAATATGCACTTGCCTTAAAAACAGGTGATTTGTGTGAAATTAATGAAAAAAAAAGTTCTGAGACTTATTTGACAGATAGCTTTCAGCGTGAGAAAATATTTCCCTCAATAACTATGTTAACTTGAAGCAGTTTAATCACAGAATGGGTGTGATCTAATGGAGTATGCAGTGGCCCTATGTTTCAAACAGTAATGTTTGTAGATACTCTGCAACATAAGAGCAATAAAATTGTTACTCTCTTAATTCTTGTTTTAATACTTCTTAGAATGAACATAATGTTCCAATTGATCGTAAGCATTCTTATTACTTTAGATCCATTCTAGAATAAGGGGGCCTGATTCAGGCAAAACCTAATTTTCTTAATTCTGTCTTTATTTTGCTAGGAGGTCTTTCTATTATATTTTCCTGTGTTGAGGGAGGGGGGAGGGGAAGAGAATGCAAATAATCATATAGAATTATCTTTCTAGCACTATAAAGTACTGAATACAGTGATTACAGTTACACTTGGAAATCTAGGAAATTTCAAAAAATGGTTCAAATGGCTCTGAGCACTATGGGACTTAACATCTATGGTCATTAGTCCCCTAGAACTTAGAACTACTTAAACCTAACTAACCTAAGGACATCACACAACACCCAGTCATCACGAGGCAGAGAAAATCCCTGACCCCGCCGGGAACCGAACCCGGGCACGGGAAGCGAGAACGCTATCACACGACCACAAGTTGCGGATTAGGAAATTTCAGTATTCATGTTACATGCCTAATTTTCATCAACATTTACCTTAATTATACAGTTACACTTTTTGCTGATTTGAACTGTGTACTACATGTTAAAAAGTTTTTGTTTGGTCATAGTAATAAAAGAATTTCTTTTTTTTTTTTTTTTTTTTAGGTCATATGTCCCATATGGGACTGAAATTATAAAGTTACAATGACAAAGGAAGGAATTAACATTAAGGAATCTTACTTCACAGAAATTATGTAAAAATGGTTACACTTTTTGCAAGTTAACTTTAACATAAACCATTTAGTTTTCCATTAAGAGTGAAAGCAGTTGCACGAGTCACGTAAAGAACAAAGTTTCCCATAGGGAACTAAAGTATTTTACGTTTGACTTATTGCAGACCCAAAGTATTGTGATCTTCATATTTCTATTTTAAAAAGTTTGTAACTCAAATTCACAGACATTTTGGAATCTGTACATACATGTGTGTAACAAGGTACTTTTCACGTGTCATGTGGAACCTTTAATTTTCTGGTTTAAATATAATTTATTTCATGAATTACCTTTAATACCGACAATGTCTGAATGCAATATTTACCATTTAGAAGAAGAAATATTAGTGTACAGAATAACAAACCTCATGAAAAATGCGAGAGATTGTAATGTACCGAACTTGGAATGGCTCTTTACCAATAGCAGGTAAAATAAAGGATTCTATTAAATGTTCAACGAAACCAATCAGTACCTCTTAATTCACCATAGAGGTGATACAGTAATAAAAGAATTTACTTTTTTCAGAATTTCTGCTAAGTATTGAAAGTGTGAAGACCTATTCAATAAGTATTTACTTTACCACTAACCTGTAGTACAAGCACATGTATAAGCAGGTAATTAAGGGAGTCAAGACTTGTGTTAAAATTAAAGATACTGACTGGTATTACTTGCTCACAAAACATTGTAGTTGCTGTACAGTTTATGCTGTAAGTGGTGTACCCAATGTGGTTCCTGGAGGACATAATATTCTGTTATCCTATGGGAATGCACTGCTACCACACCTGTTGAAAGTAAGTTTTGCTGTGGAATAGTTGTATCAGACGTCTGTATCAGAAAACAAATCTCCACTGTGACACCCTCATGTTCTTAGTATGCTATTAGCTATAATTACAGGAATACTCTTCACATGGAGGAGGGAGGGGGGGGGGATATATATATATATATATATATATATATGGGAGAAAATCATGTTCTTAGGAGGAGCAAGCTTTACAGCAGCATATGCTGTTAAAAGCATAGTGAGATTTTCTTTTTCATCATTTCCAACATTGTACACAACTTTCTTGCACTTTTATTTTATCACATTTTTCCCTTGAGAATGGAGAAGAGAGAGGAAGAAGAAAAAAATAAAAAGTAAGCAAGCTTTCATAAGAACTGAAAACTCTACTTGTGTCATTTGTTATTTTCAAAATGTTACTCTCTTTCCAAATGCTGTTCTATTTCTTCAAACCAATTCTGAATGTCTCAGATTACTACATGTTATTTACTGTACATTGTGCAGCAATACTTCTGTTGTTACTGGATAGTTTGTAATTTGGCACTACCTTTGTACCGCTGGTATTGTCTAGTGTACTTTTGCAGATAAGAAAATCGACTGGACTAGAATGTCCTGTCAGTATAGGACAAATTCAGACAATATGGAACTTTTTACACTAAATTTGCAATATAATGTCACCCTTGTCTAACACAGATTGTAGCAGCCATTGGGGTGCCTGTCTGGCCAGCTTCTACTGCTTTCGCTTTCAGGTTTGTTTTTTGCTTGGGCCATATCATGACAACCAGTCATTCCAGTGATTGACACCATGTCAAAGACTGGAACCAAGATTCACAGAAATAAAATTCCATGGTTGTAATTCATAGTCTAATTAATTTTGCTCACTGACCTGTTTTGAATTCAATTTTAAAATAAAACCATGGTACCAGCCATTATTTGGGTGTCAGACTGGAAAATTACAGTTTTAAGACACCCCAACCTTAAAATTAACAGCTGTGATCGATGTTATTTTCAACAAGTTCCTTCACTTCCTACATCATCATGGATCAGTCCAATATAATGTTATTACTACACTTAACTTCCAAATGATACGAGTTATGCATTTAAGAGGAGCCTTAACGTTGGCCTTTGTGTTTGTCTCATTTAAATGTATTTCTTGTCTCGTATCGAAGACTGAAGCACTGTCAAAAACTGGTGCTTCTACCTTATCACTCAGTTAAAATACACTGTGTCATGTACAGGCGTTAATAAAATTATGGAATTTAAATTTCTGATCAAAGAGAGAGCCAAATTCGTAAGTGAATGTTGCAATTACAGTGTCAGCATATATGCAGATAAAGAAAAATAACAGTTTTTCCGTTTATAACGAAGTAATACTTTAATAGTTCAGTTGAAATTTCTGTTGTCAGTAAAGATACCCCTAAGCAAACGATGTCAACTTTTTTTCAAGACACGTCTTCACTGTTTTCCACACTTGATTTTCCGAATTATACCTGTAGTTAAAAGCTTTGGCAACCAAGGTAATTTTTTGAGCTCCATTGAATCTTAAATAGTATTTTAAAACGGGCAAATAAGTAAAGCACTCATAAAATTAATAGTAAACAATTTATAGGTCAGCTTGTCAAACTTCCACAACAGGAATTTCATAGCAGAACTGTCACTGTTTTTTCTCACTAGATTAGAAACACTTCATTATGTTGATGTGTAGATATCTAGAACATCCAATATAAAAGACTTATCAGGGCGCAGAACGAAAAACACTTTCATCCGTGTTTTGGCACTTCGTTTTTCGCCAAATTCAGATATGGCGGACACTCAATGATAAAATCTTTGGCCGGCACGCGCTAGAGCCATCTATCGGTAGGTCCGGTAGTTGAGCATCCCTCATTTCGCTAGCTTTAGACGCCTGTGAAGAATAAGACCGAAATCTGCGCTGACATATCGCATAGTCGACAACAGTCATCCATGGTTAATATTATTCAGACGTCACTAAATCGATAGTTGTCAAACAAAACAACTGGTTAGAGCTCCCTATTCGATATCATATCGACGCTGACACATTAACACCCAACTGGTGTTCTAAACAGTACGTTTTATTGAACAGCATTATGTTCTCATCACGTACCTGCTACTGCAACAACTTCACCTTGCGTGCAAGGAAATAGCGCATTATTAGTTACGCTTATTTGTTTTTTCTTTTTCTTCCTAATTCATCTGTATCGGCGTACATACTTACACTCCCTTATAGCAGGGAGTGTTAATGTGGTACATATTGACATACTTACCCTTTGACATTTCTCTCGTAAGTGGATGACTATTTATCAATTGCTGTAAATATACTTTTCATGGCCTCTGCTACGATTATTATTATGGTTATTATTATCCTCTTATGACGTTTCTTCAGTTGTTGTCAGGACGCCAATGCATCAAAAAGTGCTGTGTGATTATATTTAACCTACAACCTGTTGAGTAACAAAAGTTAATGATGATTACACAGGCCAACGAAAATTTTTTTTGAAAAACATTTTTTTTTTAACTTAACTTTTTTTAAACTTAATGACGATTACACATGCCAACGAAATTCTTTTTTAAAAAACTTTTTTTTTAAACTTACCTTTTTTTAAACTTAATGACAATTACACAGGCCAACGAAAAATTTTTTTTGGAAAAAATTTTTTTTTACTTTGATAGATTTTATTACTTTACTAGATTACTTTGATAGATTTTCTAGATTTTTGTGAGCTAAATCCAAATCTAGCCTTAATTTTTTTGTATCTCCCATAGTTTTCGAGCAATATCCTTTTTAGTATATCGTATAAAAATCCTGTGCTATACAGTAAATTGGGAAATTAATGAAACGTTTTGTTACAACATAAGCATGGTTTGTATTTACAGTAAGCTACTTAAAACAATGATTTGTGTTTATAGAGGTTTCACTTGTCAGCTGGAGTTGTTTGGTATTTTCTTTCACTTATTTCTTTGAAGCTTCTCGTGTAGCTTTTTCTATGATTAGTCGCTTGCTGAACTTCTTGATGAAGTGACCAACAGTAGTATCCCATCATGTTCATCAGAAAATACTTCTGTTGGATTAGAATTTAAATCATCTGGTGGTTCAGGAACCGGAAACTCTACACCATGTCCTACTGGTCGCATGGTGGACGGAAGGTTACAGTAGATTATTACCTTCTTGTTTTTCGAATTATGACCAGTAATATCAACACTGCAAAAGTACCAAACATTGGAATGATTTCTTGGCTCCCTCCATATCACAGTAACAGCAAATCTAAAGGCTTTTTTCTCCTTTAGGACCATTTTCTCAGATCTTCAACACACACATAAAATACCTTATGTGGCACCCAAGACTTATCTTGATCACCAAGTTTAGATCCAAAGTATGGGAGATAAACCTTTTTCACAAAGTCTGTAATGATTTTTTGGTGCTTTTTAATCGCAAGTTCACCACAAATATAACAAAAACTGTCAGCAGAGTTTTTACAACCACGATTAGACATTTCACTGAGCACATGTACAGTAGAGGTGGCAAAAAATAACGTAACTGATAGAAATAACCGGTTACTGAAAAGTAACGGTTACTGCGATAACCGTTCCTCTGATTCTGGCAGTTATTTCAATAACTGTTTAGTGTCAACAGTGCCTCGCGCCATCTGTTGACCGAAGATCGTACTGCGCATTTGGAAGGCGTTCTATAGACCATGGGAATAACTGTGAGACTGCGCGCCATCTGTTGATAAGAACTGTGTACTATTTCGTGGGCCTTCGTTACTTTTAGCATAAACAATTAAATAAAGTTAATGTCCGAGCCGTGCCTGATAGGAGCTGCAGTACAGGCATTAACAAGTACGGTCGTTCCCTTAAGCCACCGCCTTACGTGTTAATTTAGCTTGGACGGGTAGTACAAGGAAGGTTACTAAGGAATTCGAGCGACTATGGAAATAACTGTCAGAGCCGGTATTCTCCTCTGGCAGTTATCGTTATTGGCTCGTAGTTCTAGTTCTCTGGTAGTTATCGGGCTACCACCACAGATAACCTGGAAGCTGGTAACGGAATAACTGTGGGTCTAGACGTTCCTGACTCGGTGACTCCAGTTAAAGGTCGTAGTTCCAGGTGATATTTCCAGAGAGGATAGTAACTGGAGCGAACAAATATTTTCGTACTGCTACGGAAATAGCCGCTGGCCATCGCGAATGACAAGTAACATGTCAGAAAGTATAACATAATACAGTGGAATATAATAATTATTATCCTCATCATTTGTCAGGAGATTGTCAAAATACGTGAATATATCACAGTAACTGCTAATATTTACAGAATTGGTACACTGACAGAATAAAACACAGTTACGTACTTTTAATAAATTTATCGTACACAGAATACCCGATCTTGACTGTTGCAACCAAGTGCTGTCAAAACTGAAATATAGCAGAATTTTTACCTAAGCTGGTCTATCAGTCTCTGTTACGATATTCATCTACAGAGTAGAAGGAGGGGTCACTGGAAGCGTCTGATTCCACCCGTCTGCTTCGACGTAAAGGTGTTGTGGTGTGTGAATGTCATTACGGCACGGTGTTTATGAGTTGGTTTTTGTGTGTGTGTGTGTGGGGGGGGGGGGGGCTGTCGATCAAGGTTGCAGTGCCGGAATTTGCTGGTGGTAATTAATTTTTTTTTTTTTTTTCTAGCTGTGATGTTTTGTGTATTTATGAAGTATTGAATGTGATTTAATTTATGTAGGGATGATTGATTTGTGGACTTTTGGGATTGTGGTTTTATTTTTCGCAGTTGTAGGTGTTGGTTTTTTGGCATCAGTAGCTGTGGTGGACCTATATAGGTCACCGGATAATGACCGATTCCCATTTTCATAATTGTGTGTGTTGATGTTTTAGTATCGTCATCTGAGGTTGACCTATGTAGGTCAAGGGAAATGTCTGATTCCAATTTTCGTACTTTTAGTTGTGGGTATTGGTATGGTCACCTATAGTTGACCTATATTGTTCAAGGGAAGTGTCCGATTCCTGCAGAGTTTTGTTGGTGTAGCAGAATGCTGTATTTTTTTTCTTTTTTGTTCTTCATTTTGTGTTTTGGGATCATGGTGTGTTTTTTTTACTAGCTTGTCCTCACCCTAAAACCCCCAACTTCCCGCAGTTGTCCCATTGGTTTGATTGTATTTTTGGTGGGAAATGTTATTGTATTATTTATATGTATCTTCGTGTTTGTTGCCATGTGTATGTAGTGACGTCATAGACACACTTAAAATAGACATTTCTGGCATATTGATGATGGGTGGAATCAGACACTTATGTATCAAATAGTCATTCAAACACACTGTAAACCGTGCCTTATCTGAAACCCAGTTTTTAATGGTTGCTGACTTGCTGGCAGCTTATTGAAAATGCATGTTCCTGAATATTGGACCCCTTTTGGACCAAAGTAAGTAATTTTAGGTCTTTATGTAGATTGCTGTTCCCATTTCTAGTACTGATATTATGTATCAAGCTATTGGTTGGAAATACTTGTAACAAATTTCATTAAGGAATAAATATACTAGGAAGCAGTGGTTAGAATACAAAGTTCCTTGAACAGGTTCCTACATGATGTTCTTGAATTGATACCACAAACGATTTTTATTACACGCTTTTACATGCGAAAAACTTTTGCTACGTTTGATGAGTTACCACAGAATATGTTCCCTTATGAAATAATAGAATGAAAAAATGTGGTATGCCCTTCCCAACTGAATTTATTATCGAGTTGTAGTCCCAGAAATGTAACACTGTCAACCTTTTCGATCTGCATGTCTTCATATGTTATAAACATGCTGTCGCTGGAGAAATCGAGCAGTTTGCAAATCTGACATAAAACTTGGATTAGCGTACTCACACTTTCCCCAATAGGACTAGCTTTTACAGCACAGGAGTAAACGAATCTGTCACATTACGTATATTTTTTGTTGTATTACAAGGCTGTACACTTTATTCTATTATGTGAGCAGCACAAGAAATTAAGCTTCGAATTTAACCTACAGTACTCAGTTTACATATTACTTCATACTTAAAAACGCACGTTGTTAACATTTTACTTAAACAGTGCTTTGGCGAAGTTCCGCGTACTTTCTGTCGCAGCTGCGAAGATAATATTTCTAATAGCGACCGATAACCTACAAACATATAATCTGAAACACTAATAATCGTTCTAACATCAACTAAAATGTACCCGGAGTTAATAAGCTGAGGTTATGACACGATTCATACGACATTCCTGCTATTTCACACTACTCGCAGTTATACTGATAACTAAACTGATGGATTCCAACTATGTCGTTATTTAACTGTCGGAGTTATCGGTATTCGCTAGCGAAAAATAACTTGGCAGTTATTAATAACCGTTAACGATAACGGTTATCAAAGAATAACTGGAACTGTGATAACGGTTACTCCAGAATAACCGTTTGGCCCACCTCTAATGTACAGGAAACGGGAAAGTGAGGTTAGGTTGACAGTGAATGAAACACAATCTGTTAACACAAAAATAGAATCGACCTTTTTTGCCAGCAAATGTTTTTCAGCAGTGCTACCAACGTCATCTACATTCATTACATTTTAAATTATTTTAACTATATAAAAGCCGTTAATTCTTAAAAAGTTGGTTAATTTAATAAATTTAACTGTAAAATGTGAAGAAATGGTGAGTGATACAGTTTTTAAATATCATATTTGGATTTCCCACCCTAAAACACATAACACTAAGGTACTGTCAGTGAAAAAGTTTTTCCATCATTGGTCTGTGTTATAGGTAGCTCATACTTAAATGCTTACACTTCGTACCTAGAACTCTCGTGTCACAGGTGGAGGGAGGCCAGCCAGGGGTGGGGGAGGGGGAGGGGGGTTGGGGGGTGCTGTTAAAATTCATTCAGATGTATTCAGTTTCTCGCTAAACTCTGGCTATTGCCTGACAAGAATCAGAATTCAGGATAGAATATGGTCTAATATTTTTACACCAATGCAACCACTGTATCTAGTATGTGATGACTTTAATGCACATGACTTTTGTGGTGGAGTGGAGTTACATCAGGAAAAGGTAATGGAACAATATGGGTTAGTACTACTTAATGACTGAAAACCTAACATAGTACTAAGTGCATAGAGTCGACAAACAGTAGCAGAACTACTGTCTACTGTAGCTCTCTGGACAGTCAGAGAGATACGCTGGGCTCTGATCATCTCCTAGTTGAATTTAACCTAGGAATAGTTCTTACATTAGACAAGGAAGTAGAGATAAGTAGGAAATGGAAAATAAAATGTAATAGGAAGAATATGAGACATGAAGTACCTAATGTCAGAAATAAAAATATACCACAAAGTAAAGGATGGTTATAAAGCATTTATTGAAATTATAAACAAAGCAGATTCCGAAAAATATACCAATGGAGAAAATATGAAAGAAACCAAAGCCAGTCATTTGGAGGGATGCAGAAAGTTCAGCGGCAACTGCAGAAAGGAAATACACTTTGAGAGAATATTGTGTAAACCAGTCACTTGATAAGAACTTACAGTATAAGAAAATAGATTCCCAAGTGAAGCATGTTTTAAAGAAAAAGAAGAAAAGAGAGCTGGACACCATTTTGTAACAAATTACGTTACGTAAAGATACTAATGCCACCCTCCTCCCCCCCCCCCCCCCCCCCCGCACCACCACTGAGGCCATGGACTCTGCCTCAGGGATACAGATAGCTGTACAGTAGGTACAATCACAACAGAGGCGTATCTGTAGAGAGGCCAAACAGACAAACATGTGTTTCCTGAAGAGGAGTAGCAGCATTTTCAGTAGTTGCAGGGACAACAGTCTATGATTGACTGATCTGGCATTGTAACTTCAACCAAAACAGCCTTGCTGTGCTAGTACCGCCAATGACTGAAAGCAAGGGGAAACTACGGCACTAATTTTTCTCGAGGGCATGGAGCTCTACTATATGGTTAAATGATGACGGTATCCTCTAGGTTAAAATATTTGGGAGGTAAAATAGTCCCCCATTTGGTTCTCCAGGTAGGAACTACTCAGAAGGATTTCATTATCAGGAGAAACAAAACTGATGTTCTACAGATCAGGGTGTGGAATCTCAGATCCCTTAATTGAGCAGGTAGATTAGAAACTTTAAAAAGATAAATAGATTAAAATTAGATATAGTGGGAATTAGTGAAAATTGGTGGCAGGAGGAACTGGACTTCTGGTCAGGTGCATATATGGCTACAAATACAAAATCAAATAAGGGTGATACAGGAGTAGGTTTAATAATGAAAAAGAAAATATGAACGCAGGTAAGCCGCTATGAACAGCATAGTGAATGCATTATTGTAACCAAGGAAGACACGAAGCCAACAATCACCACAGTAGTACAATTTCATTAGCCAACTAGCTCCACAGATGAGGAGGAGATTGAGGAAATGTATGATGAGATAAATGAAATTATTCAGATAGTTAAGGGAGACGAAAATTTAATATATATGGGGGACTGGAAATCGACAGTAGGAAAACGAAGAGAAGGAAGAGTACTAAGTGAATATGGACTGGGGGAAAGGAATGCAAGAGGAAGTCAAGTGGTAGAATTTTGCACAGAGCGTAATTAATCACAGCTAACACTTGTTTTAAGGATCGTGAAAGAAGGTTGTATACATGGAAGAAACTTGGAGACACTGGAAGGTAGCGATTGATTATATACTGGTAAGGCAGAAATTTTTGGACTAGGTTTTAAACTGTAAGACATTTACAGGAGCAGATGTTGACTCTGACCACAACGTAGGGGTCGTGGGCTGTAGATTAAAAGTGATGAAAGGAGATGGGACCTGGATAAACTGAAACAATAAGAGGTGGTAGAGAATTTCAGAGGGAGTAGTAGAGAATGATTGACAAGAACAGGGGAAAGGAATACATAGAAGAGTGGATAGCTTTAAGAGATGTAATAGTGAAGGTGCAGAGGATCAAGTAGGTAAATCCTTGTGTAATGCAAGAAATATGGTATTTAATTGATGAAAGGATTAAATATAAAAATGCAATAAATGAGGCAAGTGAAAGGGAATACGAACATCTAAAAATGAGATTGAAAGGAAGTGCAAAATGGCCAAACAGGAATGGTTAGAGGACAAATGCAAGGATGTAGAAGCATATATCACTAGGTGTAAGGTAGATACTGCCTGCAGGAAAATTAAAGAGACCTCATTGGAGAAAAGAGAGCCACTTGTATAAATATCAAGAGCACAGGCAGAAAACAGTCCTAAGCAAAGAAGGAAAATCTGAAAGGTGTAAGGAGTATACAGAGTGTCTATACAAGAGAAATGTACTAAAGTGCAGTATTACGGAAATGGAAGAGGATGTAGATGAAGATGAGAAGGGAGATACAATACTGCATGAAGAATTTGACAAAGCTCTGAAAGACTTAATTCAAAACAAATCCCTGGGAGTAGACAGCACTCTGTTAGAGCTACTGATAGCCTTGGGAGAGCCAGCCATTCAAAACTCTTCCAACTGATGAGCAAGATGTATGAGATAGGCGAAATACCCACAGTCTTCAAGAAGAATATAGTAGCTCCAATTCCAAAGAAAGCAGGTGCTGACAGGTGTGAAAAATTACCAAATTATCAGTTTAATAAGTCACAGTTGCAAAATACTAACACAAATCCTTTACAGAAGAATGGAAAAACTGGTAGAAGCCAATCTCGGAGAAGATCACTTTGGATTCCAGAGAAAGGTAGGAATATGTGAGGCAATACTGACCCCACGACTTCTCATAGAAGATAGGTTAAGGAAAGGCAAACCAATGTTTATAGCATCTGTAGAGTTTCAGAAAGCTTTTGTCAGTGCTCACTGGAACACTCATTTTCAAATTCTAAAGGTGGCAGGGGTAACTGGAAGTGAAAGACTATTTACAATTTATACAGAAACCAGATAGCAGTTATAAGAGTCAAGGGGCAGAAAAGCGAAGCAGTGGTTGAGAAGGGAGTGAGACATGGTTGTAGCCAATCCCCAATGTTATTCAGTCTCTATATTGAGCAAGCAGTAAAGGAAACAAAAGAAAAATTTGGAGTAGCAATTAAAGACCAAGGAGAAGAAATAAAAACTTTGAGTTTTGCTGTTGTCATTGTAATTCTGTCAGAGACAGCAAAGGACTTGGAAGAGCAGCTGAATGGAGTGGACAGTGTCTTGAAAGGAGAATACAAGATGAACATCGACAAACGCAAAAAGATAATAATGGAATGTAGTCGATTTAAATCAAGTGATGCTGAGGGAATTAGACTCCAAATATAAATACAAATGTTTTATTCCACCTTTCGGTATATTCAGATGCAATTGGTGTCATTAGTGTTAACAAAATACTAATAATAATAACAATAATAATAATAATAATATAAACTTGGATATATGTCATTAACTATAACATAATAATCCAAGATGGATACAATAGATATTAATACAAATGTCAAAAACAACATACGTTTCCTTACAGATCAATTACAAGACAAATGAACTACATAGTTGTGTGAATGGCAAATAAATAATCAAACAGATAATTAACAAAAAGTACATGTAACAGTAATAAAATATGTAAGTCTGCAGGCTTTCATAGCCATCGTCACTAAAGCTAAAATCTACCCCTCTGCTGGGATCTAGCAGTGTTCTAGCAGTATTGGACACTGAAAGATCTTGAAGAAGATCCCAGCAGAGGGGTCGAAACGCCCATTATTTTAGAGGAAATATGACACAGTGTAATAACCCAGAAGATTTTAACTTCGTATCGTTTGCAGTTAATTTATTGTTCATCCTCGTAAGGAAAGTGGGTATTTGTCACTTACTCAAGGAACTCTTGAACAGAGAAAATTAGTTTACTTTTCTTCCATCGCAAAAGAGTAGTTTTAAATTTATTTACTTGCACTGTGTAGGCATTTTCAGGTAATTTATTGAAGTAGACAGGACCAAGATGATTGTAACTGTTGTGTGTCTTTGCAAGTCTAGCATATGACATATTAATTGCATGTCCATTTCTTACGTTATGGTGATGTCCTCCTTAAGTCAAATTGACTCAGATTCTCTTCAATGAAGACAAGGCAGTTGTAAATGTAGAGGCCAGGCGCTGTCATGATATTTAGTTTCTTAGAATAATCTCGTCTTGATTCATATGTGCTTATTCCTGCTATGCACTCTATGGCTTTCTTTTGCCATTGAAACAGTAATTTGGGCCTACAGAATTGCCCCATAATAGTATTCCATAACTCAAGTGGGAATGGAAGACTGCAAAATATGCATACAACAGAAGTTCTTTACTGATACTGCTCCTCAGCTTGTTCGGCAGACAGATGATAAATGCCAATTTGCCACATAACTTTCCTGTGTGGGTATCCCAGCTGAGCTTTTGATCTTTATGAACTCCTAATAATTTTACAGTTTTGTTATCATGACTGGGAGCATTCAGATTGAATACAGTATTTTCAGTTTTACTATCATTCTTCTGCAATACATTTGCCTCAAACCAAGTAGTGCATCTCTCCATTGCCACTGCCATGCTGTGTTACACATTTTCAAGGTTGGTATCACATGTGATGAGTGTTGTATCATCAGCATATAGCACTGCATCACATGGTACAATTGCAGGTAAAACATTTATATAAATAATGAAAAGGAAAAGTCCAAGAACAGATCCTTGTGGTACACCCTTTACAACTGGGAGACATTCTGACATTTGATTATTTACCTTAACTGACTGTTTTCTATTGTCCAAGTAAGACTGTATTAGGCAGGGAGTATTCTCTCTCACTCCGTACGGGTAGAGCTTTTTTATGAAAATATTATTGGAGATCATATCAAAAGCTTTACTGAGGTCAAACACTGTTGCAATGATAATATATTTATTTTCAAAACAATTATATATTTTTGCTGCTTTGACTGTGGAAATGTTGGATCTGAAACCAAACTGTGAGGAGGTAAGTGTACCAATATGTTCAAAATATTGACTCATCTGTTTACACATGCAGTATTCTATTATTTTTGATATCGTAGGTATAAGTGATATTAGTTGATAGTTATCTGGAGATGCTATATCTCCTTCCTTATGCACTGGTTTAGTTATAAATACTTTTAAACATTCCAGATAATTACCTTCATTTAAAATTTTGTTAATTGTTTTAGTCAGTGGAGTAACAATTTGATTTCTGATATGTTTAACAATATAATTTGAGAGACCATAGTAATCTTCTAGAATTACTGAGCTTAGCTATTGATTCATTGACCATCTTCTCAGTTACACAAGTCCAGTGAAAGCTGTCTGTCTGCTTACTGTTCATATCTGACAGCAGTACCTCTGCCTTACTCACATCCTCCATTACTGTTATCTGATTGAGGACTGTGAAAATGTGCATTTAGAATATCAGGAGGAATTGGTGTCTCGTATACTTTATCATCACTGTTTAGTAATTTACCATGCAGCTTTGCATTTGAGTGGCTCAGGGAAACACAATGGTAAGCGCCATCGCCGTGTATTATGCGATAGACGGCTACAGATGCCATCTGTGAGGTGTACAATGCAATACACACGTTAATAGTTCTAAATTCACTCAACAGATGACAGGGCGAAGCTTATTGGTAAGCGCCAGTGTCCGTCCGTTGCGGAAACATAATGGTACGCGGCAGAGAAAATGACTGCTATTAAAAACAATCCGTGTACTTCTTCTGAGACTATGGGAAGATTGAAGACAGAAGATGACGAGTATCCTTCCAGTGATACTGATATTTCCGAGAAGGATCCAGAATACATTTCTGAGGACTCAGAGGTATGTTAATTTGTAAATATATTGTATTTAGTACATTTCACTAACATAATGGTAAGTGCATGTACATACCATTATGTTCCTGAAGTACTTGAATTTTGAGGTTATATTACAATCACTACCTCTTTTGGTTAAGTGATGTGTGTATGCACATTTTTCATGTAGATTATTACATGTAGTAATATTAATGGTGACAATAATAGCAATTTTTGTTGTTATACAGTTTAATAGTGAATCAGATCGTATTGCCCAAAACAGTGAACAGTGTATTGCTGTTGCACAAACAAGTCAGGAAAGAGCGCTCGAAGAGACGAAGAGGTCGTCTCGGAAAAGGCTGAGGTTCGATTCTCAGCGCAAAATTTAACAGAAGAGGCGGAATTTTGGCGAAGAATGTGTTTTGTGTACTGTAAGTAAAAAAAAGTGTGGGGTCTAATTACCAGTGGCCTTGTAAGTGTTTCGACAAAGTAGGGGATTCAAATGTGATGAAAACGTTCAAAACATTTTGGGGAATAGGTGAGTTTAACTTCAAAATGCATTTTTATTTGGTGCAAATATAATGTAATGCTGTTGCATGTCGTCGAAAAGTTGTTGGTGAATCTCGGAGAAATTTTATTTCCTACTGTGTAAATGTTGGCGGCAATGATATTAAAGTCTACAAGAAAGCTTTTCTTGCCATTCGTGGTCTGCATAATAATCGCGGTCGCGTGGAAAATATACAGAAGAAAATCTCATCTGGACTGTGCACGCCACCCGAGGACAAACGAGGCAAGCATTCGGTGCATCCACATGCTTACTCTGAAACAAGTGTTAACTATTTCAAGGCACACATCGACAAAATAAAGAAATACGGGAGTCAATGCAGACGCTCAGACAATTGTGGCCAACTGCACCTGGGCGCAGACTCAACAATCACCTCCTGTTACGATCACTGTAAGAACGTCTCCTGGAAGGAGATATTCTGTGATCCTGTATTGCAGACATGTACAGGCGAATTCTCACTGAAGAATATAACACAGGAGTAAAGTCATCAAAAAACAATATGTGTAAGACTTATGACAAGCTAAAAGTGAAAACTGAGAGTACTGTTGACCCCAAGCTGAAAGCAAGTGTTGAGTGTCAGTTGGAATTACACCAACGACGTACAGAGGCTGGGCAGGCTAACATTGGAACCAGACAAAACGAGCTGTAGCAGACAGTAATCTTCATGTTGTGGCTTTTGATTGGCAGTAGAGTCTCCCATCTCCTAACTTAAGATGTGGCCCAGCTTTTTATAAAAGGAAAATTTGGTTATATAACCTGATTTAAAATGACTGTGGCAAGAACAAAAATGCACTGGTTCTTGTGGAATGAGATCAGTGCTGCCCGTGGATCAGAGGAAATTTTAAGCTGCCTTTTACGTTACTTTGATGAAAACGACGTTAAAGAAGAGACTCTCATTGTGATATCTGATAACTGCTGTGGCCAAAATAAGAACTGGGAATGGTTCTGTTTTGGAAGTATCTAATATCAACTGGAATATTTCGTGTGACTGAACGCCACTTCCCCATTAGTGAGCACATGATGTTGCCCTCTGATAGAGATTTCGCGACAGTTGAAAATTACTTTCGCTGACAAGTACAAGATGTGTACAATCCAGATCAGTGGTTGGATATCATCCATAAGTCAGCTAAGAAGAATCCATTTCTATGTACATTACGAAACGAGAGCATTTCTTTCAAATAGGGTACTCGAAAGAAGCACTTGTGTTAAGAAAGAAGACAGTTGATGGTCGAGATGTCAACGTAAGGAATGTATGCAGGTGGAAGACGACCTCAGAATTTTTGTCATCTTTATTGATAAACGAGACATTCTGTTATGACATTTGGAACAAAATAATGCCCTGTTCCTATCCTTCGACTTAAATATAATGGGCCAAGGTTTATTGAAAAGAAGAAAGTTGCTGACGTCTTGTCGCTCGTAGATTACATTCCTCCAGTCCATCATGGATTTTTCCTGTCACTAAAGCCAACTGTTTCGGACAGAGAACAAGTGATGAGAGTGATGAATGACATTGTAGTTTGAGTAAAGTGTTGAATAGTGGTTGTAAATTTTCATAAGTACTTTCCTATTACCATGTATTTTTAATGATGTGTGGTTGGTAAAACGTAATCGTATCTATATGACCGTAATGTAATACCTTTTGTATATTTCATTTGTTTTAGTCAGTTCTCAGTTTTATTTATGTCTGCATAGAAGAAGATATAGGTTAAAAGCACTACAGAATAAAAGCAATGTCCCAAAAAAATTATTAAGATTTGTAGGTCAATTCTACCTTTAAATTCACTGTATGTCAAAAATACGATTTTGGTGCTTAGCATTGCGTTTCCCTGAGCTTCCCATTTATTCACTGACTTCAGTGTACATGTATCATTTGCCTTGCTCTTAGCTGCCTTGATTTCAGACCTGTAAATCTTTTTCACTTTCATATACATTTC
Organism: Schistocerca americana; assembly: GCF_021461395.2. Lineage (NCBI taxonomy): Eukaryota > Metazoa > Arthropoda > Insecta > Orthoptera > Acrididae > Schistocerca > Schistocerca americana. The sequence goes on from NC_060124.1 coordinate 291,121,654, forward strand.
CTTCTCAGTATTATTGTGCTTAGACATATCATGATAGAGTAGCGCTATGATTCTTATTCTATTTAGACGTTGGGTGTACCAGCTTTTTAGATTTTGTGGTTTTGTGTAACGATTTTGCTTTGATATTTTCTTGCAGCATTTAGGACAACATACATCAAAACTTTCAGTTAACAGTTCTAAAAATTTGTTGGTAGATTCATTTGCACCTGCAGTGGTTATATTATCCCAGTTTATTAAATTCAATTTACGTGTCAACTTGTATAGCTTTGATTCATTAACTGGTCTTATAATTTTCCTACAGTCTGTGGAAGTTTCAGTTGCTTTACTGTTAGGAGATTGTCTGAGCCATAGCCCCTCATGATCTGAAATGCCTTGCTTGATAGCGTCGAATTATGTTTTGTTAGATGAAAATTACATATTATATTATCTAGACATTCTTCCTGTCTTGTGGGTTTGTCATTTATGTAACTGAAGTTAAGGTATTTTAATGTATTTAGCAAGTGATCAACATATCTATTCTTAAACTTAATGTCTGTATTGATATCACCAAATATAGTATTCTGTAATCTTTGTATTTGAGTTGCAAGAGTATCAGTTTCTCCGGAAGCTCCACAAACAAGATTTCACTGTGTTTTGGGGGATGGTATACTGAAGCTATTATAATTTCATGCTTTGGCAACATTATGGCTGCAGTTTCAAATTTTGCTTCTATGCACAGTCCACTTAAATCCATAACTTCATAGATTAGATTCACACTATTTTTAACATATGTAGATACACCACCACGATTAATACTTTTTTCTACAGTAGCTGGTTGCCAATTTGTATCCAAATGGTATACTTAATTTTAGTTCCTCATTGCTAAGCTAGTGTTCACTTATTGAAATCATTGTGCAGTTTAAGTTTTCCAGCCAATACTGAAGTTCGTTAAGTTTGTTCTTAAGAGATTGCACATTGATATTTAAGAACATTACACTTGTACTTATCTTACTGTGGTTTTCCTGTAGCACTTCAGCAAAAAACATTGAGATGGGATGGAATTGCTGCTTTCCTCTTCCTCAGTATATGTCCATTTGATGTGTTTTCCAGTGTTGACTCTTCTTCAGATGGCATGGTGGTGAAATTCTTGTCTTGCTGAGGGGGTGAGTGGCTCCTATTATTTCTGCCAACGTTGATCTTGCATTTTCCGTTATTGGTGTTGATTCTTCCCTTGTTGCCTGTGTTTTTGATGATAATGGTTTTGGAGATGTTGCTGCCACTCGTGAGTGTAACACTGCTACTGTTGCCAATGGTGGTTGTGGTTCTGCTGTTGACTGGGATGAAGATGACGTCTTGAAAATTTCTCGGGTATTTAACCTGGTAGAGTCGTCCAAATGGCGCGATATTTCAGCAAGCGACTTCTTGCCGTCTTCAGGCGTTCTTAGTGTCTGATTGAGCTCTGATGGATGCCGACTTTATATAATCTCCACCCCTCTCCCGCAGCCTCCGTCTGGGTGCTTTTGAGCTGTCCGTGGCCAGTGGTGATGGAAGTGCGGCGCCCCGCAACAGATCATGGGCCGCAGTCCTTCTGCGGCTATGGCCGCTTGCATAACTCTGCCGTCGTGGTGACAATGCTTCTTCTTCTTCTTCTTCAGATATCCTGATAGGAGCGGATTACTGTGTAAACTGTTGTTTTATTTTAATCATACTCAGAGCTGGAGCCCAGGCTTTGCTTAGTTGGAAACCAATGTCTTTATTTATTAGTTCGCCATGCAGCCACATTTCCAATGCCTCTTTGAGGAGACAATCCCAGAAGGTGTTTGATTGCTGTAACACTTTTGCGCCATCGTAGTTCATGTCATGTCCAAGTGAGATGCAGTGCTCTGCCATGGCGAACTTGGTTAGCTGTGCGTTGTCTGTGTGGCGTTTATGTTCACTACATCTCTCCTGTACCGTCTGGATAGTCTGGCCTATATACTATTTTCCTACACTAGCAAGGGATGCTGAAAACTCCCGGTTTCTGGAGTCCTAAGTCGTCCTTGACTGATCCTAATAATGTTTTCGTTTTGGATGGAGGGCGAAACACGCACTTGACATTATATTTTCTGAGTATTCTGCCGATCTTTGCCGATGTACATACAGATTTGTACTTGCATGCCTCCAGTTGCCATGCTCCTTCACAGCGAGAGGGTGTTCTGAGCTCACTTGTGCACAGAGCACGCAAAGTCTCGGACTGTGACATCCTAGCAGCTGAATTGCAGCACTTGAAAGCCATGTTCCACATGAAGTGTTACAACTACTGGCAGATAAAAACCCGCCTTAAGACCGAAGAAGCCGAGACCGCAGCCTGCTGAGGATGAAGACAAACCAGTTGCGACAGCAATCATACCATATGTCGGGAACACATAGCAAAATACTCAGAAAATATAATGTGAAGTGCGTGTTTCGCCCTCCATCCAAAACGAAATTATTATTAGGATCAGTCAAGGACTACTCAGGACTCTGTAAACCAGGATTTTACAGCACCCAGCAGCCAGTGTGGGAAAATGTATATAGGCCAGACCATCTGGACGGTACAGGAGAGATGTAGTGAACGTAAACGCCACACAGACAATGCACAGCCGACCAAGTCCTCCGTGGCAGAGCACTGGATCTCACATGGACATAACATGAACTATGATAGCCAAAGGTGTTACAACAATCGAACACCTTCTGGGATTGTCTCCTCAAAGAGGCAGTGGAGGTCCGGCTGCATGATGAGCTACTAAATAAAGACAGTGGTTTCCAGTTAAGCAAAGCCTGGGATCCAGCTTTGAGTATGATTAAAACACGACGACAGTCTACACGGAAATCCGCTACTGTCAGGACACCTGAAGAAGAAGAAGAAGAAGAAGCACTGTCACCACGACGACAGAGTTCCACAAGCGGCCATAGCTGCGGAAGGACTGCGGCCCATGATCTGTGGCAGGGCACCGCACTTCCCCCACCACTCAGCGTCACCCTTCCCCCAGCACCAACTACGGAGCACTCGGAAGCGACCAGACAGAGGCCGTGGGAGAGGGGTGGAGATTATATAAAGTCTGGATCCATCGGAGATCAATAAGACACCAGGAACGCCTAAAGATGGCATAAGTCGGCTTGCCAAAAAATCGCGCCATTTGGACGACGCTTCCCAGCTGAACACCCTAGAAATTTTCAAGATTTCTGTACGCCGCGAAAACCTCAGATCACACATGATGACGTTGCTTCTTCGGTTGTTGCTGCTGCTTCTGATAATAGTTGTGTTTTTGTAGATGTTGGTTTAGCTGCTGCTGGTGTTGTTCTGCTGAAGTAACAATAGCTGCTGCAGTTGGTGATGGCTGCTGTGCTATTGTTTGTGGTTGGCGTCCTACAGTTGGTTCTGTTATTTTAGACACTTCATTTATTCTTTTGCTAGCTGTGGTCACCATTTCCAGAGTTTTATAGCTGAGAAGTCTCTTAGCCTTTCCATTTATGTGCATTTCATGCTTTGTGAACCTGTCTCTCTGCAGGTAGTCAACAGGTTGAATCTGTGCGTTTTTATGTATTTTGCAGACCTCCTCAAACTGTTTGTTGGCTTTAATAATTTCTCTGTTTACACACTAATCTCTTATAAGGTCGTATCTATGTGGTATTTCAATAACAATCATATTTTTGCTCTTATCGGAGTCAAATACTACCTTCAGATTTTGGATAGCACGAGAGAAATCATTCCTGTAAACATCGTTGGCACCTCCCTCCCCCCCCCCCCCCCTCATTGCTATATATTCATTTGTGTTTAGTGAAGTCCCAGCTGTTATGTTTTTTGTGATTTCGAACTTAGGTGGTCCTGGTTTCACATAACTACACGCATTCACACCATGTTCTTCATGTAAAATTTTTGCTAGCCCACGTCCATGACTATCAGTGTGCGTATTTACAAAAGGCTTCTGTCCCACCTTTCTCATCATATTTGTACATTTAGGCCTACTTGTGTTTGTAATTTCGCTTGCACATATTTCTTCTGCACTTGCGGGACACTAAAACGGTTTTTTGATGACATTTGTAACATATTTTCGCTGCGTTTTCGGCGGATGAATTTTTTGGGCCTAATAAACTCGTCATAACTTCCGTTTGGCGTAAATTGCGATGTATTTGCACTGTTACATGACTATAGATGTTTCAGGTCCTTTTGAAGGTTGATTATATTGCCACTAAGAATGTTAATAATTTTTCTCTTTTGTTGCTATTTTGTTTTTATTTTGCTGCAAAGATCCACATTTAGGGAGCTGATCACTGTCACTTGTACTTACACATGGATCTACCTGCACTTTTCTTCCAGTATTTGTTTATTAAAATATGACATGACATGCACATATTATCATACACTGCATTGTATTTCTCCCACATAGAACACTTATACACACTTTTTCTTTCATTATATGCGGAGTTCACGACTTGTAGAGCTTCAACTGTCACCATCTTTCCTAAAGCATAGTTTACACGACGACATTGGGTTGCACCACTCGTTGTGTGGAATGAGTTGGGTCAGCAAACACAGCTGTTGGTTAAAAATTTACAGCAATCAGCAGAAATTTTATTTCCACCTTATTTCATCTCAGTAAATGTGAAATGCCAACTATCTTTTGTGCATCAAAATTCATGAACTACTTACGTGCATTGATGAATTAGAGTCATCGAACCCCAATTGATATAATCTGCCTCTCTGAACATCATGTGACCACTGGTATAGATATGTTAAACCTTACAGAATTTAAGTGAGCCTCTTACTTCTGTAGATGAAATATGCAGAAAGGAGGAGTTGCCACATTTGTTAAAACAGTTTTAAAAATTATGAATACTGACATTAATATATTTTGCTTAGAGCAGCACTTAGAAGCATGTGCAACAGAGATAGAATTTCATACTAGGTCCTTTATAGTAGTAGCCATATACAGAGAACTTTCTGGAAATTTCAACCTGTTCATAAACGGCCTTGAAGATTTATTATCTCATCTAAAGTTAAAGAACAAAGAACTAGTGGTTGCTGGCGATTTTAATATAGTTGTCCTGAAAAATACTGTCAGTGAACAGTTACCGAAATCAGTTTAATTTCTACTGTGAATCTCCCCACTAGGGTATACATATGTTCTAAGACTGCCATTGATAATATGTTTATAGACAATTCTAGACAATTAAGCAACATTACAAAATCAATAGCAAATGGGCTATCTAACCATGACATGCAACACCTAACATAAAATTTTGAAAATTGGCAGCGTAAAACATCTAACAGGACTGAGTACATAAGGCAAATAAAACAGTCAAAAACAGAAATTTAGGAGATTGCTCAAAGAAATTAATTGTATGGATGTTTACAGCATCCAAGACAAAAATGGAAAATACAAAACATTCATTAATCAAGTTAGCACCTTATTTGACAATTGTTTTCCCCTGAAGGTAACTCAAATTAAGCAGAAGTCTAATAAGAAACCATGGATCACACAAGGGATAAAGAAATCATGCGAGACAAAAAGGAAACTCTATCTCATATATAGAGACATATTCGATTCTAGCATTATAGCTCATTACAAATATTACTGCAAAATATCGAAGAAGGTTATCCAGAAATCTAAACACCTGCATTATGAGAAGAAGAGAAATACATCCAGCAATAAAATAAAACAATATGGGATATAGTTAAGTCAGAGACAGGTAGGGCCAGAAATGAGGAGGAACAAATAGCTCTAAAAATAAATGAAACCATGGTAACAAATGCATGCTGTGTTGTAAACCATTTAAACAAGTATTTTGTCTCTGTTACTGATAGCATGGGGTTGTCAGGTTCAGTAAATAATGCAATGGAATATCTGAGACCAATGCGCACAAGCAATCTCAGTAAAATTGAATTGACACTTACTTCACCCAAAGAAATAGAATCCATCATAAAATCCTTGAAATCAAAGCATTCTAGTGGTTATGATAACATATCAACCAAGTTAATAAAAGAGTGTTCATGTGACCTTAGTCATATCTTAAAGGTATTTGTGTAATAAATCACTCATCATAAGAACATTTCCAGACTGGATTAAATATGCTGAAGTTATACCTCTCCACAAGAAAGGCGACAAAGAAATGCCATCAAATTACCGACTGATCTCACTGCTGCCAGCTTTTTCAAAAATCTTTGAAAAGTCTATGTTCAAGCGTCTACTTAAGCACCTTAGTGAAAATAACATACTGTCAAAGTCACAGTTTGGGTTTCTTATGGGATCTGATATTGAGAAGGCTATTTACATTTACAGTGAAAATGCCCTTAATTCATTAGACAACAAATTATAGGCAACTGTCATATTCTGTGAGCTGTCAAAGGCTTCTGACTGTGTGAATCTTAGCATTCTTTTAAGTAAATTAAAATATTATGGCATCACTGGTAGTGCTGCAAAGTTGTTTCAGTCATAACTTGCTAATAGAAAGCGAAGGGAGTCATTATGTAACACTTCAGCAGTAGGCAATCAGACATCATCTGACTGGGAAGAAATTACATGTGGTGTTCCCCAAGGTTCCATACTAGGTCCAGTACTTTTTCTTATGTATGTTAATGAAGTGTCATCTGTTACATTACCAGATGCCAAGTTTGTCTTATTTGCAGATGATACAAACATTACAATAAATAGTAAATCAAATATAAATTTAGAAATGGCAGCTAATCAAATTTTTACTGAAATTAAAAAGTGGTTCATAGCCAATTCACTGTCATTGAACTTTGAAAAGACCCACTATATTCTACCCAGAACTTCCAAGAGATTTCCTTCTAGTGTGTGTATGACATGGAAATAGGAGAAGTTGAGAGTGTACAATTCCTGGGATTACAACTTGATAAAAAGTTCAGTTAGGAACGACATACTAACGAACTGCTGAAGTGCCTAAACAAGTCTGTGTTTGCAATGCGAATGATGTCAGACATAGGAGATATAAATATTGGCTTTTTTTATTTATTCTCACTCCATTATGTCATATGGTATCATATTTTGGGGTAACTCCACAAACGGAGAACAAGTTTTTAGAGTACAGAAGCATATAATAAGAGTAATGTGTAGTGTAAATCTAAGAACATCAGGTCGAAACCTATTCAAAGAATTGGGCATACTAACCACAGCTTCTCAGTATATTTCTTCCTAAATGAAATTTGTTGTAAAAAATATACATCTTATTCCAACTAACTGCTTAGTACACAGTATCAATACCAGGAATAAGAACAATATAAATAAAGATTTAAAATCACTAACTCTTGCCCAGAAAGGGGTCCAGCATTCAGCAACGCATATTTTCAATAAGTTACCAGCAACCATTAGGAGTTGAGTTTCAGAGAAGGTACAATTTAAACGTAATTAAAAGAATTTTTGGTCTCCAACTCCTTCTACTCTGTTCATGAATTTCTCAACAAGTGCAGACACTGGCTATTACATACTGATTACAGGACACTAAGGGCATAACATGCTGATGACATTCTGTTTGCAAGAATCTGTGTGTCTTCACACCACTTCAACTAAGAATCAATTTTCATTCCTACAACTTGTGCATTTGTTTCACAGTCCACAGTGGTGCCATCTGTATATAATTTAACATTGTCATTTTTTTCTCTTCAAACTTATAGCATTTGTACTCTGTGTGTTCATTGTCAGTTTTTCGTTTATTGCCCAGTTGTAAACTGCCCCTTTTGTTCCCAATGCTTCTATTTATTTAGTAAACCTTACAGTCAACAATATCAAAAGCCTTAGAAATATCTAATCATGCATTAGCTGATGTCTTCTAGGCCTACTTCCCAACAAAAGCAAATGCCAGAACAGAATAATTAGTAGAAATCTTCATTGCTGAAAATTTACCAGATTTTTCCAGTTCCAAACTGACAGCTCCATAGCCCCATATAATGGCAGAGCGGGTTGCGCTTTCCTATGCCCAAGCACAGATAACAAAGAAGCGATTTCGCTTCCCAATAAAACTTCTATTTTCTTGACAGAAGCTATAACTATATTCTTGACATTCTAAATTATTCACAGAATCCACCAATTATAAACATTTTGATTTCAATGGATCGCAGTAACTTACTTCAAGATGTGTAGACACCTTCCATTCTCAAAAAGACTAATCCACTAGTAATAGACAAACAACAAGCTGGAAGTCGAAGACATTTTGAATAATCATTTTTGAATGTTGTAGAGAAAATAGGATCTAAATGTATATTAGAAGAAGCAAGGCAGTTAATGGAAGAGGCCTTACCCACACCATTTGATACAATTGAAATTCCACCCACCTCTCCATCTGAAATTAGGAAGATAATAAACTCTCTCAAGAATAAAAGCTCACATGGAATTGATGGCATTTCCAGCAGCATAATAAAAGCTTGTTCCCAAGAGATAAGTGGGATTCTTAGCCACATATGTAATAGCTATCTGAAGCAGGGTATTTTCCCAGATAGATTGAAGTATGCCATTGTTAAACCATTGCATAAAAAAGGGGATACGTCTGATGTCAACAACTACCACCTTATCTCTCTTCTGACTGCCTTATCTAAAATTCTTGAAAAAGTAATGCATTGTAGAGTAGCTTCACACATTTGTAAAACTAAAGTCTTAATAAAGTGTCAGTTTAGTTTCCAGAAAGGTTTTTCAACGGAAAATGCTGTATATACTTTCACTAGTGACATATTAAATGCTCTAAGTAACTGGAAGTCACCTGTTGGGATTTTTTGTGTTCTCTCAAAGGCTTTTGCTTGTGTAAATCATGGAATACTTCTAGATAAGCTCAAATGCTGTGGTACAAATGAGACAGTGCTCAAATGGATTAAATCATACGTAACTGGAAGAGTGCAGAAAGTTGAAAAAAGCAGTTCACATAATATGCAAAAAAACTGGTGATTTCTCAAACCGGGGAACAATCAGGAATGGGGTGCTGCAAGGTTCAGTCTTGGGTCCTCTGCTGCTCTTAGTATATATTAATGATTTGCCATTCTGTATTCACGAAGATGCAAAGCTGGTACTTTTTGCCCATGATACAAGTATAGCTATCACACCCAACAGAGAAGAATTAACCGGTAAAATTGTAAACGATGTTTTTCAGAAAATCATTAAGTGGTTCTCTGCAAATGGGCTCTCATAAAACATTGACAAAACACAGTACATACAGTTCCACACAGTAAATGGAATGACACCATTAATGAATATATACTTCGATTAGAAATCGGTAGCTAAGGTAGAATATTCAAAATTTCTAGGTGTATGCATTGATGAGGGGTTGAACTGGAAAAAACACACTGAAGATCTGCTGAAACGTTTGAGTTCAGCTACTTATGCTATTAGGGTCATTGCAAATTTTGGCGATATACATCTCAGTAAATTAGCCTACCACGCTTATTTTCATTCTCTGCTTTCGTATAGCATCATATTCTGAGGTACCTCATCATTGAGTAAAAGAGTGTTCATGGCACAAAAGCGTGTAATCAGAATAATTGCTGGAGATCATCCAAGATCATCTTGCAGATACTTATTTAAAGAGCTAGAGATCTTCACTGTAGCCTCACAATATATATATTCACTTATGAATGTTCTTAACAATCTGAACGAATTCAAAAGTAATAGCAGTGTACGTGGCTACAATACTAGGAGAAAGGATGATCTTCACTACTCAAGATTAAATCTAACTTTGGCTCAGAAAGGGGTAAATTATGATGCCACAAAAGTATTTGGTCACTTACCTAATAGCATCAAAAGTCTGACAGATAGCCATATAGCATTTAAAAGGAAATTAAAAGAATTTCTTAATTGCAATTCCTTCTACTTATCAGATGAATTTTTGGATATAGTAAGTGGGTAATTTCCCCAATCCCCACAAAACAATTAAAAATATTAAGTGTCATGTAATATTTTGTGTAATGTAATATCTTGTGTAGACACCTTTTATTAACCTAACACGTTCCACATCATTACGAAGTGTCGTATACATGATCTATGGAACAAGTACTAATCTAATTTAATCTAATCTGGGCCGTCACAGAAGCTACCAAGGGAAACGAGTGTCTCGGAAAGAAGATAAAATTTATGTGGATCAAAGAGATGCTAACATTAAATATAAAGAATTGATAGATGACTTAGCGGAAACCGTCGCTCAAAACGGAGCTTTGAAGAACATCTTATTACCATCATCAGACCTGAAGACTCCACTACTGTATACAGGAGAATAAGTCACCAATGAGAACAAGAATGTCACAATTATGGCGAACAAAAAAATTATAAATTCTATAATTCGCATGATATTTAATGACGGACCCTTTTCTAGCCATCTTCAGCGAATACACGTTCGAGATAATCCTCATTATGAATGTTATGGAATAACAGTAAGGGATGTCAATCACATATATTTTTTTAGTGGAAGCTGTACGTAAACCAGCAAATCGATTTCATACAAGTAATCGGATGTCATCAACCATTATTACTACACCATCTCTCCTTCATCTACATAATATATTAGTTTTAAAACTAATCATGAATTTCTTTAATAAATACAACAGCTCTGTAAAACTTCTAAACACTAAGAATAGCAGTATGGCTTTCAGGTCTAAAGTCACAATAAGTTAATAAAAAATAAAATAAATACTGATGTGGTCTCCATACATTTACCATATGAAGCTTACACGGGCATGGATTACTTGGGAGGTAGGGAACAAATACAGCGACGAACAGAGCGCGAATATTATTCTGTTGTTTACGAACACAAACATGAATAGTTATCGAGACAGGCAATATTTATTATTAGGCTTTGCGAACAGTCTTTAAATCGGTTTTTAATTCACATTCACAAAATATTTCGTAGTTGCTCATATACACTTCAGTTACATTGCGTGAAAAGAAGATCGCATAAACCACCACAAATATGAAAGATCTTACGTTATCATTTTTCTCCTCGTGAGTGCTACGAACATAATGAATAAATGGTAATGCGCTTCGCAGTGACTTGCAATACTTGACGTAGTATGTGCCTAATGTAGCCGTTGTGATGGTGTTGCGTCTGTCGATAATTAGCTGTAATGCTCTAATTTGAAAGTGTCTCCCCGTATCTGTCTACTTACGGTATAGATTTTTTTTGTTTGCATAGAAAAAAAAAATCGCATGTCCTCTTACTTATCAAACTTTAACCGAAAAAATAGAAAACATAATTGTTGCTTGCCATCCATTTTATCTCTATAGGGTAACGCAGTACAAGAATTTCTGGTATGTCATTATTAGTACCTAGAGGTACAATAAGAGAGGTAAGTGTGACAGAGTTAGCTCCAGCTATTTTTGTACTTCCGAGCAGCAATACGCCGTCGTTTGTCAACTATTCACGCTCGGTTCCTACCTGCAAAGTGACGTAACGTCGCGCATTCACGAAAGGGGCGTGAGGGATAATCGTTGTTGTTAGTATGTTGACGAACTAGAAAGAAAGGGAAGCTTGTAATAATTCAAAATAAGTTGTTCCGCTGAAAAAATTCGTAAAGCAAATCATTGGACAGTTCGAATTCGAAACGAATTATATGCCTTCACTAAGAATAAATATATCATATTAGGGTTTGGCGTTAGAGTTGTCAAAACTGTTTCGTGTGCTCAGTAAACCCAACTGCAGGTTCTTTTTTTTTCTATTTAGGGCGAACATATGAGTCGTATGGCAGGTGTAAAGTATAATTCGCATGATAGACCTTAAAAATATCTGACATTCGCAAAGTGAAAATAATTTTAAAAATTGTGTGATATACGAAAGGATGGGATGGTTCGTTTAGGACCGGTCAGCAATCTTGAAATAGTGACAGCCAGCAGCCAGACAAAACAGAACTTGTAGATAGGAGGGATGACACCCTGTTGAAAGCAGTTGTAAGAATCATGCTCGTCTCGTAGCCATAAACATTGGCCACAATTGTTTACCATATCATGACAACTGGGCTCCGTCATATCGCCACTGAACCAGCCAGTTTAAGCATCAGATACCTTGGAATGGACAAGAAAAGAAGTCCTCAATTCAGAAACAAGATGAAATCAGTGACTGGTGGAGCTTCTGACTCTGTGAGTAATCTTTGTTATAAGATTAGAGTTGTTTCAAAAATTATGTTTTTGTGTCGTTATTTGTTGTGTTTATATTTTGATATAATATGCCTGCTGTTACAATAATGACTTTCAACGTAAGCACTTAGAGCTATTCCCATGTAATGTTTTAAAATTTGTGTAAACATCAATGTTTACTTTTTGGGCATCACTTGAAGGAAAGGAAAGCTTTTAGTTAGCTGCTAGCAGTTCTGGCAATTTTTATTCAGATGACTTAATTGTGATTGTCTTCCTTGAATGTGAAGCATTTTAATTTTCCGCTGCACTTATCTTTCTTTTTCCTGTGTCAGTGTCTAGATATCCTCACTAACACCATCTACAAGAAGCTATGGATTTTTAGGACATCTAACAACATTTTTTAGCGCATGATTTTAATTATTACAGCAGACTGTATGAACATTAGTAGTTAGTTTTAGGTAGCTGAGACTGGTCAGTGATGAAACTGCAATTGATTGAAGAATTTTATGCAGATTATGTGGAAAAAAATGTTGCTTTAATATGTAATGCAATCAGAATTTAACACTTACACAAATTTCAGCAATCCATACTAATCTTTATCTTGTTATATGACTGTAAATTTATTAGAGTCATGGTTAGGGACTGTTACAGTTTGCTGTTTCCTTGCTGTGCTGTATATATTTGTGTGTGTGTGTGTGTGTGTGTGTGTGTGTGTGTGTGTGTGTGTGTGTGTGTGTGCTAGAGAGAGAGAGAGAGAGAGAGAGAGAGTGTGTGTGTTTTGCTGTAGAAAATGTAACTGATATCTTAGATGCCATAGGCTATGTGACATGTGAATACATCAGTATTCTTTTGATATGTAGCTCATCAAGTGAATATCTTAAAATAGAAGTTAGTGAGTATGCTGATAAATAATGTGCCAGACGCATTCCAGGTAGAACATTCTTGACTGGTTGGAGTTCCTACCATTGGGAAGTACATGCTCTTCTTTCATTGTCTTTTTGTATATTTCTCCCACTAAATAAATGAAATAGTCTTTATTAGTATTTCAGCATGTTTTCCATGCTGTCTGCTTTCTAAGTGAAAGTTTTACATTTATGTGTATACATTTACACACAAATGCATACACATAATGATAAAATTCTCTCAAGCTTCCAGCCACCTAAAGTGGTTAAAGACCAACAAGCTCTTGGCTGAGTGCTTCTCAGTCATTGCAAGTGGTTTCTGCTGCCATGCTTACATTGCTGTGCCACTGCCTATGATGTCAAATGGTGCCCAGTCCAGTGCTCTGTAAAATAACGTTTCTGGTTGCAAGACCACCATGTCTGCTTCAACTTCATTGGCTGTATTGTCAGAAATTTTTATCTCCACCACTTATTTTATAATGTCATTCCAGAAACCATTTGTCCACGTGCTCTGGAAATCAAACACCAAATTCCATTTGACAAAAGTCTATTATTAAACGGATAATGGTTTCTGGGACTGTGTTTTAAAACAGGCGATTGAGATACAAACTTCTGACTATACCCTCAATAAATACAGCAGTTGCCGGCCAGAGTGGCTGAGCGGTTCTAGGCGCTACAGTCTGGAGCTGTGCTACCGTAGCGCTACGGTCACAGGTTCGAATCCTGCCTCGGGCATGGATGTGTGTGATGTCCTTAGGTTAGTTAGGTTTAAGTAGTTCTAAGTTCTAGGGGACTGATGACCTCAGCAGTTAAGTCCCATAGTGCTCAGAGCCATTTGAAGACAGCAGTCCAGTTAAGTACAGCTTGGGATTCCACCATTGGAGGTTTGAAGTGGGTGCAGCAATCTTACAACCGAAATATTACCTTATATTGCACAGAACTGGGAATCAGTGACATCACAGGTGAAAGTATGGTGTAAGATTGGCAGCAGCAACTACATGGCAGTCATTGCGTGGCAGTGACCAAGGAACATCCAGCTGAAAGCTTGTGGGTTAAAACAACTTGACGCAGCAAGCGTAAGAGAAATTTTCGGTATATATTGCCTCAAAACCATACATTTGTACACATACAAGTTATTCTCGTTTGTGTCTACCTACACAGATAAACCAAAACATTATCATCATGTGCTTAATGGTGTGTTGGTCCACTTTTGGAGCACCATACAGAATCGATTCCATGTGGCGTGGCATCGAGAACCCCTTGGTGGGTTTCCGGAGGTGTATCGCACTAGATGTCTACACACATGTAACACAATTCCTGGAAACTATGGGCCGGTGGTCTGTGGGCACAGAGCTGCTGCCTGATAGCATCCCAGATGTGTTCTGTAGGGTTCAGATTAGGCTAATTTCATGGCCATGACATCATGAGTCGAGTATACTGCTTCTCAGAACACTGTAGCATGATTCTGGTCTTCTGATGTGGACAGTTATCCTGCTGGAAGATGTAACCACCGTCAGGAAAGACATCCTACACGTAGGGACGCAGGTGGTCTGCAATAATATCCACATAATCCACAGCTGTCAACATGCCTTCAATTACTACTGCACGTCCTATGGAACCCAACGTCTATCCCCAACAGCATAATGCTGCCCACAGTGTCATGTGTCTGTGGCACGATACATGTTTCGAGCAGATGTTCACCTGAATGATGGCATGTCTGGGCATGACAGTCAGCCTGGGGAGAAACAAGACATGATTAGTACTTGCTTTGACACTTGATAGAACTATTGTGTTGTGTTGGGTGACACCATAATGACACATCATTTTTGAGTCAGATTGTCTTTGCCGAGGGCTATGTTTATAATCATTCGACATTGTTAGCTAAGTGTGTGAGTTTCACTAATGAGGTATTTTGATTTTGCATGTTTTTGTGTGATGTATTTGTGTTAGTGATGTGTGAATGGGGGGGGGGGGGTGATGTGGCTTTGTTTTTAATGTGAATTTATTTGATTTTTATTGTAATATGCATGTTACAAAGGTTTATATTGGTTTATATAAAAATTGCAACTGGTGGTGATGCAGGTTTTCATGAATTTTTGGGATTTTCTTGTTAGTGTGTGATGATTGACTATGGTAGCTATGTTTTGTGGATATCGCTTTACCATTGTTGGTTGGGTTACATTTTTGATGTTAGTTATGGGAGTGAATGTTGGTTTGTTGTACTGCAGACTTCCATTCATATAGATAGGGTAATTGAAGACTTGGATAACAAACTTAATGATTTTGAGTGTGTTGGTTTTTAGCCCTGTGGGCTGTGTTATAGCTACAGTATAAGTGAAGTGAAATTTGCGATATCAGGTTTTGGATTTGTGTTGGTTCACGGTATCAATGGCTTTTTGTGAGCTATATAGGTAGAGGAAATATGCAGTACTGGATTTTTGAGTTGTGTGTGGGTTCCTGGTATTGAGAATTTCATTTGAGCTGTAGAGGTCATGTGGATTTATGATACCGATACATTTAGTTTTTGCAAATTTTGGTTGTATTAAGTGTTGAGAATTTTATGTGCTTGAATTTCTGGATTAATATTTGTTTTGGAATGATGTTGTTATTGTTATTTTTGTATATTTAATTAGTGCCTGCCAGAAGGCTATACTTCTCATAGTTGTTCCATTAGTTTCATTTTACTGCTAGAGTTAAATATTTCACATCTTATAGATCTTCTGCTTCGATTATTAAATTTAATTTCACATCTTATTTATGTTCATCCGCAGCTGCAATGAATGTCGTCATGCCTGCTGTAGTGCATACTCATGACATAAGGATATCTGTCATCTTAATGTCATCACAGGTCAGAGCAAGCAAGTGGAAAAACAACTTTGGCAGCCCCCAAGGCTCTTCTGCTGTGGAGCCCGATATTCAACAATGCGTGATGCACGGTGTGGTCTCTTTTCAGATCTGCCATAGTATTGCCTACAATCCTTCTTTACATTGTGGGCAAGCCTTCATGTTCTGTGATGAAGCGTAGACATTCAACACCATGTTGCCTGCTAATGGTTTTACTGTTGTTAAACCACTTTTCCATGGATCCTCATGACAGTAGAGTATAAACAGCCAACCAACTTTGCTGTTTCTGAGCTGTTCTTTCCCTGGCATCAGGGTCCATAACAATATCCCCTTTGTCAAAGCTGTTTATGTCAGTGGGTATCCCCATTAGTGGCTCATATTGTTGCTAGACTGATCCTCATTCATTTATACTCCACTTATATACTTTCCTTACCACATTGCCTACCCGTGATGTCACCAGGTGATATTCTATCTGATGGTGGGCAATGGTCATAATTTTTTTTCTCATCAGTGAACACACATAATCAAATTCATCATACACTTTTCCAATTTCACATTATATAGCTATATATTATTTTAATAAATACTTTAAAAATCTACAAATTGTATGAAAAGTAATTGTTTCGTAATACATTCGTCTTCCAATAACAAGAACCCATACTATTTATGTCTTTCACAGTATTTTGAAGGAGTTTTTCAATTGAGTAATATGCATTACTTTTAATTGAAATTTCTAATACATGCTTAAACTGATCTAGAAGCAGAATTTTACTGTTTGTGGTGGTTTTTGTATAGCTTAGCTATTTACAGCTCTTTTGTGTGTTGCTGACAGCCTTAACAATGCTACATCTATTTTACAGTTGTTTCCTGTACTGTGCTAGTGTACATCCAGTCTTGGGGTAAATTTATGTATTTATTTATTTAGTCCTTCTAATCCTACATGTATAGAATATATACAAGGATATCTGACATGGTTAAGTCTTTGCTACATTAAGTATTGTTTGTATTGCATTCCTGGGACTATATATTTAAGTACTTGCGCAAAGAATCATATATGCAATAAACATTAGAGACAACGTACAAAGTAGAATACTCTTAATGCGTATTTATTTTTGTTGTTTGGTTTGTAAATTCTCTGTCAGACTGTAAATGCAATGACCAATTAAATATACCTTTAGTTCAGCCTTAAAACTACTGAGTTCACTTACTGGTTTAATATGGTTAGGCAGATTATTGTAAATTTTTATCCCAAAATGTAGAGTGCCTTTTTGACACAATGATGTTCTAACCTGCTTCATATGAAGATCAGATTTTTGTCTTGTAATGTATATCTGTATAACTTCATTTTTAATAAGATATCTGGCTGTCTATCTATATATTGTCTTATGAAAACTGATGTTTCATAGATAAAAGTGCAAGGAAGTGGAAGAATTGACATTTTCTGAATATGGGTGTGCATGCCTTCCTATTGTTTACCCCTTCAGTGATTCTTAATATTCTCATTTCATCCTAAAAAGTTCAATATTTGTTGTTGCATTGCCTCCAGAAGATTATGCCATATTTAATTTCAGAATGCACATAGGAGTAGTATGCATTTAACAGGCTAGCTTTGTTGCAACAACTTTTTTTTTTTAAAAGATCCTCATCAGGTAGCAGGTTTTATTTAGTTTTCTTTGCAAATATTCAATATGTACCTCTCATTTTGTGTTGTTCTGGAGCCAGAATTTATATTCTCTCTATCATGTTAGGCAGTTGTGTGTATATACAGACTTGGGGATGTAATTTTTTGTGCCATCTTCATACACAGTTTTATCATGATGAATTTCCTAATAATGAAACCCCATATTACATCTGTGAGAGAAAGAAGACACATTGAGGCAGAATAAGTAAAATTTTCCTAACAGAGTTTTTTAGTTTATGTAAAAAACAGTATGTGAGAAAGTTTACAACTTAAACATGCTGTAAGTTCATCCTGTGAAAGTGTTTGGTCTGTTACGAGACCTAACTTTTTTCACAGTGATTCTCTTTTTTCTATTAGATTAATATTTGACAAAATTGAGATAATGCAATTGCTGTACAAAGGTCTATCATTGATGATGAATTGCAGTAAAGTATGAAGACATACCACAGCAACACCTATGTATTGAAAAGTTAAATTATGTATGTGCTGCATATAAAAGTATCAAGAATGCCTCAAAATTAGCTTCCTGAAGATTCCTGCTCTCTAATGCAATTTTGTGAAAAGAATTTCAATTCAAATGAAAAGCTGATGGAGGTTTCATTAACAGGAACTTAAACTGAGGCAGCAAATCAAAAGGAAAAAAGGCCAAACTCATTTTTTAAATGTTGGTTTACAAAGATAAATCTGTGGGTACTGTCCCACTTTAATTATTTCATTGTTGCAAAGATGAGTGATACAGATATTAATGTCAGTGGCTTTTGAAATAGCTAAAGTTGAACAAACTCCACAGCTTTGTGGAATTCCCATAAGATTGTGTACAGAATTTGCATCAGAGTTCACCCCCCTTTTTTTTACCCATAATGTATCATAGATGCTGTGAACAAAAAAACTTTGCCCAGTAGCTACATGAAAGCATAGGTCAAGCAGAAATGACTCACAATTAACTATAATCAATACCGTTCACATACATCTGTTGCAGAGTATTAGAATATGAGCTCATACATAATGAACTGTCTTGAACAGCATGACCTCCTCATGACAACTAGCATGTATACCACAAACATCATTCGCGAGGAACCAACTTGTACTTCTGTCATGTCAGATAGATGCAGTATTTCTTGTCTTCCACATCTGACTTAGTACTATACCAATATTTTTACATCTATACTTTGCAAACCTCTGTGAAGTGCACAGAAGAGGGTACAGCACCTTGTACCACTTATTAGGATTTCTTCTCATTCCATGAACATATTGACTGTAGGAAGAATAACTATTTATATACATATGTGTGTCCTGTAAATAATCTAATCTTGTCTTCACAGTTCTTATGTGAGTGATAAGTCATGAGTTGTAATGTATTTCTAGAATCATCATTTAAAGCTGGATCTTGAAACTTTGTAAATAGGCGTTCTTGGGATTGTTTACTTCCATCTTCATAAGTCTGCCTGCCCAGTTTATTCAGTGTCTCTGTGACACTCTCCCTTGGGTCAGACAAACTATGACCATTTGTGCTGCCCTTATATGTATACATTCAATATCCCCTGTTAGTCCTATGTGGTAGGGGTCCCACACATTTGAGCAATATTCCAAAATGGGTCACATGAGTGATCTTTAAGCAATCTCCTTTGTAGACTGATTGCATTGTCCCAGTATTCTACCATCTGCTTTACCCATGACTGAACCTAAGTGATCATTCCATTTTATATCCCTACAGTGTTACACCCAGGAATTTGTAGGAGTTGGTCGATTCCAAATGTGACTCATTGATATGGTAGTCATAAGATGGTATTTTTTTTTGTTTTGTTTTGTAGACTGCACAGTTTTAC